>NC_090930.1:1310128864-1310438963 GCF_040938575.1 Ambystoma mexicanum | reverse complement strand
CCCCCAATGAAAGTGATTGGGAAATGCTTTGAGACTTCCTGCCAAAGAATCTTGACCCTGGACCAGAGGGGTGCCTGTGGTTGAGTAATCACCACCCTCCCTAGCACCCAGAGGTAAGTACTCACATCAGTGGTTTCGGCAAAAAAGGCTAAACAAGCTAGGGAAGTACCGGTTTCCTTTTTAGGTGCAGTTTACAGGATCCATTGCCAGGGGCTTGCACCCTGGAACAACGACAACCCACCCAACCAGGTAGAGAAACACATGGCCTCCCCATGATGTCTGTCATCCTTCAAGTCTGGAGTGAAGGTTCTGATGATGAAGACTTAGGGAAGATTAGGGCAACCGTGAAATTAGATTCTGGGGGCTCGGTGCAGAAAGTATGGGCATAAGTCACCCGAAAGCCAGCCGAACGATAATGGCTGGAGGCACCCTCGAATGTCCAGAGAAGCAGATCAGGCATGGTGTTGGCATCACAGTACCCTTCTTGGCAACAGCAGTGACCAACAGCCTAGAGGAAGATCCTTGCAGTAAACATTAGGATTGCCAGGCCTGATGCCCACGACCGTGCACTCAAGGGGAGAACCAGAATCCCCAGAACACTGAGCGCTTGGTCACGAGGCTTGCAGGCATGCACACAGTGAAAAGGGAGTCCACCCTCTTCATTGGTAATTATGATTAGCGGCTTACATGCCGTGAGAGAAACGGCATGCAGTTAACTTGACCACCCGGGTTGTGGTGGCGGCAAACTGGGCGTAGGCGTACAGGAATGCCTCTTTTGGTTGTGTTTTCCAACCGGGCTCCGGCGGTGACATTTGGCACACCCGAAGAGATTGTCTTTTCCTGAAATTCGTTTGCCTCTGGGCTTGCCCATGGTTACAGGCCTCTCAGATAAGTGGAAACAACTGGATTATGTGTTTATGTGTTGTAGGTGTGACTTAACACAAGATTGACACAAAGAGTGAGAAATGTACTTTGTTTGTCCTGATGTTTCTGTTCTTATTTTCAGGTTACAAACTTGATGACAGTTTATTAATGACTTATCAAGCTGAGGAACATGAGTGGGGGGCTGCCATGTGTAATTCATGGGAAATTGATACTTTTTGAAAAGAAGCCTGAGTCTAAATCATGTCATGTTCTTGTGTGAAATGGATGCTATTTCAGAAGTCTGAGCCTAAGTCATGGCATGTTATTGTGCATGTCGAAATTATATAAGTGAATACATGTGTATGTGATGTGTGATGAATCTGGACAATTCATCGCTTCTCCTCAAAAAAGAGCCACCGCCTTTGAGGCTAGAGTAGTGAGCAAGCTACACAAGACCCTCCCTAGTGGTCCGGGCAAATAGGACCTCACTGGGAGTGACTCCCCTCTTGGGGAGAAGGACTCCCATTTGAACATGGAACTCCCAGTCCAAACCACCCTTTCTGTATATATGGGTGTTGGAAAAACTGCTACACTCCCTGTTACAACTATAACACCTAAGGATTCTTCCCTGACTCTATTGGCTTCAGGTAATGGTGAACCTCGCCTGAGTACGATGATCAAGGAAGACGGACATCATTTCATTGACTATAATGAGGTATATAAGAGGAGAATGAACTGTGAAGGGAGGAGGAACTCCCAAGTTGGGAGGAGAGCTTTTGCTAGGCAGATGCGAGCCCCTGTAGCATCGACCTCCTCGAGGGGTGGAGCTATGTCGAGCCAGTGAGCCCGCGGTGACGTGCCAGGTGAGAAACCCGCTAGCTGGAGGTTGGAAGGCACATACTTTAACTGAGCAAGAGGATCCGGTCAAGGGGAAGGAAAGGACGGGAAGACAACCGTCTTTGAGGGTGGCATGACCACTGAAGAGCAGTGGTGGGCCTGGGGCCCAGCAATGAACGTCGAGACCCGAGAGAAGAGAGGTCCTACCAACAAGCACCGTTCCTGCTATGAGAGTTATGGACGGAAAAAGAGACACTGTAGATGTGTGGAGGTGAGCGAGATACATGTCTGCGGGTTTCCAGGAGCACCGAAACCAATGCAGGTACGAAATACAAGGTGAATTTAACAGGCACCTGACCCCACCAACCCAGAGAGAAAGAGATACAAACTATGTGATTTAAGGCAGGAATAGCGGCAAAACATTTGAAAAGGCACGAGAACGTATTGGGCACATGGCCCCACTAATCCAGGGATAGAGTTATATGAACATTGTAACACAAGGCTACAATAGCCACCAAAGTATGAGAAGTTAAGAAAATGAGACAGGCACACAGCCCCAATAATTGAGAGTGGAAAAGATACAGACACGGTTTATCAAAGCTGAAACAATGGTTGAGAGTATCAAGGTAGCATAGATAAAGGTCCTTTGTTGAAACAGAGTGAAGGGACGTTGAACACTCTGCAACATTGACAGAAAAGTGCATGACATCACGGGAGGCTGCATTCCCTGCCTGGGCCGAAGCCCTAAGTATTGTTATACCGAGAAATAAGACATTTAACCACAGAGCTACCAGATGTTGAGAAGACCCCACGCTACGAAGGTGGGAGAGGAAGACGTGTATTTTTGTTAGTCATGCTTTAGGGATTGGAACACTTAAGAATCAGAAACTGTTTCCTTATCAAAGGGAGAGGAAAACCCAGATCGACGATATTTGATAATTTTCCCAAAAGGGTTTAATACTAAAACTGTGAATACAATCTGCAAGAACTGTAAGAGTGAGAAGAAGTCAAATGCAAAAAGGCCAGGCAGCAGTCCATACAGAGGGTATTACACAGGCCTCACTGTCCTTACTAGTTAGGCATTTTTCTGAAGTGGTAGGGCCATTTAGGTACTTAGGCTTTGGACATAAGACTTTTTGTTTGGACTTGAAGTGCATCATTAAGTTTTCTTTTGCTATGTAGGGAACTTGCCTCATAGTGATAGGACAAGTTAGGAGTTTTCTTTTAATTTAAATAAAATCCTTTTTGAACAAGCCACAAAGTTGTTCGACTCCTTTTTCTGGTTCATCACAGATGCCAGGAGCGCATAAGTCTAGTTAGAATAACAGTTGCAGGAGAATATCATACAAGAGAGTACAAAACATAATGTTTATGAGGGATATTTGTGACCCTAAATGTGTTCAAATGTTGGAAGTCAGACAGTAGGGTGTGTCAGGTGGTGTTTACCCGTTCACCCCATCCCTATCTACTGCGTTTCCCTAATCCTCTTTCCGTTTTCTATATTTCCCCATGCCTATCCACAACCTCTTCCTAGGAGGGTCGTATACATGCGGCTTCTGTGATTACATTGAGAGTGCACTTGTGACAAGGTTACAGCGGTATACGGCCCAGAAAACGGTTCCACCATGGAAGAACGTCTTGACCGCCACAGGCAGAAAAACCCAAACTAGTTCATGCCCAAACAACTCTACCCAGTAAGTATGGCCAGGTAAGAGATAAAAACATCAAAAATGGTGACAACCGGTGGGAAATACCTCTTCAGCAGATCTGCAGACCTGCTTCTTCCAAATAGCAGAGCACAGCAGAAAAAGAGGGAATCGGGCGTGGCCTTAAGTACAACTGCAAAAAGCATCTGGTCAAACACCAACCCACCAATCTTTACAGGGGGATGGGGGCAAAGGGTTAGATGACCATAGTGGCTTGTCATTAGGACAGCCAGTCAGCCGAGACTACCTGCAAAAGAAGTGAGAGGGAGAAGCCAAGGATCTACAATGGCCTAAAACAGTTGAAACCAATATGAAGGCCAGCTCATGGATGCCCAGAACAAAGGGAGCCCTAAAACACAAAACGGACAAGTGCATTATTTAAAAAAATAAAGAACACACATTGGTGCCCTAATTGGTACCAAATAAGTACAGTGGGCTACAAATGTGGCAGCATTTCTTGCAGTCCTGTTGAAGCCACATCTAAAGTTTAGTTGTAGTCCCTAAAACCAATTCAGGGTGATATTAACACCCTAGGGCAAAAATGGGGTCCTGGACAGGCACTCCTGGGACTGGAACCTTAGGGATGACCCAATACCACCCACACAAAAATGCCTTATAAGATTCTTACAATTAGCTTCTAAAAACTTGTGAGAAAATAGTGTGTTTTTCGTAGCAATAATAAGAACCAATGTGACATCGAAAAACTTATTTCATTCTCATAAAATCTTAGAAGTTTGAAGTAGGATTTATGAAAGATCTGCTAAGATTCTGATAAGATCTGTATAAGAAAATCAGTAAGAGATGATTGTATGGGGCATATACCTTAAGTGAGGTAACAGTGTTTTCAAAGGTTGGGGTACTTCAACAGAAGTCCTATGTCCACCAAAAAGAAGAGATCCAGGCAAATAAAGAGCAACATAGCAAACTGTTCAAGGGCCCTGAAAAGTGGCCTAAGAATCCCCAAAAATATTAATTCTGTTTTAACAGTCCCATTCAGGCTGCTCATATATGATGTCATGAATCATGGGCCCATTTCACAGAATAAAAATGTCTGTTCTCCTTTTTTCATCCTGTGAACCTATGGAATCAATGCATACATTGAAATCACACCTCCAGCGTGTCTACGTGGGACCTAGGTTGCTCGTATCAGTGGTGGCAAATGGCTGAGGAAGCTGCACTGAGCATGGATCAATTCAGAGCTTAGATGAGGGAGACCACCATGCAGCTGTAATGGATGTTGACACATCTTCCTCCGACAAGATGTTTGCATATGTGGGCGTGTCCTCGGATGGAATGTTCAGACTGTGTATGGTAGAGTAGCTGCACAGATGATTGGGCGCGCTCTAGTAATGGTGCAAAGTTGGCTTATATGATCCTAAAGTGAACAGCATTCAACTTAAAGTGTCATCACATGATGGGATGCAGTGAAAGTTGTGGTAGACTTGGAGCATGGGCTCTTGGCATGGGAAGCCGCCACACGGGTTGAAGTATGTGCATCCAGTTATCCTGCAGACACTTGCAATGCTCTCCATGAATCAGAAGGATGGAAGGCCTCTGCATGCTGAAAATTGCTTGCTGAAATGCAGGAGACAAGCCACTATTCATGTCCTTGGGAGAACAGCGCCGGAAGGAAAACTGGTTGGGAGCCCTCACATGCTTCCAAAATGTGTGAGGGTGTGACAGTGGCAGGTGCGCACACCCCAGGCAGCATGATCCAAAGAAAGAAAACAGAGCCGGCCACAAATAACCATTTTGTTAGGTGGCGTGGCCAGCACGACATCCCTTCATCACCATTGTTTTGTCTACAGTCCCAGCAGGATCATTCAAAATGTCTCAGAGCCAGGAGTCATTAGCAACAGGTCTGTATTCATTCCAAGTCTCCTTGTTACTGCCTGCTGACATGACTTCCCTCGTGTCACTTGCCTCCCTGTCAGATCCTATTCTTAAGACTTCCCACATAAAGATGGGGTGTGGCCTTAAAGTTTCCAGACATTTAGTCACCACCTGTTATGTTTGGCGTAGCGTGCTCTTGGAATGGTTGCCCAAGTGCATACTTGGGTAGGAACCGGAATAGTTTGTTCTGTGTTAACATACACTTCTTGGTGGTAAAAATGTAAGGGTGCCTTATTGCAGTAATGCACCCTGGCCAAGTGCTCTGTAAAGGACAGAGAAGGCCTGGGGGAACTTGGCCGAGTAGCATAACTATTTTGTTGGAATCCTTCTGTTGGCCATAGGACCTGTGCATTCATTGCTGTTAGCATGAACGCCTGTGGATTACCTGCAGTCCATAAGCATAAGCTTGCCCAAGTTTTGTTTACAAAAAGACTTCACAGCTCTTGAAAGAGCTTGATTTTGAGTCGAAAATCTTTCATGTGCCACGGCTGTGGAGTACTCAGGTGTTCCAACACCCCCACTTCCCTATAGCAATGCTATCTGTCCCAGGAATAAAAGCCCTACTGATAGTAGTTTGGAATACGATTGTCCTTTAGTTGTTTTTGGAGTGATGCCATCACACACATGTATGGCAGCTAAATGAAAAGTGCTCTATTGCGTGTAATCTTTTGAACTGGCAGGTGTGACTCTGAAATGTCAATGATAAAAATCGCGCTCTGTTATCAGAATGCAATCAATTTTCTTTGAATAAAAGTACTAAAAAACACAATGCATGTATTTATCTTGCATGCTAGGTAACTAGAGTTATGAAACAATACTAGATCCAGTTTACATGCAAAGGCAACTACTAACCTACATGAGGTAACCACTGGCTAGTCAGAGGAGGTGATATGCTGGGGGGTCCAACCTCACGTGGAGAGGAGCTGTCAGTGCCAGCTGAGTACACATGGGAGAAGGTGCCATGCTAGTGATGGGGCGAGGTTAACAGCCGTGTCTATGGTAGCCTGCCAACGTGAGAAATAGACCTAGGTGTCACCAAAGAACAATATGTAGCTGTTCTGCTTGCAGAGAGTCGAATCTTAAGGCTAGCCAGTTGGAAAGGTCCACATACCTAAAAAAAGCCTTATGATGTCAGGTGATGTTTTGTTCAGAATGTAGGTGAAACTATTTGTATGAAATACACAGGGACACTGATGTGTGAATGACCAATGAAGAGGGCTCCTTGAATAATGAGCAAGCTAAGGAACCTTTGACATGTGGGCCTCAGCCAAGTCCAGCAAGCAACTCCCAGGCCCTTTCAAATCAGGTTTTGGTCTGTGGTATGTAGTGGGGATAGCAGACCCTACAATTCGTTGATGGACAAATGTTCTTTCTCTTCTTTTTTCACTACATTGTTTTAAATTACAACATTTCACGTTTTGATATATTATATTGTTTTTACGGAAAATAAAATGCTGGAACGGCACTATGCATAAACGTTCAAAGTCGCATGGACGTCTTCATCATACGGTATGAAAAAGAAGAACAGGCACAGTAATTTAATGGAACTGGGTCATGTATAGCACAACTTCAGCCATTTTGACAAGCAGTTGGTGCTCAATCATACAAGAGAGGTGGAGGGGTTGGAGCTAATGGAGAGAGGGGCCCAGGCAAGGTGTGACACCTGAGGTGCTGATGTATGCAGATTTGAAGCATCTGGGATATTTGTGCTAGTGAGATTCTAGGTGAGGGTTAGGACACGTGGGTTTTGTGTTGCCATAGGTTAGACTCAAATGTTGTTCTTAAACTCAGTTGTATGCCAACAGCCTGTGAGCCTGGTTGACTCTGGGGGTCCTGGATGGACTGGGGTGTGTGGTGGTGAGTGTGTAGGGTGGCGAGTGTGCAATTGGGTACCATTACAGTACCAAGGCCACTGCTGCTTGCATATTGCTGTGTGTAGTGTTATTGGTGGAAATATAGGGCATGATCAGTGGGTTCGTTGGTGGGAAAGTTGGTTATTATAGACAATGGACTCATTGTGAGTTGGATCGTAATACAGTGATAATTCCGCCTCAGCGGAATTCCCGTTACCGCTGTGGTGTTGGGCGGAATCACAGCCATAAAAAATCTTGTTGGGAATGCACCCTCTTCTTTGGCGGTAAGGTTAATTCCATCTGGTTGCATTACCACCGAAACTGAGTCCACAGTGGTGATTCCACCCGAATTTGGTGGAATTACTGTTACCACTGTACATGCGGTGGTAATTCCGCTGATGTAATTCCGCCGACGGTAAATCCACCTGCGGTATTAGTGTTGTTAGAAATGACGTCATCGCCGGATCGGGAAGTGCAGAAGCGGCCATTTTGAAAAACTCAATCTGCACTGAATCCACCACTTCTAGCAGCCATCCAGACACACAGGAGATTGAAATCATGTCCAAGATAGATCCAAGAGGAAGGTGCCTGATCACAATCTGAGGAAGCAGAGGTTTACTGAGGCCGAGCTGCAGGTCCTCACTAACCAAGTGGTGGCCCATGCCGAGAAGCAGTGTAAATCATCTGTGCTACGGAAGGCAGCCATCTGATCAGGCATCTGTGACAAGATGACAGCTGTCGGCACAGTCCTAAGGGATGGTGGCGACTGCAGGAAGCGGTGGAATGACCTGAAGGCTAGGGTCTGCAGCAACCTGTCCAAACACTGGTGGGAGTGTACAGGTGCACCTGGAAGCTTCAGCCCAAGTGGAACAGACAGGCTGGGAAATCCTGCACTCAATAATGGAAGCAGTCAAGGTAAATGGCAAAATCCAGCCTTAGTAACCATTCACATAAAGCAGGGGCAGCACTAAGCACACAAGTCTCAAAAGCTTTCCCACGTTTTAATCCAGAACACCGAGTTATATTTGAAAACGCACCATCACTGACATAACATCACAATGTTAGTTGCAAAAACCTACTGGGTTGAGGGATTGGTTAGGGGGATTGTCTACATATGTAATGTACAGAGGTTTGTTTTCTCATTGTACATAACTATCTGAAGGCAATCCCTAAATTGATAAACGTAAGAAAGATATTATGTTAACAACAGGTTATTGGCTAATGCAACAGTTACAGGGTGGCAAAACATTGAGAGCTTTGATCGGTTGGTGTCTATATCACCAACCTTGGATATTTGGTAGGTCATCAGCACATGAGCAAAAATAGTGGTAGGGCGAGTGAAACCCAGGAACCACGTATTCCAATTAGATAAAACACCATGCCTTATTTCCTAGGCCATGAGCCAGGGCACCCACTTTGTACTTGGCCTTGTCCGGCGTCTCTGACCTGGGAATTTGTGGGGAGTTGAGGCAGGTGCCTGTCTGTGTCTGGAGCTAATGAATGTACAATGTTCTACTATTATGAGTGATGTGTGAGAAGACAATTTTTTGAATTAATATGCTCAACCTTTACAATTATTTTAGCTCATATTAATATAGGTCTTCTTACCCTCTTTAGCCACTGGAGACTTGGTCGAGCCATTCCTCGTTCAGAATTTAGCTTCTAATTAATGGGCACCTGGCTTTCAAAGGCTGTTTTTTCTCTACTTATTCAAAAAGAAATATGTATTACGCTTGGGAATTATTATCTTCTGTTCGATTTTTTGGGGCCATCCAGACATCCCTTATTTTCACAGTAACCTTGGAGAGGGGCCACGCAGCCACTGTCTGGCTTGCTCGGATCTGTATTTCAGCTAATTTAATAAACCAAGTCTTCCTGCAGCATTAACGCTTTTCATTCATTTTAATGCAGCTCCATCATCCATCTTATATAAGATGGACACTTTTTACTGTTGTATTTATATGAAGATGGACACTTTTTACTGTTGTATTTATATGTTTAGCAAGCTATATGTGCATATCGTTTGTGTTGCATTTCAGCGTATACATTGGCTATGTTATATTTTTCATGTGTATATGATTAAAGAAATATTCTTCATGTCTCAATGCACATTTACCCTCGTCTTCGTGTTTCTTCATGGTGAGTGCATATCTGCTTTAGTTATATGTCATTTTACCGAACCCATTTTCAGAGTGGTATGTTTTATTTTTACTTGGGGGTCCCCCCAGCCACCTTGTTTTTCTATCCATGTAACCCCACCCCAACCCCATCGCCCCCATTTTAACCCCTTACTCCACTCCCATATTTGTATTTTATTACATTTGTCTGTATTTTTTCTGTATTTTGGTGTCAGTAAAACGTACCACTCTGAAAATTGGTTCAGTAAAATGACTGGATGCCATCTGCTTCATGTCTATTGTACTCTTGTGTGTCAGTTTGGCTGTGAGGGGAAGACTGTAAGTAGGTGGCCTCGAAGGTTGAGGATTTCGAAGAAATTGGTAATACGTTTGAACCCAAACCTTTCAAGCACTTTGGAGTACTGCGGAAGGAGAGGCACAGTGCAAATGTTATCCAGTAGGTTTGGGTCAGCCCCTTGCTTTTTTAGGAGAGGATTGGCCATGGCTGTTTTGAAAACAGACGGAAAGCAAGCAGAGTCGAAGGATATGTAGAAGAGTTCAGCAAGGTGAGCGGTCACTAAAGGGGCAATAGGCTTGACTAGCTGAGGAGCAAGAGGGTCGGACTGGGCATAAGAGGGGTTAGCCTTCATCAGCAGAGATAGGACGTTGTCAGTATTAGTGGACTAAAGTTGGAGATAGAGGCAGAAGATGATGGTAGAGTAGGTGATGTCTAAAATGTTGGAGGAGGGAGTGTTTGAGGGAGGTCCGGAGAGAGTCTTTCATTTTGGAAATGCTTGCAGCGAAGTATTCAGCTAGGCCATTAGCTGTGACAGTGGATTTGACTGTCATAGACGTAGGAGGAGAGAGGAGTGAGGTTAGGGTGCCCTGTAGCCGGCGAGGATGGTTGGAGTGAGAGTCAATGAGGGTTAGGTAGAATGCCCTTTTCACTATATCAAGAGCGGACTTGAGAGCGTTTAGGTCAGAGAGGTAGAGTTCTAGGTCCTCATGCAAGTGGGTATGCCTCCATTTGCTCAGTAGCCGAGGCATGCCTGTGCGGAGAGAGCATATCAATGGGGTGAGCGTATTAGCCCAGTCATATCTCCATAGGCGTTCTACGCACAACCAAATTATTAGTCTTTATTTTTTATTTTTTATTTAATTGAATTAACAATTTTTACAAAAAGAAGCAAATGTAAGAGTATCTCTAGTGACATCAGCTACATTACATTATGTTACGATGCATAGTCTTCAGCTGCTAATTTGTCCACAAGGTCCTACTCACAAGTCGTTTCCACCTTTATCCACGGAAATGAAAGGAAAAGGGAATAATTATTAGTCATTTCATTCAAGGAGAAGTGTTTGTTTTCTAATTGCATAGGGCACACTTGTACAAATAATTTCAGAACCTAATTTCAGAACCTTGGATGAATTGACATCATGCGTTACTTCATGCATGAGTGCAGATTTGCTTCATGACTAACGCTGCATTTGTTGTGTTGTTACTACTGACGTCATTAATGTTTGATTTTGCTGTCAGTCGACCTGGTGCATTGATGAGACCCCTGTCTCCTTGAACCCATAAACCGGATACGGTTTGAATGGTTGTCTGAGAGACTATCTTTTGTCATATCTTTGATATACTGGTGAACCTGGTGGCTGACCAAACAATGAGTTACACCTTTCATTCTTCATTCTGCAGGTTGACATGCACATAGGGAACATGAGGGCCTTTCCACGGACCTTCTCTTCAATTCTCCCTCTGTTGACCTGTCCAGCACTCCCCCAACCTTATCAGCCTTAACTTTGGGAGCCATACCTTTGTCACTCCCCCTAAGGGTCCATAGAATCTTGCTTAGGCCATGTCACATAACAGCAATCTCCCACAGGGTTGCACCAACCCATTTACCTCCACTAGTCGTTGGTGTCATAGAGATGCTCAAACAGAACTCCAGCCGGGAACAGAGGACAATAAATTATCTGGGCTCTCAATGTAGCTCAAGCTTTTATTATCCTATCATCTTCTGAATCTATGTCTACTAGAACTGTCATGCCTACAATCTTTTCAGTTGTCTTTCAGCACTGTGTGATGCATATTCTGATGACACAAACCATTTGCAATACTAACACTAGCGCTGCAGCTAGCACTTTCAGTCCATTGGCCATCCATGAAGGTATCCATGAGAAAATGTATGACGGCCAACCTTTATCTTTTCCTGCAGAATTTGTCTCAGCTTCCATTTTGGAATGCATCTCTGATAACCTGGTAACTGCCTCAGTGAGCGTCCCACTATCCTTGCCATTTGCTGGAACAAATGTACAAAAAGAGGACCCAATTTTGGTGCAAATTCCTCCCTCCATGGCTGTCAGAATGTCCAGAACATACCTATTCTTGAGCACCATCAACCTCACTGCTCGGAGCTCTTCTTTGATTGCATTAAACCCCTTGACTGTTGAATTTATTGTCTGTATCAACTCCAACCTCGTGATCTGGAGCAATTCTGCGTTTGTGCTGGCTTGGACTACTGGAATGATGGATGCAAAGAATATTACTGTTCTGCTAAATGGTCTATGCTCTGGAGGTATTGCATCCAGGGAATCCTCCATTGTTGATGATACATAGTTTCCCCTCTTCACTCTGGTCAGCTCTTCTTTCTCGTGCCAGAGTCCATTTTGGGGAATCCATCTACCTTGATATCCTTCTTCGGTACAACCAGTGCTGATGTGTTGAGGTGTACCAGTGAGCATGTCCCCCCCAATTAGGTGGTAGCTTCATCTGCTTTCCAACCTTGACTCTAGCATTCCCTCTGTTCTCATCCTACTTGATCTCTCCTCTGCCATCGACACGGTCAACCATACCATCCTTCTCAACCGTCTCCGGGATAACTTGGGCATCACCGATCAGGCTCTGGCCTGGCTGACCTCTTTCCTCTCTGATCGACCCTCCCAGGTCCAACTTGGGTCCTTCCTATCACCTGTCTTCCTCTCCACCTGTGGTGTTCCCCAGGGGTCTAACCTCTCGCCCTGGCTTTTCAACCAATAGCTGGCAACTCTCGCCCGTGTATTGCCATTTTCTGCTCAAACTTCCAGTGCTATGCAGACGACACTCAACTCATTTTCAGGCTGCCCTCGGCCACCTCCTCCACCTCTCTCATCACTGATTGCCTAACTGCCATCCAAGATTGGTGTGCCGCCAACGATCTTTGTCTTAATGCCAGCAAGACAGAGATCCTCCTCATTGGCACACCATCACCTTCCTTTCCCCTCACTCTTTCTGGCCGGCCTCCCTTGGCCCTCCTCCTATCCCCACCTGTGAGGCCAAGAACCTTGGTGTCACCTTTGATTCCACACTCTCCTTCTACGCCCACATCGCTGATGTATCAAAAAAGTCAAACCTCCTACTGCACCTCCTCAGAGGTATTATTCCTTTCCTCTCATTCCCCCAGAACCTCACTGTCTCCCAAGCTCTGGTTCTCTCTAAGTTGGACTATTGCAACAGCCTCTTTCTTAATCTACCTGCCTCTACTCTCTGCCCTTTACAACTTATCCAGAACAGGACTGCGAGACTTGTCCGTGGCCTCAAGCTCTGGGATCGTATCTCTCCAGCTCTGGAATCTCTCCATTGGCTCCCAGTGGATGCAAGGATTAAATTCAAAACCCTCTGCATTGTCCACAAGGCTTTCTGGGGCCTGGGTCCAACATACCTTCAGCTATCCCTCCGCAAATACCTCCCATCTCGAGCACTCCACTCCTCTACCTCTAACTCCCTCAGGGTCAGTCGTTTCTCTAAGAAACGAGCTGGGGGTAGATCTCTGTCTTCGGCTGGGGCCTCCCTCTGGAACAGCCTCCCTGCCACTCTAAAACTTGAGGAGAACCATCTCCGGTTCCGGAAGCACCTCCAAAACCTACTCTTTGCTTCTGCCTTCTCCTCCCCTCTCCCCTGTTGATTCTACTCTCCCTCGGCACCATGCACCTGGCCACCCTCTGTCCTCCGGGCCTATGTACCTGGTCATCTTGCCACCCTCACGCACTGCCTCCGGGCCACCCCCTGCACTGGGGTCTGTATCTGTACCCATACAGCCCTCCCCTTTACTTCCTGCACTTTCAGACTTACATGGCCTGCTGCCATAAACCCAGCACTTGCCACTTGCTGGCTGCACTCCCATTGTTGGTTGCCTTTTTATTTATTATTTTATTATTATTTTTGTTTTTTCCTTTCTCGCTCCACACTCTCCTTTTGTTCCCCCTTCCATGCACTTCTCCCCCTTCTCCTTCTACCCTGCACTTGCACGTTCTCAATGTCACTGGGCCTAGTAAGATCATTGTTTTTGTTCTCCCCTGTTCCCCTTCCCTTGCCTTGTCGTGCTCTGAAACACTTGTGTATGAGCGTGATATAAATAAAATATCAATATCAATATCAATGTATGCTTTGAATCCAAAGGCCCCGTAGTGATCCATCAATACAGATGTTCCAACCTTCATACCTGGAACCTTTACTGTCTGCTTAAATTCTTGGTTTTCTCCAACCTTTACTGGACCATCATTCTGGAAACACAATGCTGCCCCTTTGATTGGTATTATGGGCAAAGGCCAGCCTCATTGTCCAAGAAAAAAGACGTTGGCTGCAAAGCCAGCAGTATGGGCTGCACTCCCTAATACCACTGAGATGTGGTGTTGATTCACTTAGTAGTTACTCAAAAAGTGTTTCAAACAAGAGCTGTTGATTTTTGAATGATGCTTTATTATTTCCAAGTAGCATCCAATTACTTGAATGCACTGTTATGCAGATGCGTCAGAGACCTACAGGTAATGGCCAATGCATTTCAGATCATTAATCCTTCTTCAGGGCCACCTTAATGAGGCCTGCCGTTCAACACAGAGTATTCAATGATTCAATAAGAAAAACGACCAAAAAGAAAAAAGAGTATGATTGCCAATATAACTACCACAATTGGCAGTAATTCCCAATATTCATAATTGCATTGCATACATGGTTAATCAAGCAATTCAAAATTTCACAAAGTTGATTGTTCCATAATAACCATTGATTGACACATAATATATGGTCAAGAATATGTCAACCAAGGAAGTAGACAATGTTCAGAAAACACAGATATCACATTGCATTGTATAATAATCCAGATTTGCATGAAACACATTCATACGTCAATATATGTTGTAGGATGGTTGGATGGTTACAGCAGAAAAAAGAAGAAAAGAAAACATAAAAAACATATAATCAGGGTCAATGTAAACACTGTCCAAAAGTTACTAATTAGTGTTCTAAATGTGGTAAAACTAACCTGTGGGTACTTTGAGCAGTGTGAACTCTGCAGAATAGTGACAATTATTCTGTAAGTTCCGTGTCTGATTGCTTGTGAGATAAAGCGCAACATGGATAACGCGGATAGAGATTCAAAATGTGATAATGATCGCGTAGAAAACCGCGTGTGTAGCATCCTGAAATCGTATAAACCCACATCAGTAATGTGTTCTCGAGCGTATAGCTAAAAATGCTTAGACCTGGTGGGTCTGCTTACCGCAACAATGAGTGTCACTGGTTGTCTGAGGACGCAGCAGATGTGCACGCCCCGCGGTAGCTCTACTTGTTGTGTTTAAGGTTGCTATGGTGACCATGCATGCCAAATTCGTGCGGCGGCCATCTTAGATGAGTAAATACTGTACTACACTCTCATAGAGATGCCTCCTGTGTGTCAGATTGCTGTATAAACTAATCAGGCTTGTGATCCAAGGTAATGACACTCAAGATGATAATATATTGAAAAATGCTTAATAATGTATATTGCATGATGCACAATAGAGATAAACAATGCTCGTCAAAAATACAGCGTCTTACTCCAAGAGGCTATCCCGTGTGTGCTAATGGTTGTTATGCCTTAACGCTTCTAAATGTGAAACACTAAAACTGTGTTACTTATTCCTCTGTAATACCAAAAGAAGTCAAATCAATGGTAAATACCTTTGGCTGGGCCAAAAGAAACATAAATATAAAAACATATAAAAAAATAATAAAATAAAATAATAAAAACTATATCTGAAAGAAATGTACCCACAAACTCAATAGTGGTAATAAGGACTGAAAATACAGCCAAGTAAATACATACCGAATAAAGTCAAAATTGTCCAACTCTGGCTGTTCAAATATATCCATCATACCGTATATGTTAACCTATGTGTGGTTATAAATATTCTGAGGTCAAAGGGAATAGCAAGGACAAATGCGCATATGGTATTGATGAATCACAGAAAACAACTCAAATGAAGCTCCTTGTTCATTCCGCCGGGAGCTAGAGCGCCTAGTCTTTCAATCCAAAATGCTTCATGTTGTGCTTGCATCTTTTTCATGTCCTTGTTCTGCCCTTTGGTTGATATCACCTCTAGAACCTGGAAACGTACTTGAGAGATAGAATGTCTATTTGCTTTAAAATGTCTTGCCACTGCCAATGCTTGGTTATCATTCCTGATGCACAACTTGTGTTCATTGACACAAACTCATATTTTTTTTTTTTTTTATTTATTTGTTTTTGGTTTTTAAAAGAAAACCTTTACAAAAGAATAGTGCATTTCCTTAAATAAAATTATATTTTCCTTGATGTTTCACCCACATCGAGCTTCCCACAGGGACACTTAATTGCGTAGATCACATTCTCCGATAGATAAGTGGCATGTGTTTAAGTTTGATTTTTTCTCCTGTTCTTGGATGCAGGACAATGCTGCCTTTTATAACATTATTGCAATTTCCGCAACTCATGCAGGGGACTGTTTCTGGATGTTTTTCTGGGGTTCTGCTTGCGGATCTTCCTTGCGTGTTCACTAATAAATTGCGAAGGCTGTTTCTCTTTTGGTATGCAAACTCTGGTGGCTGTGGAAATAAATACTTAATTCGATCATCGCTGGTCAAAATGTTCCATCTATTCTTTATTATTTCCTTAATTTGCTTACTTTGGATGGAGTATTTTGTAACAAACATTAGTGCTGTACTCTTTCAATCTGCACTTTTGGTCAAAAGTTGGTCTCGTTCTAGTGAGTCAGTCTTGGTGCGAGCGACCAGTAGATCTGATTGTGGATAGCCTCTCAACTGAAGTCTGTCCTGCAATATGTCTAATTGTCTCTCACAGTCTTCTGGGTCACTGATGATCCGTTTAATCCTTAACATCTGTCCGTACGGAAGGTTGCGTAAAATGTTGGGTTGGTGGAAACTCAGAAGGTTATTACAGTCAGTTGGTTTAGAGTAAAGGGTTACATGGTTGTATGGATGTTTTCCCCTTTGATGACAGTTTCCACATCTAAATAGTTTATGTTAGGATTTCCTATTTCCAATGTGAATTGAATCCTTGTATCTATGTTGTTAAGATAGTTCAAGAATTCTTCCAGTTCTTGTTTACTTCCTGTCCATACACCAAAAATGTCATCGATGTATCGCACCCATTTTTTTATATATTGTTTCCATCTTT
Organism: Ambystoma mexicanum; assembly: GCF_040938575.1. Lineage (NCBI taxonomy): Eukaryota > Metazoa > Chordata > Amphibia > Caudata > Ambystomatidae > Ambystoma > Ambystoma mexicanum. The sequence continues at coordinate 1,310,422,221 of NC_090930.1, read as the reverse complement.
GGTTCTCAATAATGTGTGTAACTTCAAACTGGTACATGAAGCAATTCGCATACGTGGGTGCCATTGTAGCATCCATTGCAGTTCCAAACACTTGCGAGTAATATTTCTGATGGTATTCAAAACATGAATGCGTCAAAATGAAATTCAGGAGGATCATTATGAATTCTTTATTAGCTCCTATATATACAGCTTCTAGTAGTAGGTTTTCAACTGCTTTTTGTCCCAAATCACGAGGAATACTTGTGTACAAGCTTACTACATCGATTGTGAACAATATTTCATTTGCTGAGTTTCAAAGTCTGAAGAAAATGTGTTGTGTCCTTGACATACGTTGTAGTATTTTGTATGATTGCTTGTAAGAAAAAATCGGTGTAGGTTCCTAACGGTTGCCGGATGCTTCCGGTGGCAGCCACAATGGGCCTACCTGGTGTATTATCCAATTTCTTGTGGATCTTATGGATCTTGGGTAGTGTATAGAGGTGAGGCCTTTTTGGAAATGGTGTCAGTAGATATGGTCTTGTTTTGGAAGTAATCCATTTATTCTCCAAAGCCATATCTAGTATAGCCTCTAATTCTTTTTTAATTTCTCTGATGGGGTTATGCACCAATTCTATTTATGTATTACTGTCAGACAATTGTCCACCCATGTTAGTAACTTTGCACTTTCTTCCCATTCTTTCAGGCATTTGTAGTTTTCTTCTTGTACTATTCGAACTGGAATGGTTGGAAGCACATGTGCCTTGCTGGTTGGAAGCACATGTGCCTTGCTGGTTGGAAGCACATGTGCCTTGCTCCCCATGACCCATTCTTTCCAGGCATCTCATGTGTATACCTCACCATACACCAGCATCTGTGGTTTTTCCCAGCATCCTGGTTCCCCTCCTATCTCTACTGGTCCCCTCTTGGGACAGGGAAACTATTTTAATGCCATTGTTATTGTTTTTCCCCTTTGGGGACCATCAGTTATGTATTCTATGGCCTGATCCTTTTTCCAGTAATCATCCATCATATCTAGGATCTTTATATAATTGTCTTCATAAGGAAAAGTATTTTTAGGGTAGCTCTTTTCCCTTGAAATCTTCCCCATGTGTTGCACAACGATAGGTACATAAGACAATGTGCTCTTGCTGCTGGTATTTCAGTTGCCACAAATGTTCTGTGGGCAGTCATTATGTGGGGAATGAGAGAGCAGACATAAGAGCTCTCTCCTGTGGTTTGTTTCCCTACTTTGGTCATGTGCTTGTACCATATGTTATTAGATACCCGGGCTGAATCAGTTAGATATGAATCAACCCCACCTAAATCTAGATCAGCACTGCGCCTACTTCTTTTTACTGGTTTGGCAGTGCTTATTGCCTGATCTGACATGTTAGCCGTACCTGCTGGAACTGGGGTTGTTTTAGTAGGGGCCACATATTGTTGAGGGTAAAGAGCTTGTAACAATGGTACCCATTACTTACTCCACTTCAGACTCTTGTGTAGCTCCAAATGTGATGATAAGTGTGCCTGAAACATTACGTGATTAGTATCTGTTAGCTTAAACTCTGCGGATATAGTATTGTGTGAGTGCAATGAAGAATAGTCGCTCCCATACCGTATGGATTCTAGGGTCGCAAAGGAGTTTGATGACAGAAGGACTTCCTTGCCGAAGTCGGGGATATGTTTGGGTCAAGTGAATCAAAAAAGCACGAAAATATAAAGTAGGAGCTTGTCTTCTCTCTCGTCAAGACCGACTGACTAATTGGACAAATTGTCACTGAAAGGTGGGAGGCCTAGGGTCCTGGGAAATCATAGGACATGGAAACAACAGTCATCACTTTCACGATGAACAGCTATGTTTACAAAAAGGACAGCGTGCCTCAATATGGATGTGTAGGCAGTCCTTGCCCTAACTCTCTTTCTCTTGAGCGTGTGATCCTTTGTTGAGAATCACCGGCTTGTGGTTGTCTTGGCTGGGAGTTTTGTTCTCCTTCTTGTCCTAAATTGACCCTTTCTTCTTTGCTGCTAGGAGAGGTCTCTGCTCGACACAGCTTTACATCCCCTAGAAAGTTCCAGGCCCTTTTCCACAAATTTTCACTGCTTGGTCAGTTGCTTCCTTTATGGTATGAGGGCCGGTGGACCTCGGTTTGTACCAGGTATGGACAAAATTTAGAAGTAGCACTGTGTCTCCTGGATAAAGCTGTGGCTGTCTTAGGTGGTCCTCATTGGATTCTGGAAAGCTGTCCTCTTCGTTCCTTTTAGACCTCTCTCGTCGTGCCTGCAGTTGGCGAGAAATAAAAGACACACTACCCATCAAGGAAGCAGTGAAATTGTACATCTCTTTCCCCAATACATTAGACCCAGACTCTGCATCTGTTAATGCCTAGTGGGAGGAGCAAGTGGTAGTAGCATGCACTGTCCGGTTACCACCTCTTCTGGTGTTAAGTTGTGGTCGTACACAGGCTGAATTTGCAATGCAAACAATGCTAGGGGCAGACAATGGACTCTTGTTCATGTTTGCTTTTATTTTTGCAATCTTCTCTCTAAGCAGCCCATTGAGGTGCTCACACACTCCATTTGCTTGTCGTTGATAAGCACAGGAAAACTTTCTGAAACATTTTGTTAACGAAGTGAGGGCCATTGTCAGACTATAAGACCTCACACACGCCCCACCATGGGAAAACCTCCCTAACCAGGAATTTTGTGCCGTCCTAAGGGCATCAGGGTGTGAACAAGGGGCGGCTTCAATCCATTGGGAAAAATGGGCAGACAACCACTATCATGTAGCAGTAGCCCTGACATACTTGAAGCATGTCAACATAGTCAACATGAAGGTTTTGGAATGGACCTAGTGGGCGAGGTATGGCTACACTCACTACTCTCAATGTATGTCCTGCAGTAAAACCTTTACAAATAATGCAGTTCACCATAAATTCTGCCACATGTTCCGCTAGCTTGAGACAGAACCAGTATTCTCTAATGTGAGCAGCAAGTACATCCTTCCCGATGTGGGTAGGATGGTGTAGTTGTGTAAGTGGAGTCTGTAATAATGGCAGTGGCATCACCAGTTTGTGTGTGCTCTCCTGCCACCATAGGCTGTCTGAAGGAGATATAGATCATCCCATTTTTACCCAAAGTTCTTTTTCTTCCCTAAGTGCACCCCCCTGTAACTCCATAATCTGTGGCACTGGCAACTCACTGTACACTTCTTGTAACACCATCGTGCACCCATGAGCATGTGTGTGAGATGGGGTATAGAAATCTAAAATATCAACAAAATATGCTGCATGCTTCTCTTCTGCTGCCTCATTGCCCCTGGAGACGGGGTCCTCCCTTCTTGTATGGGCTTGGCACTTCACGACTGCTATGGCCATTGGGAATTGGAGTGCCTCTATAAGTCTACCCAATAAGGGCACATGCTACACCGGCGTGCCATGAGCACATCGGAAGCCCCTGCTTAGCCAGCGTGACAATCCAGAGTGGACTGTAGAGGTCACGTAGGCCAAGTATGAATACACTGTCACTTGCCGGTTTCTGCTGTGCTCTAATGACAATATAAGAGCCATCAACTTTGCTGCCTGCATTGAAAAATGTGATTGTAATTGTGCGCTTGCTACTAATTCAGCTGTCTTGTCTGCTCTTATTCTTATTACTGCATTCAATATGTCTTTCCCCCCTCGTCTGGTCTATTGCTGATGAACTGTCTCCCCTCTCATGTGGCTTTCCCTCACTCTAGGAATATCATCATGCTACTTTAGGTTTGTAGTGAAATTGTATGCATAGTATCCTTCCTCTATTGGTTTGGCAACAAATATTGCCGGGTTCATGGTCCTACATCTCACTAGCTTTATAGCTGTATTCGATAATATCACCTCATACCCTGAGGCCCTCTGTGTGGTCAGTGTACTCTTGGGCCGTTTAAGTATTGCAAAGAGCACATGCTCCACAAAAAGAATGGTGCTGCATCCCATGGTAATACTTGCTGAACTCTCCATGGCAAATGCAGCAGCAGCCAGTGCTTGCTCAAAAGGGTAGTGCCCCCTCATTACTGGATCTAATTTCCCACTATAGTATGCTAGGGGTTTGTGTCCTAACGTGGTCTTCTGCGTGAGCACTGCAGTCATCACCACTCCATTGGAGTGAGAGAACAAATAAAATGCGTCTTGATAGTCGGGGATCCCTACCGTGGGAGCTGTGCATATTGCTGTCTTCAACTCCTTAATTGCACCTGTTATTTCTTCTGTCCATTGTAGTGTGCCCCACCTTCTTTGTTCTTCCTTGGGTGAACTTAACAGAGGCCTCATGTATGTGCTGTAGTCAAATACCCAAGCTCTGCAATAGTTAGAGAGACCTAAGAACTGTTACATTTGTCTCACTGTCGTGGGGTTTGGTGTCTTGCGGATTGCCTCTGCCATCTATGGTGTCACCCTTCGCCCCTCCTGTGATATCAATTGTCCAATGTATAGCACCTCCTTCTGGCAATATTGTAGCTTTGTCTTGTCTACCTTGTATCCCTTCTCTGCCAATACTGTCAACATGTGTACTGAGTCATTTCTGCACTGTATTTCCGATTTGCTGTAGATTAAAATACCGTCCACATACTTCATGGCACTTTCCAATTGTACATTGCCTAAGTCCATTTACAGGACCGTATTGAATATGGAAGGGGACTCACAGTACCCCTGTGGGTGCCAAGTATGTTTCCACTCTTTTATTTCTATATAGAAACGAAGTTGAGTCCTGTGACTCTGGGTGAAGTAGTATAGAGAAGAAGGCATTATTCAAACCTATCACTGTGAAGTAGGTAGCTTCCATTTCAGTGTTCCACAAAATTGTAACACAGGTCACACTGCAGCATTGCACTGGGATTCCCTGTTTCATTAAGGCTGCAATTGTCTCGTAGATGCCTTCATCTGCTTTTCTCGACAAGGGATAATGTTTTTCCCTTGGTAAAATTGCTCCTGGTTTAAGCTGTATCTTCACTGCCTCTATTCCTTTCAGTAGCCCTACAACATAGGGACCTGTGGTCCATAAGACAGTAGGTACCCTTGGCAAATCTACCTCGAGAAATGGTTGTGGTGCTTTCTGCAACATTGCCATTCTTTGTGGTACTTCCCTGTAGTATATTCTTACCAAATATGTGATGCTAATTTCAAACACCATTTCATGTTCTGAATGATAGTCCTGGAACAGTTCACTGTCAGTTACATCAGTCACCATGTATCCCTCCCCTACTACAATCACAGTGCTCCAAGTGCGCCCTGTGTCGTCTGTCCCGTGCAATGTTATTCTGTCCTCTCCCACTGTGACTGCTTCGAGTTCTAGTGAAAACACTTTCCCCATGGGCTCATCTAATGGCATTTCTGGTCTGAATATGTACTCATTGAGAAGATCCCACAGCTTTCCCTTTATTCCTGGAAGCCATTCTATCATTACCTCCACTCCATATTGAAATAGTTTAATGTCCGCTGGCACCCCCCCTTGTATCGTGTGCCCAGAATATGCCTAAATAATCTCTCTCATGTTCATGAGGTGAATCCCTCGTGTTGAACATACTATCCCCTGGTCTGTAAATGAGATGGTCATGTTAAGTTTACTCATGATGTCTCTTCCCATTATGTTCACTGGTGTCTGTTGGTGTCAGAGCTAAGTCATGCTCCCCTATAGAAAGTGTAAGTTCATCTGTAAAAGGAACCAAATCTGTCACCCCAGGGAATTCCTCCCTGATACAGGATCTAGTCACCCTGTGTCCACGAGAAAGGAAAAAGTCTTGTCACCTATCATCACCCCTATACGTGGTTCCTCTGCCGGCTTGTGTGTAATTGATATGATGGAACACATCAGGTCAGTCTGTGGACTGTCCTATTGTTGGTATAATGGCATTCCATTCCCTGTGAATAGATTGTCCCCCACTACAGTCACCCCCCAACTTCTGAATGGGAGCCGATCCCACACAATCTTCATGGGCCCATGTCCCAACATTCTGCTGTGCTGCTTGTGGCGACTGCATGTGGCTTTGCATCTGCTATGCAGGTGGTGCCTGAAGACATGGTTGTACGGGCCCCTGCGTTTGAGGTGTCTGTGTCATAGGATGGTATGCTTGTGTGTGCATGTCTTGGCCTGCACTTGCTGCTATGTTTGGTCTTGGGCATAATAGTCTGTCTGTTCAAACAGATATGTTGGTTGGTACTGCACTCCCCCATTCTGTTGCATCCCCCTGCTTCTGCACACCCAAGAGATGTGACCTATCTGTCCACAAACCCAACACTGTGGTGGTCCCCCCATTGGTCTCTGATAGCCCCCCTGAAAACCCTCCGGCCTTTCCTGCATCTGATTTTCATACCCTCGTCCCCTGGGTGCCCCTCCTCTCCCTTTAAACCCATGGTGTGTGTTGCTCCACCCCGCAACACCTCCTCCTGCTGGCGGCGGTCTGTTCTGCGCATGCAGTCCACCTGTCCTTTCTGTCCTTTTCAACATCACCCCTTCCATTGAAAATTTTGATAATTTCTTCTGCACTAACTTTGCTTCCTCCTGCTTTCTGTCCTCACACTTATTTTCTCATGTTATCTTGCTTTAGCCCACAATAGTGTACTATAGAAAGCTGAATCTCTGACCATGGTTTGGCCTCCATCCCCATTAGTTTCCTAAGTTGTTTTGCACCTGTTAAGGTAGCCCCTGACACAATAAATGATCAAAATAACCCTACTGTTTTGTCCCACAGTTCCCTTGTCTCTAGTCTCCATTTATCTTGAATAACCTGAATAGATGGAAGCAGATCTTTTTCTTCCTTCATGTTGCGTGCCATAATTGCACTAATGTCTGAGGTGTCTGGGTATGCTACCCTCAGAGCTGCCACACGCCGCTCAGCAATTATTGAATGGCAAACCATTGTGCGCCATGTTCTGCACAGTCACTCCTGGGTAGCTGGCTCTTTTCCATACATAATCTGCAACCTCTCCAAGAATTGCTGAACGTAAGCTCTTCATGTCGCCCAACACTAATGTTGTCCCTGCTGTCAGTCTCTCCAGTTCATATAGTCACTTCCTAGCCCCCGCAGTCAACAACTGTAGCTTACACCTTGAGTTGTCTATGTCCACCTGCTGCCATGGTATGTATTGAGGTTGCCCTCCTCCTTTCTCTAATAATGGGCATTGAGTCAGTTCCACCCTGCCACTCTGTATCCCCATGTCATTGGTGGCGGTAGGCGCCTGTGTCATCTCTCCCTTCCTTCGCCTCTGCAGATCTCTAAGCCTCTGCGTATATGGGGTGATATTGTCTGCACTGAGCAATATGTCTCTGGAATCCAGTAACCGTCCCCTTCTGTCTCACCTCAGTCCATCAATTGCTTTATCTGAGCTTATCCCTCAGGACTGACAAGAGGGCCTCCCCCCTTCGTCATCCTCGCTCCCCTACAAAACGTCATCAGACTCCGTGTCCTCATTGGTACTGTCTATATTGTCCTGGAAGCTAAGCCTCCTCAATACTGTGCTTCACTGCTGTTTTCCCCCTGATTGACCCCTGCTTCTACCCCTCACCCCCACGGGGAGATCAATGTCATCTTTGTTTATCCATGGGGTAACATTGCAGCTCTTCCCGCTTCTGTCTCATTCCCCTCTCCCTTATGTCTCCCTTTCCTCATCATCACTAAAATGTGCTAAACTTATCTTTACTTGAGCTTTCCTTCGAGCGCAACCCTCCTTACATCGGTGCTCCCTAAGGAGGCGCTCTACTTCTAACTTCCTCTTCTCTTTCTTCATCTGCACTTCCCTTTCCCTCTCTTCTTCTGCCTTTCTCCTTGCCATGTCCTTAAGCTCACTCTGTATTCTCAGTTCCCTCTCCTCTCGCTCTCGTGCATCTACCTTCTGTTTCTGTCTGCACACCATTTTATTCTTTTCCCTCTCTTCCCTTTCCTGTTTTCCTACTTCTTCTATTATCGCTGTCCATTCTTTTGCCTCTTCTGTGCCCTTATTGTGTACAGCTTCGTTGTGTGCACTTACTGTCTCTCCTGCAACCTTTCCATCTTGTTTGAGCAATATCTGTCTGCCTTCCCGTTTGTTCAGGACTATGATCCCCTGCCCTTCAAGGCTTCCCCGTTCCCCCAGCCATTTTCCTTTAACCTCACCTGGATCTTGCTGCACGCCTTCTCTTCTCCACTGGTCCCATGCATTCCTTTAGTTGACTGTTCAGCCTCGCTTTGCCCCTCCCTTTTACTATATGCCAGAGGTGCAAAAGTGGGATTGGTGTACCCTGCCGCTGCTCTTAATTTCCTTGCGGGGTATAATCCATGCGTTCCTGCTGCTGCTTCTTCACTCTCTGTTTGAGGAGAAGGAGGGGGAGTTGAGGGCGATTCTCTCTCCTCCCCTCCCTGGCTCAGCATTGACTGTTGCCGTGCCAGATCTCCTTCCTCGTCCTAAAAAAACACGATAAATCTAATATGGCCATTTGTTTGCTCAACTTCTTCCCCTTGTAAAGCTTGTGAATATTCATGTGTAATTGTTGCTGCAAACATTTGGAGATGCTCCCCTCTTTTGGCCATGGCTTTGGCAATTTGCCCTCTGTGTCGTGTGTCTATTCTATGCTATATTGACAAATCTTGTCCCTATAGCGTGGAGGGGATTTCTACATGTGTATTAGGGGTGTGTCCCTCATGATTTTACTTGGGTACATTATATCAATATTTACTTGGCCCCAAATTGGGATTTCGACACTTCCATATTTACCAAGTACACTTATTTCCACCTTAACCCCAGCCTCTCCGGCTCCCAACCAATACCACAAGTGTGTTCCGCGCACCGCCCTTCTGCAAATCTCCACCTCAAAGGCTCAACCGACAATTTTGCACATGTGCTTCCTGCACCCTGTCCCAAAAGCGCCACAATTTATCCAAACTTCGATCACCATTCACTGCCACCCAAAGAGTCTTGTAACACTTGTGCACCTTAAGTCCTATACAACAAACTGACTGTTGACGTCACCTCTACAGTAAGGAGAAATAAAGAGAAAACGTTGCTACCTGTCCTCCAATATATTCACCTAGACACTTCTCAAAACAATGACAACCCCAACAAAAACGCACAGCATATTCACGGCTGTCTTCCTGCCCTCCTAACCGTGAAAACCAATAATTGTTGTGCTCAGTGTGTACCGACAGCGTTCCCTTGTAGATAAAACGCCTCTACAAGACTTAACCAGAGGAACACCTCCCCGATACAAGCTCGCTTCACTTTCTAAGCTCTATACACAGCGATACCATCATCCATGACCCAAGCTACAACGCCCAACCCACAGGAAATCCAATATTTACATAACTTCTGTCATCCCTACCCTTAAGTCAATCGTCTAAGCTGACCATCAAAACTGATTGCCCCAAGACCGAATATTTCCTAACCACAAACAAAAGTCAACCGACAATACTCCTTGTTACCCCTAATACTCCAACACAGACACCAATCAACACCGGTCCACCCCTCCCCAGTTTGCCATATAGCTGAGTCTATACTTGCATTCCGTGATCCGCTGACATCACTCGGCCACCGACTCTCTTCCAACCTGCCACTCCGTCTCTCCGGTCTGCTTGGCCTCCCACGAAAAGCGGGCAGGAATTTCTCCAAGACAGTTCCCGGGGACCTCTTCATGGTGTGCACCTTCCGTGTGACTCTCGCCTTCCGTGGGTCCCCTCACAGCCTTTTAGGCATGTAGTGGGGCAAGACGGCCTTGTGCCGATCGATCGTAGTGAACCATCTTCTGCTACCACTTTGTAGTTTGCCAGAGGACTGGGGGTTTCACAGCAATATTATCACAGATTATCAGAGTATCTTGGGCCCATCAAAACTCCCCCAGGCAAAAACAGAAGGCTCAGCCATGGGGAAAAGTTTACTGTCTTTAATTCTCCAATAGACAGGCATCACACAGAAAACTACAAATATCTAGCAATGACAGCTTCCAAGCCTGTGTCACCCGGTTTTGTACCCAGCTGACATCACAAACACCAGGTCCTCCCCAAAAACCTACAAGGTATCCCCATTGGTTAGCTTGGGTCTATCACCTTTAGATCCACTATACATTTAGGTCCTCATTGGTCTACCATGTCAGGTGGCTTCGCCTGAGACTTTCCCAAAGAGTTGTCTATTACACTGTTGCAGGGTCACACAAAGACCATTGGACAATGAAACATTTTACACCACCCCATGATTGGAGCCCCTGGATTTGCTAAAGTGGGTTCTGTCAGGCTTGGGACCCTATTCTGTTCCCAGAGCTCGGTGTACCTTTTCAAGGTAATGGGAAGGGCTGTGTGCTCCCCATTGTTGCTACTGGTCTGATCACCTAGCCTGAGAGAGTGCCTTCAGCATGCAGCTCTGGTGGGCAAAACTTGTAACATTTCACTTTGTCTCACTGGGAACAGCTTCTCTTCCCACCATGAGTAAATGGGCATTGTTCTGCTCAACTGGGTCACGTGTGAGGGGACCACAAAGAAAAGCTCTCATGTCTGTAATTATGAGCATTTTATTCTGAATTCATGCAGGTGGGTTGCTGCCTTTCGAACAAGGAATGTTCCACCCGCCCTTCTCCTTGGCTGCGAACACCATGTCTGCTATTCGTGCTGAAGGACCCGTGTCTCCCCCTCCATGGATCTGAGGTCTGTGTTTCCAGCCTCATTCACTTCAGTCACCCTACAGGTTCCGTATATGTGTATATAGCTTCTTAAGGTTAGTTACCATAGAGCCCTATGGGTTTCTTATGTGTTCCCATGGTTTCTTTATGATTAGTTGCAATAAAGCATTTGCAAGCGTGGTCCACGTATACTTTGCTTTCTTGCGTTTCCGCTCTGGCTAAAGAAAGGAAAGGTCCTTAGCAGTATGTAAATGTATCTGTCCCCTATCTACATAAGCATGTTCTTCAAGTCTATAAATAATAGAAACCATTGTATGGCTGCGTTATTTCATACATGAGTGCAGATTTGCTTCATGATTAACACTGCTATGTCGTGTTGTCACTACTGACATCATTAAGGTTTGATTTTGCTCTCAGTAGACCTGGTCCATTGATGAGACCCCTGTCTCCTCAAACCCATTAACCAGATCGGTTGAATGGCTGTCTGAGAGAATATCTCTTGTCATTTCTTTGATATACTGGCTCACCTTGTGGCTGGCCAAACAGCGAGTTACACCTTTAATTCTTCATTCTTTGGGTTCACATCTGGACCCTCTCTTCAATCCAGACCGTAATTAATAGTTGGAACACTTTTTGCCTCATAAAATTTAATTATACGTTTGTAGGAGAATTTACCATAATGATTATGGAGATATTTAATTTGGCCAAGAAAATGTTTTGCTTTGTCAAGAATAAATCAAATCAGCACTTGTTTCCCTTATGTAGTGAATATTTGGAAACCCAAGTATTTTGGATCTGTCACCTCTTCAATGGGCTGTCCAGACACGTACCAAGCTGTTCTCCTGGTCTTCCTTCCAGATTTGAATACCAACATATTGGCCTTAGTTGTATTTATTTTTAAGTCATTGATTAATGAATAGTATTCAAAGGCCTTGAGGAGCCGAGCTATTCCGACCTTTGTGCAATCCAAGAGTAAGATGTCATCAGCATAGGTGATCTAGTAAGTTCTATAACCAAAAGCTATTGGAGATATAAATGCAGAACTGCCAAGATCCTTGCCCAAATCGGCTTTATAAAGATTAAATAGTACAGGAGCGAGAATGCATCCTTGCCACAGTGCGTTGGTTGTAGAGATGGCGTAGGTTGTATTACCCATCTGACTAAGTCTTACCCTTAGGGAGATGTTACAACGAAGGTGAACCAGAATACTACATAGGTAGCTTGGAATACCCCACTTTCGTAACACCCGTTTCTGCCATACCAACTGTTGCAAATGATCTATAATAAGGCTGGTAGTAGTCGCTCCCACTCCTTTTGGAAGCCAATCTGGAACCCATTCTGGTTAGGTTTGATAATACCAGTTGACTAGGTCCATGTTCTAAGCTCCACAAGAACAAGGGATGCAAATATTTTGGAGTCTGCGTCCAGCAGAGGTATAGGTCGGTAGTTGGTATGGATCACTTTTATTACCATTTTGGTAAAAGGGAACGATGATTGCCATAGACCAAGTTGGAGGTATTACCTTATTCTGGAGAATAGTTTTAAACGGACCATACAAAAAGGAGGCCTAAAAGGTTGGATCCATTTTAAATATTAAATTACAAAAACCAGTTGGTCCAGATGCACAAGATATGCTACACTTACCAATTAATAGTTTGATATCTAGGTAATCAAATGAAAAACCCAGTCTCCCTGTACAGTGGGAAGGCCAGCTAGCATAGATGAACAATCATATAGTTGTTCAAAATGGGCAATCCAATTTGCTTCTAAGATTGGGTTTTCTTGGACAGTCACTTGCAAATTACTTTTGGAGTTCACCTGCTTCTAGAAATTCTGATTGAATTTCTGTATTATATATTTTTTTTCCAAACATATTTTTATTGTTTTTATACAAGTGAATTATACATTGTGGCTTGTGAGTTGAGAGTGCTTCGAGCAGCGTTACAGTGCTTGTAACTGCAGGTAACAAACAAATAAAACATAAACAACAGCAACAGGTCAGAGGAATGTCCGTGGGGAGGGCAGGGCGAGGAGGAGTGAGCCAATCGAGGCCCATCGATGGGTTAAGAGCTCAGGGAGGCTGATTATGCTTCAGGATCGTATTGGGGGGAGAAGGCTAGGCCTTCATTATTTCATCTCTTGATCTTGCGAGCGGGGGAGGAGATCCCCAGATCGATACCTCTGGTTTGCCCTTCAACCTTTCTCTTCAGTCATATTTGTCCATCCATCGTAGAGAGGGAGGTTGTCGGGCCAGGCCTGGGTATTTCTGTGAGTAGTCCAGGAAAGGGGTCCACGCTTGGAAGAATTTGTCTCTGTTTCCAAACCGGAGGGCAGTTATTTTTTTGGCCCCTATTATGTCCCAACATTTAGTCCACCACATTTGGACTGCCGGGCCCTCTGGGTTTTTCCAGAGCCTTGCCACTGAAATCTTAGCGGCCGTCAACAGGTGGGCACATAGGTCTGCTCTGTGACCTGATAGGGGGAATTGGCCCTCGCTGCTTGCTCCTAGAAGGAAGATACCCGGATCCCATGGTCTGTATTATATTTTTAAGCATGGTTTTGCCTTTGCCCTTGGCTTGATAAACAAAAGAGCGTGCCGCCTTTAACCTATTCTTAGAGTTTTGGTCACAGAAATTGTTGAAAGAAGTTTGGGTCACCAAAGCACAACATACATTTATGACAGTGCTTACACCAAAATATTCAGTGATTATACGAAAAACTGCTATCTAAAATTCAAAGTCTATGTAAAGAGGGTTCAATGGAAACTAAAGGTTCAGCATTTTATGTGCTACCAAAAATCTACACAAATGCAACCACCCCGCTTGGCGGATCTGTACTGCCATTGTATGGAACCTATGCTTCCAACCATATGCAAGTGGAACAAAAGCTGTTCTTAAAGACATAATTAAGCTTTAAGACCCGACCTTGCAGTCCGGATTGGTCCCTGAGCTGATAACGCCTGATCCAGCCCACCAGAAAGGGTCTTAACGCTACTAGCACACCGGTTTGCCAATCCGGTAACCTGGGGTGCTGAGAGCATTGGATTTTCATTCAATGAACCGGACGCCTCACGGCATCCCGTTAATTGAAATAAAATAATTCAGTAAAATGGCCACCTTGGATCTGGTAGGCGGGGCTCAATACGGAGCCCCTCTTCGATGTTCATAGCAGTCACAACAGACCAGGAGCGGAAGCAACAGGAGGGGAAGGGGGAGAAAGAAATGGACAGTAGGGGGAAGATGGCGTGTGGGGAAAGCAGCCATCAGGCAGTTTGGAACGCTGGATTACGTTGAGAGATTCAGTCCGAGCTCCTTGCCTCCTGATTGTCTGCCTCCCCCGAGCCGGGTGCTAATGGATATTACTGTCCAAACAGAGGTGCATGATTTTGAGCCCAATAATGAAATCTTAGTAGCCTTCGATATTTCATCATTGTATACAATATTCCCCAGAATTAGGTGCTTGAAGCTATCCATGAAAAAGCTCAATGCGATGGCGTTATTATATCCAGTTCCAAAAGATGTTATTAAGTATTTATTGGAGATTGCCCTATCTCATAATTTCCTCATCTTGAAGAATTTGTTTTTCTTTAAATCAAATTTTCTTTTTTAAATCTAATGAAGGACACAGCAATAGGTGCTTTGTTTGGTCCTGCCCTGGCCAATATATAAATGATGGAGTTTCAAGATAAACCAAATGTTTTCAACCATTTTAAGTATCCCAAGGGTGACATTAACATTTTGCTTGACTTTGATGCATGGCCAAACACCTTGAACCAGATCTGGCATACCTTTCGTGGTCATAGTCATTAAGTTTAACAAGGGAAAGTTATATACCACTCTGTACTGTAAAAATACTGATAGAAATACCATTTTGGATTATGAATCAACAACCCAAAACCCAGAAGGACAATTTACCTTATAGTCAGTTCTTAAGGCTATAGCAGAATTGTTCCTTTAAAAAGGACTATATTGAGTCTGCTAATGCTGCAATGCAACATCTACTGGAGAGAGGTTATGCAGAATGCTTACACTGCACAGCATTGCACTATAGGTATGAAAACTAGCAGAAACGGTTGCTTTTTGCTCCATATACATTGGCATTATGTTGTAGGGCAGTGCTATTTTAGACATTGCTTTATCAGGGAACACTTGGAGAGAGGACATGTGGTTAGGGAGACCTGGGACGAATCTGGAAGGACCAGAAGTGTCATCAAGCAGGAAAAGCCTGCCACTGACCTCCACTCTCTGTCATTACCTTGAAGGAGCACAGAGGATTTAGCCTATGGTCGTAGTGCTCAGGGAAGATTAATTTCACCACAACTAACTCCAATGGCCAATGCATTCAGTCACTTCAGAGGAAATATTGCATTGGGATACAAGGACCCAATATCTTACCAGGGATGCAGCACCCTGGTGTGTCTAATAGGGCAAGAGCACTGTCCACAAACATAATTTCTTGATGCACTATAAGACAGAAGGGGAGACAACAACCCACTCAAAGGATCTAGGCACCATTAACTCTCAACAAGAATGGCATAGCATTATTGGTGCTGTTGCAAGTCTACCTGGGCCCTAAGAACGCAATCGCCTTTGCCTGGAGCCAGGCCAGCCTGGTAGGAACCACTGATTTATTGTATCCTCACCTTATCACCATTTTGTTTAGAAGCTCTTTGGGTGTTTCATTTTCCTTTCATGTATCTTAGCCCTCATTACAACCTAGTCTTTTCAAAACAGAGCAAATAAAAGCCTGTTATTATCCTTAAATTAAGTGTGGAGGAGTGCTTTATAGAGACACTGCAATAAATGAGGGTGGGTGATCAACACGTGGAGCCTGTTGGTTCTGCTTCATAGATGAAGTTTTCATCATATAAAGAGGGAAGACTAAATAATTAACATAATTTTATAAATAAACTAATTTCAAACCTCTTCAAATCAAATTTAGTTTTTCAGTAGGAGCACCAGCAGTAACTTTCTTGACATAACTGAAATGTTTGTCTTTGATTTAAAGAATGTTTTTATTGAGTTATGACAAACAGTGATTCAACATCAAATTCTTTGGAAGAGCATTATCAGTAAAACATGTACATTGACAAATGCACACATTCCCCTTCCTCAACAACCCTGCTGTCCCACTTCAAGCCGACCCCTATGTGGCAATGTGTGTGACATGAAGTGTTCCCTACCCCTTGATCAACTGTTGAGCTACAGATCTCTCATGCCCAACAAACAATTCATAAAAGTATTGCCTAACGACCAACAAACTATCAAGTTAGAACATAGTATCGGCCCAGCATACCAAATTCTCTATGCTTTTTTTGACAGCCCCTATTCTTATATAACCATCTCATCAAGCACAATTATTCTATCACTCCCTTCCCTCCATTTAGCAATAGTTGGGGAATCAGTAATACCTCCACCAAACCTCTATATCCCTTTTTGCAACTATTGCAGCAAGCCTGATAAAGATCTTCATTCCCATGCTGTTCTCCTCTAAACCCCAAATTCTCAACAAGAGAAGTATGAGGTTTAAAAGAACCTGCCTTTCTACCACCTTACACAGTTCCTCCACAATCTTGACCCAGTAACACTCGATGTAAGAGCACTGCCACACTTTGTGAGCAAATTGACCTATTATTGTTTTACATCAAAGGCAGTTTTGATCCAGTGTTTTGCCCATCTTATACAATTTGCCATCTCTTGAATAGTAAATCTGGTGTAAATCCTTTAATGGCACTAGCCTGAGATGTGAGGTAATGGCCAGTGCCATGGGGGATTCCATGACGTCCCTCCTTTCCTCATCTTGAATGACTCCCATATCGCTTACCCAATGGGCTCTTAATCTGTCTAATGAATCTGATACAAAGTGCCTAATTGCCCTAAATAAAGTGCTAACTGGTTTAATAGGGATCTGTGATTCTGTTATCTCAAACCAAGACTCATCTGGAAGGTTGAAATTCCCCTTACTTCAATCCCCCACAGCTAATTTGCAAGTATTTATAAAAGTTAGAAGACTCCAGTGGAAACTTCCGGTGTAGGTCAACAACACGTTTAAACGTATTATCCCTAGCCATGTCCCTCATGAATAGGATACCTCTAACCTGCCAATCCTTGAGCCCCCGTAGTTTGGTGAGAAACATTTATTTTTAATACAAGTTTTCATTTGAGAGACCTAATGTGTAATTCAGCATGTGGTAAATGTTGAAGGCTGAGTCTAACAACTAACCTAGAGATTCACTGAGAGAATAGCTCTAGGTGTTGCTGAGAGTGTGGAAGTGAAAGCAGCTGTGAACAGAGCTTTGAGTGGAGGGACAATTGGGTGGAGAACTGTATTGGGGAAGAAATATAAGTGGGGGAGCGACAGGAGAGTGTAGAAGCGGGTGGTGAGGACTCACTAGTTGGAGGCTGGACGGCGGATGCCTTGACCAAGCAAGAGACTCCGGTCAGGGCACAAGAAAGTCCTGAAACGGTTAGTTTCATGGAGTACCATGATCGATACAGGTATGGAAAACAGTGGGAAAACATTACGAGCATTGCATGACAAGGCTGGAAGAGCTGCCAAGAGTATAGGGTTTAAGAAGATTTACCGGGCACACAGCACCATGAAAACAAAGTGGAGAATGTTACGAACATTGCATGTCACGGCTGGAAGAGCCACGAAGAGTGGAAGAATTTAAGAAAGCTTATCGGGCACAGGGACCTCTGAAAACAGAGTGAAAGAGATTGATTGATCATTGTATGCCAAGGCTGCAATAGCCGAATAGGCTACTGAATATTGCAATTGTAAAAAAAAAGGTATCCACGGGAGAACCACAGGAGTGTGGGGCAATCCCAATACCGAAGGTGGGAAACTGAGAGTTATCTTGCCCAGTGACCCTGAAGGGAAGTGTACATATAAAATAAGCGTGAGAAAAATATCAGAAGAAACCACGTTCCTTTACCAAGGGGGAACATGAAACCCATCACAAAAGTTAACTATAACTTATACTAAAAGGCTCTATCTGGAGATTGTGTGGACTCTGAGGATTGTGAGAAATATACTGTTGCACACTTAAGAACTTTGAGACTGTGAACAAATCTTCTATCAGTTGGCCAGGCAGAAGTTCACACTGAGACTGTTCTGCTAGCTTCCCTTTTTCTTTTAGTTAGGTATTTTTAAAAGAGGTAGGGCTCGATAGTGATTAGGTTTTGGACAGAAGACTTCCTTTGGACTTGACGTGCACCCTTAGTTTTTCTTTGCTAGTTAAGCAACGTCCCTCATAGCTAAAGGGCTAATTAGGCATTTTTCTTTTAATTCGAATAAAACCCAATAAACATGTCAATAACTTGCCTGACTCCTCCTTCTGGTTCACCACATATGGTGGGATGTAGGCCAGTTGATATAAACGGAGGACCTCTGCACTTTAGAAAATGAGTAGAGAAAGCCAAAGCCCCTAACCTTGCCACTGATCAATCCATTGGTTTTGATTTATATTGTATAGAAATAATTCCTATACCCCCGAAGGAGAGACATTTAATATCAAGAGGCCTGTGTCCTTCCCTCCATGTGGGACCTATATTAGGCTGGCAACAAAATCAATACTAGCCTGGTGATATGCCCTAGATGTTGCCACCAGGGTAATAGATCCTGATTATAGAGGGGAGGTGAAGGTGATCCTCTATAACCATGGAACCTTTTAGTGAAAAAGGAGGAGGCCATAGCCCAGAGAATCCTTAGTTAGGAAAGCCCTCACTTCAGTATCTAAGGAACCAGAAATATTATTCGAAACTGAGAGGGGTCAATGGGCTTTGTAGAGGCTGATCTTGCTAGGGAGGAACCTGAGATGTGGAGGAGATTGTCCCTCACCTTTTCCCAAAGGAATGGCCCTCACTTAATGGTTGCCTTTGGGAGGGTAACCCTGGAAGATCAGGGTCGGGCCCAAGCTTTTTCTTCCTGAAAAAGGGACTGCTATATCGAGGAGATATGGGCAGGGATAGAGTGCATCAGGCCCAACTAGTGATTCCCCGCAGCAACCAAAGGGTAGTGCTAGAGCTGGTCCATTCCCATCTCATGGCGGCCCATCAAAGAATAGGCAAGACCCCAAGCCAGTTAATCCCATGATTCTACTGGCCTGGAGTGTTCACTGATATGAAGAATTATGTTGCCAGATGCAAAATATGGCAGAAAACCGCAGCCACTCCAGTTTCCCTGGCCCTGTTACAACCACTTACTATTATCAAAGTGGCCTTCTTCAGAATATCAATGGACATTGTCAGGCCACTAGAAACATCAACATTGGAGAACAAATACATCCTGATGATCGTGAACTACACTACCCGAGACCCCAAGGCCTTTCCTGTTCGAAAAAATACTAGTCAACAGATCTTAAAACACCTCCTTTCTTTTCTGTCAAGTGTACTGTTCCCCAAGGAGATCTTCACAGATCAGGGTACTACTTTTATGTCAAAGATAATGAATGACTTAAAAGACATTCTACAGATCAAAATTCTCAGGACTTCCATATCATCCCCAAATGGATGGCCTTGCGGACAAGTTCGATCAAACCCTAAAAAGAATTCCCCACAAGTTAGTAGAGGTGGATGGGTGAAATTGGGATGCTATGATTCCATGGGCTCTCTTTATGGTTAGACAAACCCCTCAGGGGTCTCTAGGGTATTGAATATTTCAGCTAATATATGGACGAAAATAAGAGACATACTAGATATGGTGAAGGAGACCTGGGAGGAGAGAGAGGAAGCTATCCTACCCATTTCCCAAACAGCCTAGAGGCTAAAATCACATATGGCTCCCATAAGGGAAACTGTCAAACACCACCTGGTAGGGCACAAGAACATCAAAAGTCCTTATATGATCGACAAGTAGTAACCAGGTCTTTCTCCAGTGGGCAATTTGTTCTAGTTCACCTTCCCACCTCGGAGAACAAGATAATATCAAAGTGGTCTGGTCCCTACAAAATCCTTGGAAAAAAGGTCTATTGAACTACGTAGTGGCCCAACCAGACAGATGATAGAAAACTCAGATTTATATTTATACCTGTTAAAAGTGTGGAAGGTCAACCCTGATAGAAGAATCACTGGGGTAGGGGTGGGTTCAACTTTTTCAATCAGGTGACTCACTCTGCGTGTGTTATCTGCCGTTTGTCTCCTGGGGATAAATCCAGATTGGTCTGGGCCCACGATTGTTGATAGCAGCCGGGTGAGTCCCAGAATCTTTGTGTAAAGCTTAGCTTCCAAATTTATTGAGGGTATTGGGCGGTATGAGCCAGGCTAGGATGGGTCCTTTCCTAGTTTGGGGGATACAACCAATTTTGCTTCGTTCATTGAGTTTGTTATGTTCCCCTGTGTTTTTAAGCTATTAAATAGGTTGGTCCATCTTGGGGCCAGTATCTCTTGATATTTTTTTGTAGAAGGCCTCCGTGGAACCATATGGGCCCGGTGCCTTATTTCGCTGGAGTTTCTTGATTGCCTGCTTGACCTCCTCTATTTGTATGTACCTATCCAGTATCTTTTTGTCTGCTTCTGGTATCTGGGGTAGGGTGATTTTGCTTAGTTAGGTCTCCTTTTTATCTGTCTCCGGATGTTCTGAACCATAGAGGGTCCGATAGGTTTATGGTCATTTCATCTAAAACTATTGCATCTAATGCCATTCCATCGAAATATTTCCATCTAAATAATTGCCATCTAATGCATTTTCTTTCTTTTTTTGGGGGGGGGGCTTCCCCCCCAAACCTCTGTTTTTTACCCTTTAAAATGCACCTGAACAAAAATTAACCCTTTACCCCCAAAACATGCATTAGATGGAAATCTTTTTAGATGGAAACATTTCGATGGAATGGTATTAGATGGAATGGGTTTAGATGAATTGACTAGATACCATATGACATGGTGGAACTTGAAGACCTAGCCATCAAATAGGCAATTCTTAACTTATGCTATTATATCACAGGATGGAAATACCAACTTGTGACTGATTCTCTCCCCTGAACTGAATGAGCATGAGAAAAGACTACAATGCCCGAGCCATGCAGTGGTTTTTAGATCTACAACCATTTTGTTTCTCGATAGAGCATTGAAAAGGAAAAGAATAAGGCACTGTGAACTTTTTAAGTCGTTTTTCACTTCCTATTAAAGGGGGAACCTCTCAGTTAATAGGAGGGTTATGTGACCAGTCTGGACAATTTGATGATGGGAGCCACCCGCTTTGAGCCTAGGGAAGCGAGCCCGCTACGCAAGAACCTCTCTAGGTATCTGAGCAAGTTAGACCTCTCTGGGAGTGACTCCCTTCTCGGGGACAAGGACTCCCATTCCGCAATGGAACTCTCAGTCCAAACCACCTTTTCCTCTTATATGGATATTGGAAATACTTTGGCCTCTCCTGTAAAGACTATTTTCAACAAAGATGTTTGTATCTAATGGCTTCAGGTAATGCTGAATACCGCCCGAATACCATTGTCAAGGAAGGCGGAAACAATTCTTGTTGTTACAATGTCATGTACAAAGAGTGAGTGAATTGTGAATGTTGGAGAGGAGACTCAAATCGAGGGGAGAGAACAACTGCTCGCAGATGAGAGCCTCAGTAACAATGCCATCATGGAGGAGCAGAGCCACATTGAGCCACAGAGCCAGCCATGGAATGAGTGGAGAGAGGCCTGCTATCTGGAGGCTGCACGACAGTTGCCTTGACCGAGCAAGAGGCTCCAGTCAGGGAATGAGAATCGACAGGAAGACAACCTTCTTCTCTGGTGGTGTGACCACTGATGAACAGTGGTGGGCCTGGGGCCATGCATTGGACGCTGACACCAGAGATGGGAGAGGTGCCGGGATCACCGAGCTTTGCCCGACAAGTGCCTGTTCCATTGGAAGCAGCACCATCTGGAAAATAGCAGCTGTCGAAGTTGGGATGCCAGGAAGTCCTGAAGCGATTGGTTTCATGGAGTACCGAAACCCACGCAGGTACCGAAAACAGTGGGAAAAACATTATGAACATTGCATGTCACAGCTGGAAGAGCCGCCAAGACTCTGAGAGTTTAAGCAAGTTTACCGGGCACACAGCCCCATGAAAATAAAGCGGAGAGCGTTTATGAACATTGCTTGTCATAGCTGGAATTTAAGGAAGCTTATTGGGCACAAAGGCCCCGGAAAACTGACTGAAAGAGATTGAACTTTTTACACCAATGCTGGAATAGCTGATCAGGCTAGTGAATGTTGCAATGTAAAATAAATTCACCCCTGAGAGGATCACAGGTGTGTGGGGTAATCCCAATACCCGAAGGTGGGAAACTGAGAGTTGTCCTGGCCAGTGACCCTGAAGGGATGTGCACATTTAAAAATAAGCCTGAGAACAATAACAAAAGAAACTGTTTTTCTTTACCAAGGGGGAACGTAAAACCCATTACAAAAGATAATTATAATTTCTACTAAAAGACTGTATCCGAATTGAATTCTGAAGATTGTGAGAAATATACTGTTGCACACTAAAGAACTTTGAGACTGTGAGAACATTTACTACCAGTTGGCCTGGCAGAAGTCCACACAGAGGCTACTGTGCTAGCCACCCTTTTTGCTTTAGTTAGGCATTTTTTAGAGGTGGTAGGGCAAGTTAGTGATTAGGTTTCGGACAGAAGACTTTAACTTTGGACTTGGAGGGCACCGTTAGTTTTGCTTTGCTAATTCGAGAACTTACATCATAACGATAGGGCTAGTTAGGAGTTTTTTTTAAAAAGAAATTGAATAAAACCCATTGAACATGTCAATAACTGTTCTGACTCCTTCTTCGGCTTCGTGACAGTGCTCATAGCAGAGGAGCTGAACATAAGGCTTTGAGTAGCCGTATGAGTGGAGAAATAAGTAGCGGTGTACGAGGTGCTGTGAGTTTATGATTGGAACTTTGAGCTGAGTCATAAATTGGATCGCGATTGGTAGTGCAAATGAAATGGCTGGAAATTTGCATTTGTGAAAATAAATATTGGGAATTCCTTTTCAAGTTTTAGAGCAATTCGAACCAGGGAGTTCTTCTGCTGAATGTGGTGCTTTTAAGATGGCCAACTTTACAAAATGAATTTGAAGTACACTTTAAGGAAGGTGTGCAGTTGGTTCCCTGCAACTTAATTTGCCCCCCCCCCCTCTTTCCTGGCATATCCACCTTTATTGTAACTTTAATGGCAAAGGATTTTTGACACGCATACACTTAGCACAAACAAACAATAATAACAAGCCTATAGGACTGTTATTTATGCAGGGCACTGACTTGTTACAGGTAGTGCCATCAAACTTTAGTATTCTAGCACATCATTTGTAGCAGTGGCAACTCGTCCATAATGGGGAAGGGGGCACCGACCCACCGGACCCTACCCATTATGGAGGAGCCAGCCCAGTGTAAACAATGAGCGCTTTGGTGCTGGCTTAAGCCGTCAAACGGAACCAGGAAGCGCTTTTTCCTTCCTGGTTCCTGGTTCCTGTTCATGCTACTCGGGAGCTGGAGCACTGGGAGGAAACATCAGGATAAGGGCAGAAGGTAAGTTAATTTAAATATGTTATGTTATGTTATGTTACTTGGCATTTATGTAGCGCTCTATATATCATTGGTATCATTGGTATGACTTAAAAGTGCTGGTAGGTTGAACACCCTCGGGAACCGTAGTTCAGGTCAGTAGAAAGAGCAGGTGTCATAGGGTGTGTGGGCACACCTGTCATGTGGCAGCTGATGTAATTGTTGGATGGTAGCTGCATCCTAGCTTTAGGTGTGGTGTTGAAGATATTAGTTGAATGTGTTTGCAGTCTGGTGGGTGGACATCCAGACTGGGTTTGGCTGCGTTAGGCCTGAAGGACGCTTATGTGAGCATCTGGGCCGGAATGTCATGGGAAAGCTGCGTTTTATTAGGGTGATGAGGTGTTCATGGGGTACTGTTCGTATGTGAACAGCTAGGCCGAATTTATCATGGCTATAGCTGTGTTCTAGTTGTATGATGGTGCACAATCAGGAGTAGGCTTAGTGATGTGATATGGTATGATGGTTCATCTTTAAAGCACCCATGACCGGCACGTGCACATGATGGCAGGGAACACATCGACACACTGACACACAGCGACAGTGGGTTGGTTTTAGCTGACAGGAGGGGGCACGCGGATATTTAGCAACAGCATGGCGAACAAGAAAGCAGAGGACAACAGTGACACTTGGGCATATATGTTAACAGCATGGGGGACAAGAAAGCAGAGGACACAGTGACACATGGGCACACATGGTGACGAGAGGGTTGGGTAATACATTGGGATACATAGAGACATCACAGGAACAGGATGGCAGGGAGCACAGAGGCACACAGACACACAGTGACAGGGGCTGGGTTACAGTGATAGGATGGGACATAGGGATATACAGCAGCCACACGGGAGACAAGAAGGCAGGGTATACAGAGACACCTGTAAGGAGGGCACATATGGGGATTATCTATTCTATCGATGGATCGTTCTATTTCTTCCATTTCTTCATCCAATCATTCCATTTATCCATTCCATCAGTGCATCCATCCATTTTTCATTTCTTCATCCATTCATTCCATCCATTTGTTCCATCCATCCGAAGCCTGCCGTCGCTTCCATTGATTCCATCACTTCCATTCTATCCATTCAGTCCATCCATTCCATCCATCTATTCCATCCATCGATTCCATATGCATACATTCCATCTGTTCCATCCGCCAATTCCATGTACATAAATTCCATTCTTTCCGCATGTATCCATGCCATCCATTCTATCCATTTTATTTGTTTCGTGTGTCCATCAACTTTATTCATTCCATCCTTTCTATCCATTCCATCCATCAATTCCATCCATCCATTCAATCCATTTCGCCCATTCATCCATCAATTCCATATACATACATTCCATCCGTTCCATCCATTCCATCCATCAATTCCATATATATACATTCCATTCATTCTGCATGTATCCATTCAATCCATTCTATCAATTTGTTCGCATGTGTCCATCCATTTTATTAATTCCATCCTGTCTATCCATTCCATCTATTCATTCCGTTCATTCCAACCATCCATTGGATCCATCCATGCAATCCATCCCCTCCATCCAATTCCATCTCATCCATTCCATCCATTTCCTCCATTCTATCCATTCCATCCATCCATCCATCCATCCATCCATCCATCATCCATCCATCCATCCATCCACTCACCCATTCAACCATCCATCCATCCATCCATTTCATCCATTTTATCCATTCTATTTCATCCATGCTATCTATTTCATGTGTTCCATCTATTTCATCCCTTCCATCTATTCCATCCATCCATTTCATCCATTCCATCTATTCCATCCATTTCATCCGTTCTATCCATCCAACAATTCCATATACATACAATTCATCCATTTCATCTATTCTATCCAACCATTCGTTTATCTTTCAAAACACCCAGTTTCCGGTCTGTCATCTGGAGAGGAATCGAGCGTGTGCCTGTTCTTATTTTCTCAATAGTATGAATCCAGTCCATCTCATCCCATTTCGTTTTCACTTTCGTCTGATCTTCTAGTAGGAGCTTAGTTTCGATGTCAGCATTCAGCAAAGACTTTTCCACTAACAACTTTAAATTGTCCAATATGAGTGATTTTCCTGACTTCATATGGGCATATATGACCGGGAATAATGAATCTTCTTGAGCACTGGTGAACTTTCGCAAAAGTGATATTAATTTCCAACCTGCTTGGGATGAAAGAGACCTAAGGCCTAGTTCGAATCAGAGATTTTCTATTGATAAGCTCAAAGGCAGCCCTAATGCATGCTTCCAGAGGAGGCCTTCCCATTTTTGCCACTGTGTGTCCCATAAATGAGGTTTTGCCTCCAATCTATACAACAGGATGGGAACAACTTTCGCTTGATAGAATTTTATTACTGCGATAATGGAGAATCTTACATATTTCCCAAGTATCTTTTTCATCTGAGCCACCAGAGGTTTGAGCTTCAAGGAAATCTCATGCTCCATTTTATATACTGCTGGGTTGGCATATATTTTATAGCCAAGATAAACCAGCTCTTCTACTCTCATTATTCTTTCTCCCCGCAATGACCAATGGTGGAAGGTAACATGTTTATTTTTCTGTCTGTACACTAGAATTTTTGATTTTGTAGGATTCATTGAGAGCCCATTTATATTTGCGTATTTGTAGAGTCCATCCAAGAGTTGTTGTAATCCTATCGCAGTTCTATCTAGGATAACAACATTATCTGCATAGGCAGGCCAGTGTAGTTGTACCCATTCAACACTGGACCTGCTAATGCAGAGGGAGCTAGAAAGTCCCCCATATCAGATGTATAGAGATTGAAAAATAATGGAGCCCACAAACAACCCTGCCTCACCCCCCAGTTCACTCTCACTGGTTCTGATAAATGGCCCTCTTCATCCAACCGCACTCTGATGTTATTCTCCCTGTGGAATTCTATTAACATGCCCAATAGTCTTTCTGGAATTCCCTTTGATCTCAATTTCTGCCAGAGCCTTCCTCTGTCCACTTGGTCAACGGCTTTGGAGAAATCTACCCATGCCCCATATAGCTGTTTTTCCCCTTTTTTCTGAGTCTTCTCACTTAATAAGTTCAACATTATACCATTTAATGTAGTGGAGAGCCCCTTCCTAAAGCTTGTCTGGCATCTTGATAGAATCTTTGCCCTTCTTTCCCAAATCTCTAACTCACCTAACAATATCTTCATAAAGATCTTACTATCGATGTCCAAGAGGGCGATAGGACGGTAGTTTGCTGCCACCATCCTATCTCCCTCCTTGAACAAGGGAATTATAGTTGCAGATCTCCATGAAGGAGGACATTGCTTTCTTGCTATGATCTCCACAAAAAGTCAGTTAAGCAATTTTTACCACAAGTCTGGACTGTTCCTCATTACTTGGTATATGAGACTATTAGGGCCTGCTGCTTTTGAGGAAGACCCTTTCATGATCAGATCTTTAATGTAAGTTTCATCAAATGACAAATGCCAACTTATCTGAATGTCACATTCACATGTAGTTTTAATTGGTTTCCCAAAAAAAGTTTTAAGTGGCTGATCCAGTCTTCTTCTTTAACCAAATTACAAAGCTGGGTCGCCGAATTTCCCTCTAGTTTATGGATAACTGATCAGAAGTCCTTTGAGTTCTTTTTTGCTAGTAAGTCCAACATATGTTCACCATCTTTCTGGTGTCTATTTATTTTCCTTGACATGGACAAATCTTTATAGTTTCTTTTCCACTGTCTTGTCTCATCTTTTATCGCCTTTTAATCAAACGCATATTCCTATTATATTCTTTTTTTCTTTACCATAGTCTCTTCATCATATATATGTTTATGTATTTATTTGGGCTCTTCCCCACTTGTTTTCAGTGGGTAAATTGACCGGATGAATTTTGTAAAACCTGAGGGCAAACAGTTCTCATATTTGATAAATTCAGGCAGGGCTATGAGTTTCTCATTTAATTTCAACCCCCCTGCTTTATATTTCTGGATACAGACTCTTCCCTTCCTGCATTCCAATTTTTGTTTGTCTCTCAACTGTGTTTCTGATAATACTTCTGGGAATATGAGTTTTAACCTCAGATGATCGCTACCTCCCCCCTCCCGAATAGCCAACATTACCTTTTGTTCAAATAGTGAGCTTGAGAGAAAGAGGTGGTCTAGCGTTGAGACCGCTGCACCTTGAATTCTTGTCGGTTTTGCAGGTATATCCCCAGGTACATTTCCATTTACCAAGTTTAAATCCCACATGCTTAGAAAGTCTACCCATGAATGGCCATTCTCTTTCATCCTCCGCTGTCCTTGGTTTGTCTGTTCTTTTAATAGATTCAGGCATTGGGAATTCAAGTCTCCTCCTAGTATTGTTTTAGCTTCTGGGAACAATGTTAGCGCCTTTTCCAGGGACTGTGCCCGTTTTCCCAAAATAGCACCCAACCCTGAACACGTGGGATTCCAGTAAATATTACCAATTATCAACTCCAGGTCTTGTTGAGTATTCTTCAATTGCTTTACAAAGTTGAAGCCCTTGTGTCTTACAGTCAATGGTATGTATGTCCCTAAATTTGGAGCGCTTAAGGGCTGTGAGCATCCCCCCACTCGGCCGCACTCTAGCTTTTTGAGATGCAGCTTGTGCCTCTACGAAAAGTCCCTCTATTGCTATGTGGTTTACCTTCCAGGTTTCCTGTAACATGATAACATCTCCCTCCCCATAAAGATGGTTTTTCATAAGCCTGGAGGAGAAATTGTTTGGACCCCGCGTGTTCCAACAAAGCATTTTTAAACCCTCATTTTCAAAGAGGCTTTTGTGCCAGGCAGAGTTTCTGCAGAACCTCTGTGAGAATGCATGGGAGCACAGATAGCACATTTTCATTTGAGGTTACCCCTGACACTGCCGTTGCACTCGTTATCAATTGAGAATCCGACCTAGCGGTATTTTTGATCCCTTGAGGTGGAGTGCTTTTCTGACCACCTCCCTCTTGCTGTATTAAAATCTCTGGTCTTCCATTTGTAACTAGTACATTTAGTTTCTTCAGATCCTCCTTTGCCTCGTTGATGGCTGTGTACACCTATCTTGAGGCGCATCCAAGCTCTACCACCAGAGGTTGTGTTATGTCTGGAAATTTCACAAAGTCGATGTCATTACTGTTAATGAGATCTAAATTCGGCACTTTTTTTTTAGAATTGATAAGATAACCCCTCGATTTAGGGACTTTATCTGGTTTTTATTTGCAATTGATTGCATCCAGATAATTGGCATAGCAAATGGTGTAGATATTTTTGTTTTACCTTCCATTTGTTGTTTTGGTGCCTCTACTGGGGCCGTTATTATTGGATTTGGGGTTGAGAGTTCCTTCACTTCTTTTGATTTTCCCACTCCATTCCCAATCTCCCCAATTCTCCTGTACTTTTCCTCCCCCGTCCTTACATTTTCTCCGACAGCTGTGTTTTTTTCTTCTGCTTCAGTCTTTTTAAAAAATATCAGGGCGATCTTCAGGGCGATCTTCACTTCTCCACCAGCCTCCACATTTTTAACTTTTTATACTATTTCTGCCTTTTTCTTCATTCTCAGGAATATTGGTGCGATTGGTAGACTCTTCTTGGTCTTTATTGGTTCTGCGGGTACCCCCGGACCATCCTTCTCAGAATCTGTTTGGCAGCCTGTTGATGTCCTTGATTGCTTTTTGTCTCTTTCCTGGCTGCCCATCCGATCTTTACGGCTATTCTTTGTCCCAGTGTAATTTTTTTGTTTCTTGGATGGTTCTATTTCCCCACAGGAGCCCTCCTCTGGATTTACCACAAAACCATTCCTCTATCCATCCATTACATCCATTCTATCCATTTCATCGATACCATCCATTTCATCTGTTCCATCCGTTTTGTCCATTCCGTTCCATCCATTCCATCCATTCCATCCATCCATCCATCCATCCATCCATCCATCTCATCATCTATCCCATTTATTCCTTCAACTCCTTCTGTTCCATCCAACTATCAGCTCCATATATATCCATTCCATCGATTCCATCCATTTCGTCCATTTTATCAGTTTCATCCATTCCATCCATCCTTTCCACCAATTCCATATTCATATATTCTATCCATTCCATCCATTCCATTAATCAATTCCACATACATACCTTCTATTCATTCCACATGCATCAGTGCCATCTATTCGTTCCACAAGCGTCTATTCATTCCATCTTTTCAATCTATCCATCTATCCATTCCATCTGTCCATTCAATCTATCCATCGAAATCATTTATTCAATTTATTCCATCTACTCCATCTATTCCATCCATCAATTCCACCCATCCATTCTAACCATCCATTCCATCTATCAATTCCATCCATCCATCCATCCATCCGTTCTATTAATTTCATCCATTCTATCTATTTCATTGATTCCATCCATTCCATATACATACCTTCGATTCGTTCCACATGCACCCATGCCATATATTCCATCCATTAATTTCACATGTGTCCATCCATTTCATTCATTCCATCCATTGTGTTGTTCGTAGTTTAGACACATCTTTATGGTTGTTGTTGGTGTTATGGAAAGAGCCATGTTTTTAGTAATCTGCGGAATTCCATATAGTCTCGGTTGTGCCGGATGTGTGGTGGAAGCGAGTTCTACAGAGTCGGGGCCAGTTCTGAGAAAGAGGATCCTCCAATCCTGATGGAGTTAGTGGTTGGGATCACTAAAAGGAGGGCAGAGATTGATGTTAGGGTGTGACATGGGAGATAAAGTTTTAACTTACCTTGCAGGTGCAGTGGGCCGGTCTTGTGCACTGCACGATGAGTGATGCACAGGGTTTTGAAGGTGGCCCTTCATCTGACTGGAAGCCAGTGGAGGGTTCTGAGAGCTGGGGCGTGTGGTCTCTTGGACACAGGGCGAGGAGTAGTTTAGCTGCAGCGTTTTGCACTCTTTGGAGTTTATTAAGGTGGTATGCCGAGAGTCGTAGGTAATGGGAGTTGGCATAGTCTAGTCTCGACATTACAATAGACATAATAGCGGCAAGTCTGTTCGGGGAGGAGAGGTAGGCAAAGATGCGCCTTAGAATTTTGAGATGGTAGTGACAACATTTAGATACAATGTTGACCTGTCAGGAGAGGGTTAGGCCAGAGTCCAAAGTGCATCCAAGGTTTTTTACTGTGACGGAGAGGGTGGGCGGATGGCCCATGGAAGGGGACCAAGGAAGTGGACGAGGTAGAAGCGCTGTGCTGCCACACACCAAGATTTTGGTTTTAGTGCAGTTTAAGAGGAGATGGTTTATAGTCATACAATGGTCGATATCTAGGAGGCAGGTTGCAAGATTGTGGTGGGAGTTGGAGTCTGAGTTGTGGATTTTAAGGATATCGTCAGCGTAGTTGTAGCACAAGATATTGTGCAGGCGGATGATTCCAAGAAGGGTTGACATATAGAGGTTGAATAGGAGAGCATGTATGTATACGTGTATGCTTGTGTTGTGTGTTATGAATAAGTGTATGATGATGGGTACGCATGTGAATATACGAGTGCATGATGCTTGTGAATGTTGCATGAATGTCTGTGTGTGTGTGTGTGCACTGGGCGGGGGTAATTTTGGTTGGTGGGGTTAGAGGGGGTTGTGCAAAAAGAGCATTTTTATACTGGACATTATAGGTTCCCAGTATAAAATGCCATTGTTGCGCAACACACCTTGCCTCTGTAGGATTATTTAGTGTGTTTTTGGAGTGCAGCGCCACTGCACGGGATCAATGTATAGAGTGTTTTTGGAGTGCAGCGCCACTGCATGGGATCAATGCATTGCTATAATGTGGTACAGCAAGCCATGTATTGCCAGTGTAACATATGGACATGCAAATGAAGACAGGTTACCCATTGTAAAAGCACATCATTTTTAATGGTGTAACATATGGACATGTAAATGAAGACAGGCTACACAGGTCAAAAACAAACCATTTTCTCATTTAAAAGCACACCATTTTTTTTTCTTTTCTCACCTGAAATGCCTCTATTGCAGGAGACACATTAGATAATTAATGAACTAATATAAATAACAAGTACTAACACGATTTTAACTTCTTAATATTGTAATGTGTTCTCCATGTGCAAAATGAGGCAGGCTGAGGCTCATTTTAAACGTGCATTCAGATTTCTTTCTCTCTTTTTCTCTGTGCTTTTCACGGTCCTTGCTCAGGAAACAAAACTCAAATAAGCAGGAAATCAATTTTGTTACAGTTGCTTACTGTAAAAGTGAGCTATTGTTTGAAGATGGAGGGTATGACATGATGGATTTTTATTGGACAGGCGTCAAGTTAGGGGCTGTAACAGAGGTTTCTTGCTGCACCTGGGTGAGGAAGAAAGGCAGTGTCCATTTTGCATAGCTTTGGTGAGGACTTGGCTGAAGTGGCTGTGGGGTTGCCTGGCTGAGAGGCATCGGTCCAGTGCACTGTTGACCTTCACAGGCTGGGGATCCTAGTCGATTAGCACCGACTTGAGAATAGAAGATTGCAGAATGGAACTGCATGTTCTCGCTGGGGTGAACTAAAAGAAAGCCCTGAGCCATTTAAAGAAAGCGACCAGCCCAGAGATTTCGCGTGCTGAACAGCTACAAATTGCTGGTAATTATCTTATACAAAGTGAGAGTGCGGTGTGTGAATGAAATCTATTTCAGGCAGGCAGCGTAGCGATAGCTTCTATTGAAGAATCACTGTATTTAAATGCTACACTCTAATGTTGCCATCTAAATGCAAGTCCACTGATGCATTGTTTTCTTTATTGTTGCAAAGAATCTAATGAAATGCCATGTATGTTGCAATTGTTTCTCTTATGTTTATTTTAGAAAAGACTGCCTCGCAAAGCTGGTAATGTATGATTTTTGAAATGAAACTGATGTAAATCACAACCTGTGTAAAGGCTTCTTTTTGCTTCTGTTTTTCTCTGGTGCAGTTAGCCCATATCACATGATAAAAGGGGAGGTTATTAGGTAATATATGCCAAGCATCCTATGTGGAAAAAGTTATGTTATGAGTAATTATAAATAGCTGTGTGCGTGGTTCCACTCAGTGTATATGTGTGTGTGGCTTCTGAGTGGAACACAATCCGATCCGTAGAGAGAGAGGCCTCTGGAAATAGTTTCACTAATGTAAATAAATTAGTGATAATACCACATGTTATTGTGAATACTTTATGGAAGCATAGCTCACTGGTGTAGATAAATCAGTGAAAACAGCCATAAGTGGCACTCCATATGAAAATGTGGTATTATTGAATAATGTAGAAGCCCGAGGCCTCTAGAGATCACAAGAACAGTCTAAACAAAAGAAAGGGGTTTTGTATGTTGGGGCCACAAATAAAACAAAGAAATTATCATCACTATACCACAACGAAATGTATACCAACTGAATGTATCTGTGTACTGAAATAATGCATAGGTACTATACCACTATAATACCAAACGCAATCTAAATAAAAGGAGTGGTTATTACTAAACTATTTTTTTTTTGGTGGTAAGAAAATACCGCTAGGCCCCAAATCTACACAAAATACCCAACACCTCCCCTCCCTACCAGCCAAAATCAGCTCCCAGTATGAGGTGCTGGGGGCCTAGGAGACAGGCATGGCATTTTTTTGTACTGGGCATCTATGATAGATGCCTCGAAAAAATAACATGCCTGCCCTTTAAGCCCCCAACACGTCATATTCACACATAATCACATTGATAGTGTGCGTGTGAGGTGCTGGGGTACCCAGAGGGCAGGCATTGCATTTTTTACTGGGTATACCCCGTAAGAAATTTCACGACAGTCCCATGAGCCCCCCAGAACCTTGCATACACACATAATGGATTACCTGTGTGTGTGAGGCAATGGAGAGACAGGGGGCAGGCATGACATTATTTAATGGACATCTATGATAGGTGCCAAGTAAAGAAATTCCATCCCTGCCCCCTGGGCCCTGCAGTGCCTCACACGCTTACACCATTGAATATGTGTGCCTGCGAGACACTAGGGATCCCAGTGCGGCAGCCATAGGTGTCCCCTGGGACTCCAGTTCCTTAAATACATAATCTGCCCCCCGGGCCTCCCCGCACCTCACATGCAAACATAATCAATTTAATTTTGAATGTGATTATGTGTGCGTGCAAGGCGCTGCAGGCTGCCATTTTTTACTGGGCATATTTGATTAAGCAATTATTATATGGCTAGACTTGTATTTTGATGCAGCCAGTCTAGCCATTTCTTACTATGGCATGACATTTTATATTGGGCATCGTTGATGAAGCAAGCATGATAAGTGTTATTACATGGCTAAACTGGCATTTTGATTCAGCCAGCCTAGCCATTTCTTATTGTGGCATGACATTTTGTATTGGGCATCTTTGACAAAGCAAGCTAGACTGGAATTTTGGTGCAGCCAGTTTGGACATATTTTCATAATGTGTCATGGCATTTGTAATGGCAAAGCCAACTGGAGTATGTTCTTACGTGGGGATGCTGCCATATATTGGCAGAACAAGCATGGACATGTTTTCTTATAGTATCATTACTGGCATTATGCAAAGATCAAACACGAGTATGTTCCCATCTGGTAATACTGGCATATATTTGTGCAGCCAGCATGAAAATGTATGGGCACAGTCAACGTGAAAATGCTTTTATATTTGTATATATTGTGGGCAAAGGAAACATGAAAATGTGTTGGGGAAATGCTTTTGTGCACTGTTGGTGACTTGCATATATTGGATTTTGACATGAGTTACCCTGCTAAATCAATTGCAAACTGTTTGGCTTTTTACCCAATTTTTCCAAAGAGTGTGTAGTAAAATGCACCATTGTAACCCAATATTTTAAATATGGTCTCGGGGGAGAATCACCACAAACACCCCTTGGTTTGTAAGGCTCCCTCAATATGCTCTGTCGCTCTGGCATTTTTGGGGCAAATATTTACACACCAGCAATTCAATAATTCACCAGCTGCCACTGATTGGTAGTGGAACTGGATGAAGCCTCCATGTGCAAGCCAAGAGACAAATAACCCTGTAGTATGCAATATATGAATGGTCACTATTATTGTACATGCAACAATCCAATTGCACATGCAACAATCCAATAGTTTAGGACACCATGCAAGCAGATTTTTTGTTCACAGAAAAAGATGCAAACAGAATCTCTTTACGTGTCTCACAGTTTTAGGGGATACGAGAAAGTGAGATTACACATTTGCCCAGGATCACACACTTTAGTTAATTTAGGGATTTGGTCCCATTATGCAATGTAAGCACTTGAAAAGATATCTTCCTAGCTTTTATACATATATGTTTTTGTTAAGGTCTGGGGTTCAAAAGCTTAAATATCGATCCATTTTATAGCAATGCATTGAAAAGTACACACACGTCATTAAAGACTTAACTGACTAGATTGCTGTAGAAACATGTTGAGCATAAAAAATATTATTATAGTTTTAAATTCCCTCCTCCTTAATGGAAGATTACAGTAGCAGCCTGTAAAGGTTTTTAGTGTATGAACCTAAACATATCACATTGAGGTTTTATACCTGTATTCACAGTGAAATAAAATGCAACAAAATAGTAGATCATCTGCTTGAGTCATTATATCAAACAGCATTTAGTCTTATGCTTCCATCCCCTTATCACCCACAATTAACGCCTCTTAAGAGGTAACACTCAGGACCCGATTTATAGAAAAAGTGCAAAGACCCTACAAAGTAGTCTGCACATAAAAAAGGTGTGTGCACAACTGCGTGTGAAAGTCACTTTGCCCGTTCAGCGTTTTCATGGATTTCAAAGCGCAAAGTAAACCGACATGCAAACAAAACCAAGCTGCCCTAGGAACGCCCACAACACGCCCCCATGAAAACAAAAACCATTGCAAAGACCAACGTTTGTGCCTATCTTCGCATCCACATTTGACCCACCATGCAGCACCCTGGTCAAACTTCACACGGTGCCCCGTAAGTGAATGCTGCACCCCTGCGAAACTACACGTGGCCTGCAATAAGTAACGGCTGAACCCCTGTGAAACTGTGCGAGGTCCCCCGCAAGTAACAGCTGCACCCCTGCGAAACTACACTTGGCACCCTGTAAGTCATGGCTGCACCTGTGCAC
Source organism: Ambystoma mexicanum (assembly GCF_040938575.1). Classification (NCBI taxonomy): domain Eukaryota; kingdom Metazoa; phylum Chordata; class Amphibia; order Caudata; family Ambystomatidae; genus Ambystoma; species Ambystoma mexicanum. The sequence goes on along the minus strand of NC_090930.1, from coordinate 1,310,387,001 downwards.
AATTACAGAATGCCCCCTCCCCTACTCGCAAGGCACCCAGACTGATCGCATATACCATAGCAGCCCCTCTGCCACTACCTGAGGCATCCCCCTCAGGTCCTGACACCACCCGCCTGCTCCCCTCACCTCCACCACTACTCCAGGCAGCACCGTGACATTACACCCCCCCACACTTCTCTGACCTTGGCCACTACCCCCAGGCAGCTCCCTCAATTCCTGACACCGCCCACCAGCCTCCTCACCTCTGCGACTAGTGCCAGGCAACCCCCTCAAGTTCTGACACCACCTACCAGCCCCCTCACCTCTGATACTATCTCAAGCAGCCCCCTCAAGTCCTGACACCACCCACCAGCCATGTTCACCTCTGCCACTACTACAGGCAGCACCCTCAAGTCCTGACACCACTCACATGGACATGGGCACACACACTCCTCCTCCCCTCCCGGGTGGACATTCCCATCCAACCCATTCCAAGATGGACATTTATTTTTGTTTAGATCTTGCCCAAGAAGGTCTTTTACTCTATTTTCTGGCCCCATCTTCAGGATGGACAAATTGTTCTAATTTTTTATACTCCTGTCCAGGATGGATGTATTTTTTTTTGGTTATCCCTGTCCGGGATGGACATTTATGTTTATTTTTTCAACCTTGAGAGATGTATTGATGCAGTATGCATGATTTGTTCCTCTGGCTGTTGTAATTCAATGTTACATGTTGCAGTGGCCCTGATTCATCCAGTGACAGCACTCCATGCGAGGTACACATTGTACCCTTTCACCTGCCTACTCCCCAGGCCCTCTGCTGGGCCCTGGCCCTCCATTCGCAATTGTGGAGGAACAGTTTTGGTGGAGGTGATGAGGGAATCACATCAGGGCAGCTCTCTCAGCAAGTGAGGGTTGAGCGACGTCGATCATATGCATGTCTGTTTTATTGTGCACTATAATATTTGCATGCATTCTCACTAATTAGATTTTCCGCGGGTGCAGTTATTTAGTCACAGTGAATGTCACCACAGATGTATGCCCACATGCGTTTGTGTGTGTATGTTCCCTTGACCATCCATGCGTGTGCATTAGATTTCAGGTTGCACTTCCAAAATGGACAGGTGACTCATGGGAATGTGCAGCACTTATGACATTATCAGTATTTGAAACATTCTACAATTACATTGTCATGTACAACCTCAATTCTCTGTACATGATGACTCTGCATTGTGATTGTTCACCTCTTGCCTAACTGATCGTTTTGTCGTCTTCTTCCTACCACCCCCCCACTCCATGTGTCCTGCAGGTCCTGCATGTGTACTCCCTGTCAACATTACTCTTTGACCTTTTCCAGAGCTCACTCCATACCATTATCCGCTTAACTGTCCTGACCTGCTACGACTATACTTCTTACACACATATCCATTCACAGATCACCAAGGCCTCAGCTACTCCCCTTAATGACCTTGCTATGGAAATGCAGATCTGGCCATATGTTTCCATGCATTACACAGGGCAGGTTTGGCATACTTAGTGCATCTATGTTTCTACTGGTTTGCACATGTGGAACCCTGACAGCCTTTACCTGTGTTCCCCATTCAAGTCACTTGTTGTTCATTGTTGTTTTCTATATGTTCTCCCCTCCTGAATGTATTGCATGACTTTATTTTCCATTACTTGTTGTTCAAATCCAGCACTGTGAGTGACTGCACGGTATGTGTGTGTACATTGTGGGAACATGCATGTGGCACATTGCCCCCTTCCCATAGCTACTGTTCATCTGTTGTTCTGTAGGTGTTGCCAGTGTTCCCTATGATCCCCTACCCCTTCCTGGGAATCTCTTGTCCAGGGTATGTGGTCTGTTGGTGGGGGAGGCAACAGCTTCAGATTGATGTCATGTCCATGAACTGTGGTGTCCAACAGGGGGGTTGGCGGGTGGTGGAAAGTCTGGAGTTGTGGCTGAACAGACTTATGTGCATGGATGTTGCGAACACGGGTCTGTTTCTGGTGTACATGCCATGATGTGCTCAGCATGTTTTTTTGTGATGAGAACCTGAGGATTGCTCTTTCAGATTGCTCTTTCACAGGTAGACTTTGTTTCTCAGTCCTCCCTTCTCCCTCACCCCCGTTGTCCTTTTATTCACACCCAACATATGCTATTTTTCCATCAATGTGCCTTCTGGCCTCACAGACCATGCTGCCTTTTTTGCTGTCTTTCTGTGTCTGTCTTTCTCTCTTCACCCCTTCTCTCTGCCCTCACCCATTGTAAAAGCCCCCATCTCTCCCTCATCTGCCTCATAAAAATGTGTCCTGTTTTCCTCTTGCCCTCTGTCATCCTTCACACTAGCTCCCACACTAGTACTTCCACTCCCCAGACCTTCACCTCATGAATTGTTGTCCTTTTCCCTCCCCTGAACCCATGGATGACCCAAAGGCACACATGCGATATGACAGTGGTTTTGCAGAACTTGTATGCCTGCAATCAATGGCCCAACTCATGCACACATCCCAGGGCTGACTGGCACCTGTTTTCATTGTGCATGTGGTGCTGTGTTTGAAATGTGTTTGCTACACTGGCAGTGATTTCTCTGTCAGTGACTTTGTCTGTTGTTGGATTGATAATTGCTCACACTCTTTTATTTGGACTTTCGGTCGTTGACACTGGGTGGTCCGTGGTCCATGGGGGTCATGTTACCTTCTTCCATATGGGAGTTGTGAAGGATGTCCAGTTTGTTTATTTTCATGCAATGCATGTCTTTGCAAGCTAACAATGTTTCAGGTGGAATCCTGGGTATGCACGACAGGTGGATACCTTGTGTTGGTAAATTAAGGCACCCAGGGGGCACATGTTGTGGTGTCATTGGTGGTGGAAAGCTTTTACTGTGTGTCGTGTGCATTATTGAATTGGCATGGGGTATACAGGACCAACTGCATGGGTTAAGGGGACACATGGGGTTGGGAGAATGATGAGTCATTGCTAGCATGTTTGGTTTTCTTATGCCTACCACACGGTATCCACTTCACTCATCTTTTCATGGCGTGTCTACTATGATAAATCATGAGGTGTCTCACTCACTAGTCTCCGGGGATCTGTCATCCAGGTATCCCCTGCCTTATGACACCCTTTCCCCATCCTACCAGGTAGGATATCTGGAGACTCAACCCCTCCCTCCCTTTTGCAACACCCTCCCTCACGGGCAGTTCATCGTGAGGAACAATGGACTAACACTAGAGCTGTATACTTGACATGTCCCAACACAAGGGTCAGACAGAGTCAGGCAATTACTGATAATTACACACATCTGACCTCCATCACACTTCCCCACATGGATAAAAGGAAGAGCAGGAAATCACGCTCTGAGCAAGGCAAAACACACGAGGAAGCAGCAGTTCGGAGATGGCGGTTTAACACGAGGAGAAAGGAGGCGAGACCAGAAAGGCTTGCAAGGAGGGAAATGCCCTGGGCCTTTTCAGAGGAAAAAAATCAGTGACTTCCACAGGCCCTCGAGGATAAGAAACATAAGACCGGGAATTAAAGCTGCAGAAAGGTGCATTATGTGTCTTTAAGTACTCGGGGCTCTCCTGCATCGATAGCCAATACAAGGAGGAACGAGTGCAGCTGTGGTAATGCCCTTGGCTCCTTCAACAAAGCCATTCCAGTAAAGTCAGCAGAGCTGGTGAGTCGGGGAGACTGATAGCAGACCAGTCTGTGTTAGAATCAAGGTTGATTTTGATTATTTTTATTTTTATTTTATTATTATATTATTTGGTTATTTCTTAGGCGCACCAAGCAGAATAAACTGTATTCGGGCACAGATGTTAACTATAATTCAACCTTTAACTGTGGAGTGCTGTTCTCGCCCATACCTCTTAGGTTCACTTAAATAGGAAGGTTTTAAGTTCCTTTGTAAAACCTTCTAATGATGGGCATGATCGTATGGCAGTTGGTAGCTGGTTCCATAACTTTGGGCCAAACACAGAGAATCTCCTGTCCCCCTTCGAAATCAGTTTGGCCCGAGGAATATCCACCAGAAGTTTGTCTTCAGACCGGAGATCACTGGTTGGCTGATAATGGTGGATTCTGGTACTCAGGTATTTAGGAGCGAGTTCGTAGAAGCATTTATACATAAGGCACGCTACCTTGAACTTTACCCGGTCCTCCACCATAAACCAATGGAGCGCTCTCCGCGATGCTGAGACATGGTCCCTTTCCCAAGATGGGCGATTTACCTAACTGCCACATTCTGGGCCCTCTGGAGTCTCATCATCTGTTTCACTGGGATCCCTGTCATCAGGCTATTACAGTAGTCAAGATGGGATTTTGCCAGTGCCCCTACCACCACAGAATGGTCTTCGGTTGATATGAAGGGGAGTACATTCCTGAGCATACGCCGGGAGAGGTACGCAGCTTTTACTTTGGCCCCTACCTGAGCCTCACTGACCAGGTTCTCCTGCCATATGCACCCAAGGTTTCTCACTTTCTTTGGGAACAGAATTTCTACACACAGAAACTGCAGTATTATATTTTGTTCTTCACTTCTCCTTTTTTTTCTCTGGTCTGAATAGTATTACCTCTGTTTTGGCTGAATTGAGCTGCAGTTGGTTACATGCCATTCATTTTTTTATGTCTCGCATGCACAGGCCAATCCCTTCAAATGCCTCGGACAAGTTTTCTGTCTCCACATAGATCTGCGTGTCGTCGGCGTATGAATGGAATCTTAGTCCGTGTTTCCTCAATATATCAAATAGTGGGCGGATGTAAAGATTAAAGATCAATGGTGAGAGCGCTGAGCCTTGGGGTACTCCGCATCTCAACCATATTAGCTCTGAGAGGAAGGTTTGTAGTGTCACCTGCTGGGTTCTATCCTGCAGGAAAGAGTCAAACCACTCCACCACTACTTTCGCAGCTCTCCCTATTTTTCCAATACGTTGGAGGATGATCTTATGTTCGATGGTGTCAAACGCCGCCGACAGGTCCAGCATCAACAATATTGTGGAGCCTCCCCTATCTGCAACTTCCAGTAGATCATCCTGGACCGCCAATAAGGCGGTCTCTGTTCCATGATTTGGGCGGAACCCCGATTGGTATTCGTCCAAGAAGCCTTTGCTATCTACAAACTGCTGGAATTGGTTGCAGACCACTTTTTCTAAAATTTTAGTCGGCCAGCATAGGTTGGCAACGGACGATAGTTTTTTAGGACCATGGGGTCTAGGTTGGGTTTCTTTAATAGGAGTTTCACCAGAGCTCCCTTAAGGGTGCTTGGGACATAGCCCTCCCTCAAGGATTTATCTATGAAGGTAGTTATAAATGGGGTGAGATTTGCTGCCATACGTATGGCAGTGCATGCTGGCATAGGGAATGCCAGGTCCTTTGTGGGTTTTAGATGGAATATTAAGGCTCATACTATTTCCTTCTCAATAGTTTGAAAGCGAAAGCTCTCATCTTCACCTTGATTTTCTTCCACTTCTGTCTCTTCTTGAGGTTCTTCCCATTTTTCAGCAATCCTCACTTCAGTGATGCTCTTTTGAATATCCACAATTTATTGTTCAAAGAAGCTGTTAAACTTGTTAGCTTGTTCCTGGTTGTCGGCAGTGGGTGCTGCCATACATTTAGGATTCCTAAAGCTTGCCACTACATCAAATAATGCTCTGGCTTGGTTTCCTGCCTGCTTAATTTCTCTTTGAAGGGATTCTTTTTTTGCCACAAACAGGGCTGTTTTATATTCTTTTAAGCAGACTCTCGCCTTCTCTGCATCTCTATCCAATTTGGAAACCCTCCATAGTTTATTGGCCTGGAGTACCTGTTTACGCATCAGACCCAATGCTGGACCAAACCAGGATTTAGACTTTTTTGTGACTTTTAGTTTTAGTGGTGCATACTTGTCACAGATCTGTTTTAAGATATCTGACCCCTTGCTAAAAAACTCTTCACATGAGAGCTCAGAGTCTAAGTTAGCCAATCGGTTCTCCTCTTCCTCACCAGGGATTTTTTCCAGATCTGTCGCCTTCCGACTCCATAGTGGGGTGTTCTCCCGTCCTTTCCCTTTATGTGGTTCTATTCCCCTAATTTCAAATAGTTGCAAACAGTGGTCTGACCACAGTAGTGGGAAAGCCTCACAAAATTCTGCAGCCCCTCCTCTTACTGAGCTTCTCACTGGGAGTGAGGTCCTGTTTCCACCCTCCTGGCCATCTGTTCTTCTCCTGCACATGTGGAGTTTGTGCCTGGCTGGTGACCATTCCATTAGGTAGGTGCACTTTCTGTGCATTACTGCATCTCCTGGGGAATTATTGAACCTGAAAAATCGAAATTTGAAAAAAAAGAAGAAAAATAAAAATAGAGGAAATTTGCATAATATTGTTGGAAAGGACTGTTTAATTTGGCATTTTCATTGTGCAGCCATTTTTTGAGCTTTTTAATTCATGAAGCTGCATTGCTATTTTGAAAGCACTAGTTTTTTCCTCCTATTGCTGCTTATTTGACTGTTTTTGGCCCTTCCAAGATGGCCGCCGTGGTTTTCTTTGTTTTGTAGACAGGCTGTGCGGAATTACCTCTCTCTGCGCTGCACTCCCATTGGTTGCTGAGTGTTTTCTTCCATCCAATCAGGGACCGGCAGGCTTCAGCCGGCCCTCTCAGCAAGGCCCACTGGCTGGAACTGGTTTCTTTCATCTGCTTCTCACTGTAAGTGAGGTCTTGTTTCCACCCTCCTGGCCATCTGTTGTTCTCCTGCACATGCAGCATCTAACAACTCAGCCAAACTCTTTAAAATCTGGAAGGAGCTGGCCAACCCTGCTACAGTCTCTACCCCTCCTGTTGCCTCCCAGGCTCTTTGCAGTGCCCTTGCCTCTCACTTCATTTAAAAAACCCAGGACATCCTGTCCACCCTCTCCACCCACACTCCTCCTCTTCCCTCTCCATCTGTGCTTGCTGACCCTCCTTTAGCCACCCTCCCACCATCCTTCTCGTCCTTTCCTCTTTTCAGCCCTGACAAGGTTGCTAGACAAGTCCTATCTATGAAAGCCGCTTCAAAACAGGTTCATCCCTGTTCCTCTAAAACCATCAAGGACCACATTGACACCCTAGTTCCGGCCCTTGCTGATTTTTGCAACCACTCCTTTGCCTCTGGATCCTTCCCCTCCCCTCTGAAGCACTCCTTTGTGCATCCTCTTCTCAAGAAACCCACAGCTGATCCTTCTTGTCCAGCTAACTATCGCCCAATTTCCATTACTCCCTTTCTTGGCAAACTCCTGGAAAAGTTGGCCATCTCTCAGCTTAACCTTCATTCCAATCCTGTTGGCTGTCTCCATGACCACCAGTCTGGCTTCGGAGCTGCCAGAAGCATGAAAACTGCTCTCCTAAACATCCGTGAAGATCTGCTCTCCAACCTTGACTCTAACATTCCCTCTTTCCTCATCCTCCTCGATCTCTCTTCTGCCTTCGACACGGTCAACCATACCATCCTGCTCAACCGTCTCCGTGAAAACCTGGGTATCACTGATCAGGCTCTGGCCTGGCTGACCTCTTTCCTCTCAGATCGACCCTCCCAGGTCCAACTTGGGTCCTTCCTTTCATCTATCTTCCTCTCTACCTGTGCTGTTCCCCAGGGGTCTAACCTCTCGCCCTGGCTTTTCAACCAATACCTGGCAAATCTCGCCTACTGCATTGCCATTTTCTGCTCAAATTTCCAGTGCTACGCTGACGACACTCAACTCATTTTCAGGCTGCCCTCTGCCACCTCCTCTCCCTCTCTCATCTCTGATTGCCTAACTGCCATTCAAGATTGGTGTGCCGCCAATGATCTTTGTCTGAATGCCAGCAAGACGGAGATCCTCCTCATCGGCACACCTTCACCATCCTTTCCCCTCACTCTCTGGCCGGCCTCCCTTGGCCCTCCTCCTACCCCCACCTGCGAGGCTAAGAACCTGAGGGCTCTAAAAAGTCAAATTTCCGACTGCACCTCCTCAGAGGTACTCTGCCTTTCCTCTCCTTCCCCCAGAAGCTCATGGTATCTCAAGCTCTGGTTCTCTCTAGCTTGGACTATTGTAACAGCCTCTTTCTAAATCTACCTGCCTCTACTCTCCGCCCTCTGCAACTAATCCAGAACAGGACTGCAAGACTTGTTCTTGGCCTCAAGCCCTGGGATCGTATCTCTCCAGCTCTGAAATCTCTTCACTGGCTCCCAGTGGATGCAAGGATTAAATTCGAAACCCACTGCATTGTCCACAAGGCTTTCTGGGGCTTGGGTCCAAAATACCTTCAGCTATCCCTCCGCAAATACCTCCCCTCTCGAGCTCTTCGCTCCTCTACCTCCAACTCACTCAGGGTCAGTCATTTTTCTAAGAAACGAGCTGGGGGTAGATCTCTGTCTTCGGCTGGGGCCTCCCTCTGGAACAGCCTCCCTGCCACTCTGAAACTTGAGGAGAACCATCTCCGGTTCCGGAAGCACCTCAAGACCTTCCTCTTTTCTTCTGTCTTCGCTCCCCCTCTCCCCTGCTGATCTGTTCTCTCTTGGCACCGTGCACCTGGCCACCCTCTGTCTTTTGGGCCCAGGTACCTGCTCATCCTGTCACCCTCCCGCACTGCCTCCGGGCAACCCCTTGCACTGGGGTCTGTATCTGTACCCATATAGCTCCCCCTTTTTCTTCCTGCACTTATCAGACCTACCCTGTCTCCTGCCTTAAACCTAGCATTTGCAAATTTCTGGCTGCATTACCACTGTGTGTTGCCTTTATTATTTATTTTTGTTATTTATCTGTTTCTCCTCTGCTTTGCAGTTTCCACCTCTCTCCCCTTCCATGCACTTTTTCCCTCCCCCCTCTCCCATGCACTTGCGCGTTCTCAATGTCACTGGGCCTAGTAAGATCGCTGTTTTGTTCTCCCCTGTTCCCCTCCTTTGCCTTGTCGCACTCTGAAACACTTGTGTACGAGCGCGATAGAAATAAAATATCAATCAATCAATCAATCTTACTGCTAAGAGATCTAGACAGTGCCCCTTATTATGTGAGGATTCCCTGGTGATAATTTCTAGATCATGATTGTCCAGGAGTTCCATCAGGGCACCTGAATTGGGGTGGGTGCTGTCACTCTCCAACCATATGTTCCAGTCCCCTATACATAATAACTCTTTGGGGGTAATTCATAGAATTTAGTGCACAAGTGGCGCACGCGGCTGGTGCACAGTGTGCATGTGCGAATCTCTGCACCAGCCGCGTGCGCTAAAATCCATTTCCGCGCACAGCGTATTCATGGATTTTAGCTACCAAAACCAGCCGTGACGCACAGTGGCGGAGCGACCCTGCAGCAGCGCCAGTTACGCCCCCAAGAATGCCCCTCTTGCAAGGAAAAGCCATCAAAATCCCCAATCCAGCGCAAAGGGCTGTGCTAACCCTGTACCAGTATACATAGCCGCCACACAGCACACGGCAAGTGGGGAACGTGTATTACTGGGGTGCGCGGGAAGTTTCACACGCGATTGGCCCTGTGCGAGTGGGGTACGTGTATTACTGGGGTTCGCGGGAAGTTTCACACGTGATAGGCGCCGTGCGAGTGGTGTACGTGTAATACTGGGGTTCGCGGGAAGTTTTACACGCGATTGGCCCTGTGCGAGTGGGGTACGTGTATTACTCGGGTTTGCTGGAAGTTTCACATGCAATAGGCCCTGTGCGAGTGGTGTACGTGAATTACCGGGGAGTGCGGTAAGTTTCACATGCGAAAGGGCCTATGCGAGTGGGGTACGTGTATTACTGGGATTCGCGGGAAGTTTCACATGCGATTGGCCCTGTGCGAGTGGGGTACGTGTATTACTGGGGTTCGTGGGAAGTTTCACATGCGATTGGCCCTGTGCGAGTGGGGTACGTGTATTACTGGGGTTCGCGGGGAGTTTCATACGTGATTGTCCCTGTGCGAGTGGGGTACGTGTATTACTGGGGTTCGCGGGAAGTTTCACACGCGATTGGCCCTGTGCGAGTGGGGTACGTGTATTACTGGGGTTCGCGGGAAGTTTCACACGCGATTGGTCCTGTGTGAGTGGGGTACGTGTATTACTGGGATTCGCGGGAAGTTTCACACGCGATTGGCCCTGTGCGAGTGGGGTACGTGGATTACTGGGGTTTGCGGGAAGTTTCACACACAATTTCGCTGTCAGAGCGGGTACGTGTATCTAGTGGGGTGCACGGGGTGTCCCACACGTGAATTGGCAGTGTGGGTCCTCCCAGGTGTGCCCTCCACCCCATCCACGGCCCCTGCAGGCAACCCACAACACAGGGGACTACCCTGCACCCCTGGGCATGCCCCTCAACCAGCACACATGTCACCTTCCACTAGTGATCACCAACTCATGTCCCCCAGCACCCCTACCCCCCAGCAGTGACAGGCACCTGCCAGCAGCCCCCACTCTTGTCCCCCTGCACCCCCACCCCCCAGCAGTGAGGGGCACCTGCCAGCAGGCCCCCACTCATGTCCCCCTGCACCCCCACCACCCAGCAGTGACAGGCACCTGCCAGCAGGCCCCCTCTCATGTCCCCCTGCACCCCCACCCCCCAGCAGTGACAGGCACCTGCCAGCAGGCCCCCACTCATGTCCCACTCATGTCCCCCTGTACCCCTACACCCCAGCAGCGAGGGGCACCTGCCAGCAGGCCCCCACTTATGTCCCACTCATGTCCGCCTGCACCCCCACCCCCCAGCAGTGAGAGGCACCTGCTAGCAGGCCCCCACTCATGTCCCCCTGCACCCCCACTCCCCAGCAGTGAGGGGCACCTGCCAGCATGCCCCCACTCATGTCCCACTCATGTCCCCCTGCACCTCCACGCCCCAGCAGTGACAGGCACCTGCCAGCAGGCCCCCACTCATGTCCCCCTGCACCCCCATCCCCCAGCAGTGACAGGCACCTGCCAGCAGGCCCCCACTCATGTCCCACTCATGTCCCCCTGCACCCCCACGCCCCAGCAGTGTGGGTCCTCCCAGGTGTGCCCTCCACCCCATCCACGGCCCCTGCAGGCAACCCACAACACAGGGGACTACCCTGCACCCCTGGGCATGCCCCCCAGCCAGCACACATGTCACCTCCCACTAGTGATCACCAACTCATGTCCCCCAGCACCCCTACCCCCCAGCAGTGACAGGCACCTGCCAGCAGCCCCCACTCTTGTCCCCCTGCACCCCCACCCCCCAGCAGTGAGGGGCACCTGCCAGCATTCCCCCACTCATGTCCCCCTGCACACCCACCCCCCAGCAGTGAGGGGCAACTGCCAGCAGGCACCCACTCATGTCAAACTCAGGTCCCCCTGCACCCCCACCCCCCAGCAGTGACAGGCACCTGCCAGCAGGCCCCCACTCATGTCCCCCTGCACCCCCACCCCCCAGCAGTGAGGGGCACCTGCCAGCAGGCCCCCACTCATGTCCCACTCATGTCCCCCTGCACCCCCACCCCCCAGCAGTGACAGGCACCTGCCAGCAGGCCCCCTCTCATGTCCCCCTGCACCCCCACCCCCCAGCAGTGACAGGCACCTGCCAGCAGGCCCCCACTCATGTCCCACTCATGTCCCCCTGCACCTCCACACCCCAGCAGCGAGGGGCACCTGCCAGCAGGCCCCCACTCATGTCCCACTCATGTCCGCCTGCACCTCCACCCCCCAGCAGTGAGGGGCACCTGCCAGCAGGCCCCCACTCATGTCCCTCTGCACCCCCAATCCCCAGTAGTAAGGGGCACCTGCCAGCATGCCCCCACTCATGTCCCCCTGCACCTCCACGCCCCAGTAGTGACAGGCACCTGCCAGCAGGCCCCCACTCATGTCCCCCTGCACCCCACCCCCAGCATTGAGGGGCACCTGCCAGCATTCCCCCACTCATGTCCCCCTGCACACCCACCCCCCAGCAGTGAGGGGCAACTGCCAGCAGGCACCCACTCATGTCAAACTCAGGTCCCCCTGCACCCCCACCCCCCAGCGGTGACAGGCACCTGCCAGCAGGCCCCCACTCATGTCCCCCTGCACCCCCACCCCCCAGCAGTGAGGGGCACCTGCCAGCAGGCCCCCACTCATGTCCCCCCTACACAAAATAAAGAAGCACAATCATGGGCCACTTCTACACCAAAAAACCACATCACGCCACCCCATTCTTGAGACGCAATGATTTCCCAATCCACCCCACACTGACATGCCTATCTCAAGACACAAACCAAAAGTCAACTATGTACATCAACACATGTCCGTCACACAGATACACTGGTTGGCATTGATTGTGTAAACCCACATTTTCACATGCATCAACCCAATGAGCGAATCCCACACATGGAAATAAAATATGTTATGTACAAAAAATAAATGAATGAAATTAAATCATACACAAATAGCAAACATGAAATGAAAAGCATGTGCAAAAGATGAGTGAATGAAAATTATAACCAATCCAAAACAACTTGAAAGAAAAACAGTCTAAACTCTCCCTCCACCAACGCAAATCCAAAGGAAAGGTAAAAAAAAAAAATCCATTGCTTCATGTTCGTAATGAAAAAAAAAATCGAATTATTCCATAGTCCAACTATTTACAATATATTGTCCCAAAAAAAAAATCTGTTACTCCATGTCCATAATGAAAAAAAATATTCTAATTAATCCATAATCAAACTATTCACAATCCACTGTCCAAAAGAAAAATCCATGAATCCATGTGCAAAATCCAAAAAATAAATCAAATCAATCCATTGTCCAACTATGTAAAGGGTCCATGAGCCCAACCAAACAAATGAAACCTACCTAAGAAACTACATAAAAATAAAACTATATACAAATGTGTGTGGTATTGTCCATTGACCACAAATAAAAGGAAAAGGAAAAGGAAACCTAACTCTAAAAACTATTTACAATGGCAGCGGGCTAGTCCGACGGCTCACTTCCCGATTTCCTGGGCCAGGGCATCAACGAACTCCTGCTCGATGTCCCGAGGCGGTCCTCTTCCATGGCCCTGAGGGTTTGCAGGGACGATGACATGTGGACCTCCAGGTCCCTGCGAATTGCCTCAAGGCACTCGGCCCGCCTCAGAGCCCTACGCATGGAGTTCTCCGCCCTGACCATTGTGAGCCGTGACTCTTCTGCCCGCTGCCGCTCCGCATCTATACCATGGCCTACCCGCTGTCACACGGAAGACACTTCCAGTCCTGGGTTCTCCTGCCCTCTGGCCGATGCCTGCCCCTCCGATGTTGAAGGCGCCGAGCCATCATGGCTCCCACCTTGTTGCTGCTGCTGCTGTGCCTCTGCCTGTGCCCTGGCTCTTGCTGCCTGCACATCCTCCTCCAGCTGGGGTGCAGTTGTTGAGGTGGCCACCCCTGCTGGACGTCCGACTCCCGACTGTGGCAGGGATGTGTCCTCCACCAGCCTGGCCGCAGGGTCAGAGGCAGCTCCACAGGGTACCCAGGTGATACATGGATGAGAAGATGGCATGGAGGACGACTGGTGCATAGGGGGTTCAGGTGAGGAGGGGGTCGGAACAAGGTCCAGCAAACGGAGGAATCCGGCCCTGATGACATGTCCCAGTAGGTCAATGCGGTCAATGAGCCATTCGAGATGACGTGCAGTCTCCTCATGAAAAGACTGCAGGTCACCTCGCATGGCCCGTTGACGCAACGCCACCCCACCCAGGACAGGCTCAACCCGGTCCCGGATAGCCACGTCCGCAGGGAGAGGAAGGCCAGTTGTTGTAAGCGGATCCCCTACCTGAAAACAGGTCTGGAGGTAGGCATCCCTGCTGGTGCGGGATGAAGCAGTCACAGGATCGGGGACAGGATTACACACAGGCACCTCCGCGGTGGCCTGTGCTGCCTCCTGTCCCTGCCCCTGCACTGCACCACTAGCACCAGTGGAACCCCCACCTCCAGACCCCGTGTCTGTCCCTTGCATGGCCTCCTCCTCCACCAAACCCCCCCCCAACCTGGATGACTCCATGCCATCTTCCTCCATTGGACCCTGTGGGGTCTCAGCTGCCCCTTCTGCTGCCGAGGAGTCCAACTCTGACCTCCGCCTCTTGGACCTACCCTCGGCAGCTGCGGCCTGGGACGCGGCACCGGACTCCTCACTCCCTGACGAGATGACAACCTGGGAGGGGAGCCGGCCTTGCGTCTCCGGCTGGCGGTGCGATCCCTGCCGCTGTGCTCCACAGCACCCTCTCCGCCCTCTTCATCAGTTGATGCTGCAGACAGGGAGAGATAGGACACAGGCATCAGGGCACTGTACAATGGACTGATACACACATGACAGTTGCACATGAGTGGCAGTGTCAAACTTCAGACATGGCATCACAATCCCCAACACACATGTAATTTCAACTCACACACATGAGCAATTCCACAGCCATATCACAACAGCCAGCACCATCCATACACATACAACAGCATGAGCATCCAAATGTGAGCCAGACATCACATGAAACACAGGGAGTGCAGTAGACATGAACACACGCCACCACACTTACATGCATGTCTACATCTCCTTCAACTGTTGCAGTGATGAGATCGCCATACATGTCAGATCTGCCATTCACCCTTCTACATATCAGTGTCACATGCATCCAAGTTGCATCACAGTTGCACACTTGTCAAATACACACACATGCACATGTACACAGTGCAGATACATACATTAGGAACCACCATCCATGCCACAACCATGCCAATGTACATACACAGAAATTCAAACATGTGTGCTCCCACACCTGCATTTGTCCAGCATGCTTACCAACACATACACCATCAATGTGTCTCACACCTGAGAGGACACACATGTGGCAGCCTCACACCCATGTTCATACACATCCCTACATGGCCCTACAAAAACACATGTGCAACCTACACACTACTGGCACACCACAACACGCACAGCGTCCAATCACCCTGCATGTACACTTACCGCTCGACTCCAGACGGGTCTGTCTCTCAAGGATCTGGACGTAGAGCGCTGGGCATATGCGTTCCAGGACCCTCATTTGGTGGTCCGACAGCTGGCCCCGGCGCCCCTTGGCATCCGCTGCCTTTGCGAGGCGCCGGGCCTTGTTGAGGGTCCTGGACCTGAAGTCCTCCCAGCGCTTCTTGACATGATGTAAGTCGCGGACTGCCACCCCCTCCGCATTGATGGCAGTCACGATGTCCATCCAGATCCTGGTCCGTCCTTCATTGTCGGCATGCATCATACTGCCCCAGGACTTGCTCCACCAGGACACCAACTTCCCTGGCACTGAAGCTGGTGGCCCTCTGCCTCTCTGGCTGTGGGTTGCCAGTGCTGCCAGATGTGTTGTGCTTGACATGGCAACCCCAGAGGCAGGAGTGGGTGGGCAACTGGGTCCTGGGGCTGGGCTGTGGAGCGATGGAATCCCAGTCGGGAGTCTTTGGTTCCAGCAGGGGTGGTCACAGCAACTGCACCCCTGGCTGACGTGCAGGCAGCAAATGGCAGGGCATGTGGGCAGCAGGCAGTTAGGCAGCAGCAGATTGCAGGTGGGAGTGTGCTTGGGACTCTGGGGGGCAGTAATTCGGCCTTCTGGGCAGGAGCGTGGTCTTCTGTGTGTTTTTGCATGGCCAGCTTGATTCTGAGTGATTTGGCATCTGAAAAAATTGCACGTCAGCGTGTAATTGGAGGAAAGGCCCTTAGCGCGTAAGCGCGTCAGCACACGTACGCGTTTTCATTGGACCAAAGGCCCTTAGCGCGAAAGCGCGTCTCTGACGTTACATGCGCGGGCGTTTCCCTCCTGACGTGAGCATAGTGGTTCAGCGCGCGTGAAAAACCTGCACGTCCGCGTGTGAATGCGTGTAATCCGATGAAAGGGCCTATGCGCGTACGTGACGTGCGCAGGCGTTTCCCTCAGCATGGGTTAAAGGTGAGCGGGGCCAGCAGTTCGCTGTACGTGCCTTTCGTGGAGACCGACGTGTGTAGCTGCTTCGTGTTGTTTCGTGCGCCATCACATCTTCACAGCTATCGAGGACGTATCTCTTCTTTTGGCGGGGGTATTGGCTATGTGTGTTTTTCATTATCACACTAGTCAGACAGTGAGTCGCGCACGCTATTTTTCCCACTGCGGGTGCCCCTGTGTATCGCACCCGTTTTCGAGGTCATAGTAGCCTGCGTGTTCCACGCGTATGCGTTTTTCGTGTTACTGGGTGCCACCGCGTGCTGCGGGAGGTTGATTCCACGCACGTAGGCTGCAGGGTTGCATGCACGGTTTTACTGCAGTTTTGGGGAGCCTGAGCATAGCGTGACCCGTCACTACATTACCGGGGTCATATACAGCCTTGGAGGTGCAGGGGGGCTGTTAACATCTTGCATCACACCCCCTTTACCCCAATTGCCCAGGTCAATTGTGGTGTACACCTCCCATTGGCACTACTCCATCTGTGCCGGCACTATTCCATCTGTGCCATGGTTGGGAGGCCACCAAAGGAGAGGGGTGCCTTAGCTAGGCATACTCCTTGTGGCGGGCGTGGTCAAGGACATGGCCGGGGTGACCAGGGAGTCGGGGGACTCCAGGGTGTCCAGGGTGGCTGCAGAGAGGGAAGAGGCAGGGGTGCGCCACTTGAGCACGATGTTGTGCCATGTGTCAGTGCAGTCATGCCACCACCCCCTGTGGTTCTGGGAGATGCAGCTTCTGCATCTGGCACTGGTGTCCGTATGACCTGGCAGTCCGTTTCATTGACTGCCATGGGCCCAAGGGTAGTGGTAGCTACCACCCAGGGTCATGGTCTGCCAGCGCAGGCTGCGTTGGCAATTGAAGAGCCCTTGGAAGATTTCCAACAGGACCGGAGGGAAACCATAGGGGCACACAGGGCTGCCCTGACCAAGACACGTGTCCCTGGGCCAGTAATGTCAACTGCTGCCCCGAACAGCCAGGTGTTGGCAAGTGCAGGGGCAGATGCAGCCCACAACACCCCGGTTGTGAGTCTGCCAACCAGGAAAGTTGCGGTCAATGACCCTGCCACAGCAGATGTTGATGTGCAGGGTCCATTAGTGGGCACCCAGCTGCCACTAACACAAGTCAGCCCTTTGGTCGTCCCTCCACCTGCCACTCCCTTGGCTCAATCCACCAGTCCCACTGGCCATATTGATCAGGGAGGCATCAGCCAGCCAGGGTCTGCGCCACAATCCAAGAGGAGGAAGGTTGCACCTGCAGCACAGGCTGGGACCCCACACACAGCCACAACCTCCTGCACTTCGAGGAAGAAGCCTTTCTGCAACCAGGAACTGGACTTCCTCGTGGGCTACGTGCAGAAACACAGCCGTGACATGCAAGTGGGTGCTAATTGTCAGACTACGGCTGCCCACCGTGATACCCACTGGAAGCAAGTTGCGGAACATGTGAGTGCATTCGGCCATGAGGTAAGCATGGCGCAAGAGTGCAGAAAGCGTTGGAATGACCTCAAACGCAGTGCTAAGGCTAAGCGTGCCTCAAATTACAACTTGACTCTGGTGACTGGCGGTGGGCCTGCACCGGAGGAGGAAGACCTCACTCCGCATGAGTCACTCGTTGCAGAGTACATACCATCTGAATCGGTCGAAGGAGTGGGAGAGATGCCGGACTTTGATGCCCAGTCCAGTGAGTGTTGATGCGTGTTTGTCGAGGACGTGTGTGTTTTACTTGTGTGATGTGTTGTGCATGACTGCCACTACATGTCACGTGTACATTGTTATGATGTGTGAGTAATGCAATGCTTCCCTGATGCATGTCTACTCTGCTGGATGGTGGACATGTGGAGCATATGCACATCACCACTTTTGCACCGTAGTCACATGCTGGTTACCAGTATGCCCCTTCGGTCCATGTTCCAGCTCACTGGCACTTCTGCATGTAGCGTGGGGTGAGCTTCCTCTCAGCCCAGGAACTATGCATAGCATGACTGACGTGCATGTGTCCTCTGCCTGCAAGGGGGTAGCCAATGTAGGCATGCTCCATTGCCCCTCAACCCCTTGCTCTGCACCCCTATTCCATCTTAGCACTGGTCTGCTACAATACTGCCGTTGGTTACTTCCCTGGTCATGCCTCCTGTGTACATTCTAACATTCAGCGGCCAATCTGCCAGACATATCCATTGTGGTACATCCTTAGTACTTGATGCAGGGTGTCTCACTTGGACTGTGCAGAGGTCAGATGCCCCGCAGGGACAGGAGTGCCCATTCATGCTCCAGGTGCATTCCACGCATGCCCATATGTGTCCATGACTGGATGATCACTGTTGCACAAGTCCATGATGACCCAAATTGCATGGCATTTCATCTGCCTTCCCATGTCAACTGTGGCTCAGTACTGTGTTGCACACATGTTTAGGGTCTGACAATCTGTGAGGGTCACAGGCCTCAGCCTGTTTAATGGCCAATGACTCTGTCCAACTGTTGTAGTGTCTTCTTCACATGTGGGCGGACTCCAGAGGTTTCATCATGTGTCCTGCTTACTTTCCCATCATCATTTGCAGTGTTGTCACTTGACTCACATGAAGCTGTTGATGCTAGTCAATACTGTCTGTCAATGGACAGGTCTATGGTCAGCCTTTTGTTACCATGCTAGGCATCCCTGCTTTTGCACTTGGGTGGGGGGTGCTTTGCTTGTAGATATGCTACCCATTGAATGCACATTGCACGTGATGCCTGAAGTTGACCTTGCACTGCCTTCACATTTTATGACACACACCATGAAGTCCTTGTACATGTATGTACTGAGTAACATACATATTTGCTGCACTGCATAGACCCACTTCAATGCAGACTGCCACCTTTCAACAGGTCTGATCACAGAAACAATTCCAAGTTGACCCAGCATGCATGCCAGGTTCTGTTTTGTGTGTCACATGTCTGCCTGATGTGTTTGTTATCGGTGTGTGTGTGTGTTGTGTGCTTCTAACATGAGTAGTGACCTTTTTTCTATCTATTTTTCAGATGATGACGCAATGGAGCCGGAGGATGGTGTTGTCATGCCAGGCACAGGGTTATTATCACTACATCAACCCAGCACAAGTGGGGGTAGTGGGGTGGTAGGCCACAAAAACCCCCAAGTGCTACAGTCCATCTTGTCTCTGGCTGCCTATGAATCCAGCCCTGATGAACACTCTGACGACCATGTCGAGGTGGATGAGCATCAGGTGCATATGTCATGGGTGAGTGATTCTGATGTGGACACTCCTCTGTCCGCGACACCTGCAGTGAGGGGTCAGACAGTCTTGGAACCTCCGCCCTGTGCCCGGGACATCACGTCGACAGGGGCATGTAGTTGTGCTGTCGCGGGCGGTGCCAACACAACGAGGACACACGGTCCTTGGGTCCTGCAGGGGTCAAGCCCAGCAACGTGGTTACTGCGCACAACCACAGTATACTGAGTGGGAGCAAGACATGACTACCAATTCTGAACGGCGCGGGGCAACAATGGAGAACATCGCTGAGAGCATGGAGCGTGTGGCCCAATCTGTGCTCCCCCCTGCTAGGCAGGTGCTTCTCCAGCAGCAGGCGGCACAGTCCACGGCCCGCTCGCTCAGGCTGGGCATGGCGGCCTCAGACAGGGCATGCCAGGCTGAAATGTCGTCTCTGCGTCAAGCAATTGCTGCTCATGCAGAGGCACACATGAAGGCCCTGAGGGAGGAGCATGCATCCCTCAGATCCACTCTGGGTGTCCTGCTGATGTCCAAGAGGGAGCGGGCAGAGGAGAGGTTTGCACAGCTTGAGCGTACCATCTCGGCTGAGCTACATGCTTGCCGAGAGGAGCAGCGGTTGACCAGCCAGGCCTTGCAGGAGGAACTCCGTGTTACACGTGCTACCTTGCAAGAGGAAGCATGTGTATCACGGGAGGTTCTGCATGCAGACCTACATGTCATCGCCACACAGAACCAGGCTCACCCATCTGGGAGACCTGCTGCTGATGAGGGGCAAGCTGCGGCTAGGCGTGGTCATGCTCCTGGGCCAAGTCCTCCTTTCCAGGAAGAGCCAGACTCGGACGACAATCTATCTCCCACATAGGTCGGGCTGTGCAGGAGTTGAGCCCATGGAGGTTTTTTTTTCCTCAGCATCATCGCATGTGGGTGTTAAGCAGCACCCCGTACCTCCCCCCTACTGGGTGCCCCCCCCCCCAGTAGTAACTATGAAAGTAGGGTTTTCATAGTTAGTGTAATTAGTTAATATAGTTTAAAATTGTTAGTCTATTGTGCTTTCATGTGACAGTGTGGTGCTTTGTGACTTTTCAAAGCATCCACTGTCTGTTCCAGCTGGGCCCTTCAAGCTTGTGTATGTGTTTGCTGCTTGGGGTCCTTTACTCACATATGCCACTCCTGCTTCCCTTATCCATGGGCTCGCAAGGATGGTTCGGTGTAACAGCCTATTACACAAGGGCAATGGACTGTCATATCTGTGGCATGTCTACTGCTGTGGTACTTGTGTTAACACCCCTATGGAGATGATTTGGGTGTAATTCACCACTGTTCTTCTTTTGCTAGATGGGGTGTTTAATGATTCGTGTGTACATTCATTGCTATGCATTATGTAGTATGTTTCTTATCTTTAATGAACATGTGCTTGTTGAAAATCATGCCGTAGATAGTCTGTTCCACACTGTTGCTGTGAAAGACGGACTGATGGTGTGATTTCTGATGTACGTCTCTGACATGGTCCACTCATGTAATGCCTGAAGAGACACAAACAGATGAATATTAAGCATTAATCATGTGTTTCATGGACTTTCTGCAGGGGGGTGAGCCTCAAGACCACCTTTGCCAGCAGACATTGGCCATTGGACGTCTGGAATCTGGACACGTTTGGTGGTGCCGACATGCGCATGCAAGCAGAGGCACAGGGATTGTGATCATACATCCAATAAACGATGACGTGTTTCAAGGGACTCCAGGCAAGGCGAGCAGCACAGGGGGGTCACAACACAGCAAACCTTCCACCTGGCCAGTTGAACATGCATGCTTAGTAGCAGCACTGACGGTGAAATTGGACAAATATTGGTGTTGAAGCGCACAATACAGCTCAGATGTGTTGGTGGACTGATGGCTAGTTGATGGGAAAGTTGTCTGGGGCACCTGCATGGGCAGTGGCACATACCCTCCGTTCCACCATTATCCATTGAGGCACTTGTGTTAGCCATGTAGCGTTGCAAAACATGGAATGAAGCAGCTCACAGAGACAGACAGCAAGGGACAGACTCGGATGCATTGCATTTCATTTCCAAGTAGAATTTGATACATGCACTGGCTACTTTATTTTGGTCATGGTGGTACAGGACTTGTTCTGAAGTCAGACCTTGCTATATGCGTCTGTCTGCTTACCCAGGGAACATTGCATGTTGTGTGAATCGTGACACATTGGTGTCCCATTTGCCACGCACCCACCGGTGCCTGACATAATGCATTGACTGTGTATGAACCATCACAGGGGTAATATTACGTATGGTATGAAGCATCCACACAAGATTGTCTGTTTGTAGAGTATTTTGTTACTTTAGGGCATATTTGGTGGTGTGTTTGTATGTTTTGGGCATGCACAGATTATTAACTGTGGCTCTCTTTGCAGCATTGAATTGCTCCTGTTACCGGACCGGAGAGTGCGCAGGCAGGATGCCAGCACTCACCCCAGAGATAAGTTTCTCTTTGACTTCCATTTGAGTAATTTGGTGCTATGTGCATGTGAACTAGTTTGGTCTATTTGTGTATGTATTAATGTGTGTACTACATTTTGGTCTATTCCCCACTTTCCCGTGTCAATCCTACTCCCCTCTCCTGCCCCTCATTCCGGTTATCCAGTATGCCAATGCCTGTGCCGACTGCATATCCCTGACCCTCCTTCCCCACCAGGGTCTCAGAGGCCTGTGTGAGTTAGACCTTGCAGGCACACAGACCACGGTGGGGGTGGTTGTTTTGTGCCACTCCTGCGCCTGTGACAGTAGACATCCGTTTGTGTTGCATTATTCTATGTTATGTACCACACATGGCTCAGATCATGTTGCGACATTGTTTTACTGTGCTACCTTAGTTATTAACATCATTGTGGTAGTACTTGGCCTTTGTGGCGTACTGCTACTTGAAGTCATCTACTGGAGGCTGTTCTGGTTTGTTTTACTGCCTGCAGGGTATTTGCTTGGCTTCTGTGTTGTCCTGCTTTGAGATCTCTTGGATTTTGTGCTCTTGCAAATCTAGGTGGACTCTGAGGGTGCTGGCAACTTTTTACACACAAGGTGGGAGATGGTGACAAAGGGGAAGGGTGATCCTGTGGCCAGGTGGAATTCAAGGATGTCGGATGAATAACCCAGATGCAGTTGTTCAGTGGGTCGTGGTGATTTGTGAGGGATGGGGGGTGTTTTGTTGTTGATAGTTGCCTTGCCCTGCAGTGTGATGGGCACCTTGAAATTGTAATTGTGCTTTCCTATGTACATGATGTATTCTGCTCATCAATGCCTGTTCATGTGTTGTGTTTACCTTTCAGGTGTGAGGGGATAGTTGTGGTTTGACATGCTGGGGTATACACATGGTGAATGTTCCCATGTGATGTGTAGAGGACAGTGATGGTCACTTGATTTCACATGCATATGTTGAGTGCATGTCCCTACTGACCCACACACTCGCACTATGATCCACTACATGTACAACCACCCTTACATGTCCACGTGTACACTCTGTTTGCCTTCTGGTGCCCACTGTGTCCCTGCAGCGAATGTTCTATGACCATTTGTGGATCCTGTACATGCCTAATTTTGTTATTTTATGTAGTTTGTCGCTTAGATGTGATGCTCAGGGTGTGCATCACACACAATGGCTGTTCACTGTGGTGTGCGCTGAGCAGTGTGTTGCAGGAAGTGGACATGGCACACAGTAGCTGCAGTGTTGATTATGCAATGCATCTTGTGCATGTGGACAGGCATTCATTGTTATGTTTCAAATACAACTTTTGGAATGCATTTGGGTATGACTTATTTTGGGTGGGAGGTTGTTGGTCAGTCATTTCATCTCATTCCATGTTAGGCATCATTGTCTGATGCCCATTTACATTTTTCACATGGCAATGTGTACCTCATTGGTACTGTGTTGGTGTATGGCTATTGCTTGCCATGTCATGTTGTGGTTTGGGAGGGTTTGAGTGACATGCCAGTGATAGTCATGGCCTGTTTTGCAGGTCTGTGTGATTCACACCTTGCATGTGTGCCTTTTGGTCACACAGGATTACTTGTGTTTAAGTAGCTAGGGATGCACACAATGTGGCAATTCCATGGCAACAATCTCAGGGTGGTAAGGTTGTGACAGTTGACTGTCTCTTTGTCATCATCGACTGTCACCTGGTATGTGCCAGGCCTGTGTGCACTCCGCAGGGATGGGAGTTTAGGTGAAAATTCTGGCCACAAGCTGGGACCGGGCTTCCTCGCCACATGCCCTATCCCCTCCCATGGGCAGCGCCTGTGCCTGTGGTTGGGGATGTGGGGTTGCAACATTGTGCAGGACAAATGCTGCCACAATGATCCTGCACACTACTGGGGGTGCATAGAGTAGCTGCCCGCCAGAGCGGTCAAGGGAGCGGAAGCATGACTTGAGCACTCCGAATGTGCGCTCCACTATGGCGCTGGTTGCAATATGGGCCACGTTGTATCTTACCTGGGGTGGTGTGGTGGGGTTCCGGATTGGCGTCATCATGTGGTTGCTCAGAGGGTAGGCACTGTCCCCTGGAGAGGTGATAACGGTTGTGATTATTGTGGTTTGTGTATTTGTGTGTGTATGACATGCATGCATGTGCACGGGCATTTGTACTCACCTAGGAGCCATGTGTCGCCATGCTGCCCAGCTTCCAGGGCCCGGCTCAGGGCGGACATTCTGTATATGAAACGGTCATGGGTGGAGCCAGGGTAGTTTGCATAGACAGAGGTGATGATTCCCTTTGCATCGCATACCACCTGTACATTGATGGAATGCCAGTGCTTGCGGTTTCGGTAGATGTGCTCAGTGGTCCTAGGTGGACGTAGGACCACATGGGTGCAATCTATGGCACCGAGCACTTTGGGGAAGTGCGCCACCCTGTAAAAGTCTTGGACAACGGCCTGCCTTTCTGCGGGTGTTCTGGGCATGTATATGTGCCTGCGGACTGAGGGGCGCGCTGTCATGATTGCCAATACCTGGTGTAGGCAGCGTGACTGCGTGGCCTGTGAGACCCCACCCACTATGGCAGTAGTCTGCTGAAAAGACCCAGTGGCCAAAAAATGCAGGACATTGAGCACCTTCTCCAAGGGGCTCAATGCTTGGGAGCAGAGGGTGGGGGATGTTAGGTCATCTTCCCACTCCCTGACCAGGTCTAGGATGATATGGGGTGGAAACCTATACCTGTCATAGACCTGGTCGTCAGGCATCCCAAAAAGTCTTGTCCGTGGTGAAAAAATGCATGCCCTGGCTATTCTCCTCCTCCTGCTGTGTCCCACGATCAGTGCTGCGACAAATAGGGCATTCATCGTAGCTCTATATACGTGTTTGTTGTTTGCGTGCACTTTTATGCTGTGCGCGGGGACGCTTCCGCCTGCCTTCGTGTGGTGGACGCATTGACGCCTGTGTGCGTCTTTTGCCATGCGGGTTTCCCGTATTCGAATCCATGAATACGGGTTGTTCGCGTGCGTGTGGGCGTTCCATGTAGTTCCCTGCAGTACTTTCCCAGTTACGCCTTCTTTTTCACGTGTTATTCCCCATTCCGCGTGTTACGCCCACTGTTACGCCCACTTTTGTTGTGTCCGCTGGGCTATGTGCACTTTTGCTGTGCGCGAAGCGCACCCCGTTTGATGACGTATGTGCCCGCGTGCGCCATGCACGGATTTGGCGCACAACCAGTGGGAAAGTAGCGCAGCGCCTTCCTTGAATCGCACGCTTGCCCCTCCTTGCGCCTGCTTGCACTGGGATTTTCGGCGCATGTTCGTTCCTTGAATCGGCACCTTTGTGTTTACTTCCCATTAAGGTGAAGTGAGCATCTAATATTTCCCAAAAATTCTGTAAGGGTCCGGGTGGTCTATAGCCCAGCAGCACCTTTATTGCTCGAGCATGGGACAGAAAGATTGAAAATTCCCCAAACTGAGTATTATCATTCCAGTCCAATCTCTCCAAGTGTGAAATATTCATAGAGGATTTATAGATTATCACAATGCCCCCTCCTTTCCTGTCCTCTCTATTAATGATTTGAATAATATAGTTCTCAGGTACCAACTTATGAAAGCCTGTTTGGGACCCTTCCGTAAACCACGTTTCTGTCAAACAGAGGATCTCCACATCCAGCTCTTGAATTAATTCTCCCACCTCCACAGCATGTACTACTGCTGAACGTGCATTCAGTGAGGCCACTTTTATAATAATGTCCTCCTCCTCCCGTTGCAAGCAGCAACATTGTATGAAAGAAACCTGCAAAGAACTGAGTGTAAGGCGTATGTGATAAGCGATGCGAATATAATTGAATATCCAAGGAGTGATTGAACTTTGGAAACCAAAGCAGATGTCATATAAAGAGTGGTCCGGTGCCACGTGGGTGCTCATTCAAAGGACTTTCTTAGGCATCCAACTGCGAGTGTACAAATTGTGAACTGCAAAATAAAATCTAAGTGGTCCTGCAATGGGTCAATCCAAATCCTGTGCACATTCAAACGTCTTCAATTGCTAAATATGAACGTTAATTGTTCCGAACCTTGGTGAGGGAGCTAATTGTGAAAAGGGGATCTGAGTCTGACTAAGGGGGATCTGGGGTGAACTGTGAGTCACCCGAGAAAAGGCCTACAAACTGTAAATGGTCCAAACATGGCTGAGGTTGACTAATTGTGGAAAGTGGATCTGAGCCCAGCTGAGGGAGATCCAGGGTGAACTGTGAGTCACTCGAGAAGGAATTATGGAAGGAAAAGGGATCTGATCCCAGCTGAGGGGGATCCAGGTTGAAGAGTAAATCACCATATGTGAATATTTGGAAAGGAACTTTTTGTTTGTTTGATTCATCAGGCCCTTGTAAGGGCATGTATAGTATTTTGTCAAAATATAATAGCATTTTCTTATTGCCAGCAGATAATAGTATTTTGCCAGTATGTAATATAGCATTTACTTTGCCAGTATAGCATAGCATTATTGGTAGTATGCAAAGTACAGTATTTACAACACAGCCAGACCCAATTTGAAACTGCACCATGTTTTTTTTGGATACTTCATATATGGAGTCTACATTAAATGATATAACTGACTAACATTCTTAACATTACTAAAATACTGATTCTAAATTCTCTAACATTAAAAATGCAGTCTCATATGCAAAATGAGGTGAAATCCATGTTTTGGTGACACTGCTGAGCTTCATTTTTAAATGCACACTGGTGTTTTCTTCAGCTTGTAGAGAACAGAAAAAATGCAGGCTGCAGGAAGCAGAATGATACAGTAACTCTGAGCCTAAAGCTTTCATTGTTCTGAAAATGAAGGCTGATACAGAGCACATTTTTTTTACTACGATTGGTGGAAAATGTAGGCAGAAAAATCACGTCAATAAGGGGGTGGATGAGAGTTCTCTTGGTAACAAGAAGTGAGGAGAGCAGTTAGTTCAGGCTGGGCTGAGAAGACTAACGGAGGTTCCAAGGGGTAGAGCGCTAGCTGTGGGAGAGATTCAGCTGGCACTCCCCACACAAGATTTCAGCAGCATTTTGTGCTGGCACTGGGTCTGCATCTGCGAACACAACGAGGTTGTGCGGAGGACTTCAAAGAAAGGCTAATCTTGGTAAAACAAGTGCTGAGGACCAGATAAAAATACTGTACGTGTGGCTAAGACTTATTGCAGTGTAGGGAAGTTAGGAAATCATTGCATGTTTATTTTACATTACTTTCAGAATGTGGGAACATTAATCCATGTGTAAAAAGAAATATCTACTTGTTCTGTTTTGTTCTCTTGTTTTGCAGATGAAGCTGTAATTAACCCATGGCAAGACTTGGTAATTTGTAAATAAGATTCAATACAAGGTATTTATAAAAACCAATGGGATTTTGTGTCATTCATGTATCTGTGAATTATTTACATAAGTGATGAATAAAGGGGAGGCTCATATCAGTGCAGTAGTGCATTTGCCAATTTACCAATGCAAGTAAAATAGCAAACAAGAGAAAGCTAGTAATAAACAGCTATAAAGCAGTGGTTTGCGTGCGGTGTGATGAATGTTTCCTTCCTTGCATGCTGATGGGAAGATGTCTGATCTGATACATAGATTACTGGATGTAAATAAGCCAGTAATGTTTTATGACACATAGATTACTGGGTGTACATAATCCAGTAATACCAGCCACAAACTGTAGGTGGCGCTTTGAATAAAATCATTGGGTTCTGATAAAGTGCAAAGTCTGGGGCTCTCTACAGACAAATAGGAGGTATTCTAATAGAAAGGAAAGGTTTGTTTTATGATGGGGTTATAATATAAAAAGAAAACCATGCTCACCAATATACCACAGGGATAAATACCGCGAAACAAGATACCACTAAAATTACAACCAATAGGAGCTAACAAGGTATTGTCACTAAAATAGTGTGATGCCAAACCCAATCTAAATGCAAGACTAATTTACTGCCAAATTACCGCCAATATTTTTACGGTAAGCAAATACCGCCAAATCCCAAATTTACCCCAATAAAACAAACTCCTTTACACCCTCTGAAGTAACAGACTTTTTGATAACCTAAGAGACTTGGCTGTAAAAGGCCCTGATGCATGCAATAGAACTGGGACTGTGTCAAAGAAGCCCAGGAGTGTGCTATGCTCGAGTGATCCACCTTGTCCTGTGTAGAAAATGTAGGGAAGGGAGACCAATGGCCTGAGCATCCTGACTTATCATTTTGTGAACACTTTTTTTCATAAAAATTCCTCCACACTATTTGTAACATAGTGCCAAGGATTGGCAAAAGGTTTTTAAGAGTTCACTAGCATTGCATTATTATTATTATTTTGATGGTTGTAGCTTGCTCCCATCTTAGATTTAGGTTTAGATAGCCATTTATCACCCCCTTAATAAAAGTTCAAAAAACACCCTGGAACTGTGATCACTTGTGTCTGTCTTTCATACCATGCCATCCTTACATATTTTGTCAGGATTTGGATGTGCCTAGTTTTGAAGCTTGGTATAAATGTCCTAGCAGGCATCATTAATCCAAACTTCTGGGGAGACGTAAAGGTTCTCTTGCAAAATCACAGTGAAATCCTATTGGAAGTACATCGTGGAGACCAAATTGCTCAAGGACTTCTGGAAAAGGATCTATTTCTGCACTTTAAAGAAAATGAACCAGACAAAACAGAAATAGATACATTAGGCTTTGGGGAAGCTGATAAACCTTCTACTATTGAAGTGAGATAACGAGAAGAGCCTACCATATATCCCTACCTAGCCTTCGCCCAGTGAAATGATCCAGCCCTTGCTGAACATTTTTTACAAGCTATCCCAGACAGGGAATGTATAGAGAAGGGAAGCCCTTTTTTTCTTAAAGCAGGAGTTGTTATATAGCCGAGAAACATCTACAGAAGGCTTAGAAAAAACACATCTAGTTATCCCAAAAACCCACCTAAAGTTTGTACTAGAAATTGCGCATTCCCATCTAACCGGGGGACACTTAAGACAATCCAAAACCCAGGCACATATCAGGGGGAGGTTTTACTGGCCACGTATCCACACTGATATAAAGGAGAAACAATTGCCGTTGTGGTACTGTCCTTGGCTCCTGCAACAAAGCCATTCTAGTAAAGTCAGCACAACTGGTGAGTCGGCAAGACTGATAGCAGACCGGTCTGTGTTAGAATCAAGGTTGCAAGCAGCAACATTGGATGAAGAAATCTGCAAAGAACCGGGTTTAAGGCGTATGTGATGAGTGACGCAAATATAATTGAATTTCCAGGGAGTGATTGAAATTTTGAAACCAAAGTAGTTGCCATATAGAGAGTGATCCAGCGCCACATGGGTGCTCTTTCGAAGGCCTCCGTTAGGCATCTAACTGAGAGTGTACAAATTGTGAACCATAAAATCGAAGTGGTCCTGCAATGGGTCATGCCAAATCGTGTGCACATTCGAAAGTTTTCAATTGCTAAATACGAACTTTAATTGGTCCGAGACTGGGTGAGGGAGGTTAATTGTGAAAAGAGGATCTGAGCCAGACTGAAAGGGATCCGGGGGGAACCGTGAGTTAGCAGAGAAAAGGCATACAAATTGTAATTGGTCTGAACCTGGCTGAGAGAGACTAAATGTGGAAAGGGAATCTGAGCCCGGCTGAGAGAGATCTGGGGTGAACCGTGGGTCACTTGAGAAGGAATTGTGGAAGGAAAAGGGATCTGAGCCCGGCTGAGGGGGATCCAGGGTGAAGAGTAAATCACCCTATGTGAATGTTTGGAAATGGAACATTTTGTTTGTATGATTCATCAGGCCTTCTGAAGCAAGAGACGTTTTGATAACCTAAGAGAGTTGGGTGTAGAAGGCGCTGATGCACAATAGAACTTTGTCCTTGTGCCAAAGAAACCCAGGAGTGTGCTATGCTCGCCTGATCCACCTTGCCCCGTGCTCCAAATGGGGGGAAGGGAGGACAACGGCCTGAGCATCCTGACTTATCATTTTGTGAACACTTCTTTCTTTTTCATTGACATTCCCCCCACACTATTTGTAACTTAGTGGTAAGGATTGGCAATAGGTTTTTAGGATAGGCCCTTTTTATTTTGACAAAGACTCAACTAGGACTGCATTAATATTATTTTGATGGTCATAGCTTGCTTCCATCTTACATATAGGTTTAGATAGGTATTTATCACCCCTTAATAAAAGTTCAACAAACACCCTTGAACTGTGATCACTTGTGTCTGTCTTACTTTGATACCATGCCTTCCTTACACTACCCACACTGGCGGCCCACTCCTGGCGCTTTGGCTCTGTATGGGGTTGCACTCCCTAGACTACTCCACACCCAACATAGCATGGCAGGACATTTGGGGGCTGCCTTGTATGTCCGACCACAGTGGACTGCCCACCACAGGCCACCAGGCACACCCAATAGGCCTGACGTTGCTGTTTGCCATGGCAATGTGTGCACCTTACCCCGGTAGATATTTTATGTTGCTGCTCCATTCATTAACATGCTCATTGTTCCCCATTCAGTGCAGTCTGTCTTAGGTCTGCTTTCCCTTCCTCTTGCCTGTTGGTTGGTCCCTTTTGTGTGCCAGTATCCTTGCCCTCCATTTCTCATTCTTTTATTTTGTCTGCTTGTCTCTTTTCTTCATGTTGCCTCTGTGCCCTGCCTGCCTTTATGATTGCTACCTGTTTGCCCAGCTGCCTTCTGCCAGATCCTGTCCTCACTGCAATTGCTGAGTGTTTCGCCTACCGTCATCTTGGACATTCCGTCTTCGGCTCCCCTGCCAGTGTTTCTTACACTCATCTAATGCCACGTTAATCAGGGGTTGCCAAATGATGGCATTGGGAGGCCTTCCAAGGGGATCCTGGGTTTTCAACCTTTCTGAGGATCTTTCTTTTAAGGAGTTTAACCGATGTATCACAGTGACCCCTTGCCGGGACAAAGAGTATGTGGAAATGGTCCTTCACTGCATGGCACTCAGGGGGGCTGGCAGTGGAGATGATGTGGATGGTGATGGTGTCACTGTGTGGGGTGTTTTTCCATTGCATTGTCTTGAGATGAGTTGCATGGGTGTGGTATGGTGTTGGTGGGCTGACGACTCTTTTCTTGCAGTCGTTGCATTTCATCCAGGGGACTACAGGGTGCTCTGGCATTGTGTGCATGGATGTGTTACATGTTGTGACCATGTTTTTTTTAGGACTGGGGAATTCTGCAAGGGCAGATGTTTGCTGATATTCATGGGAACAATACTTTGTGATGCCTGCATGCAACACCTCATCAGTGTCAGCTAGTTTTGGAACCTACAAAGTGGAGCAACATGTATCTCCTGGTTATTGCTGACGCAAGCACACAAGGGGACAGATGTGAGGAGAGATGTGCATCTTTCTTGTAGTGAGCTTGCTATTTTCACAGTTCATATGACTATTTTGATGTTGATGTGTATTGTGGGAATGGGGTGGCAAGTCAACCTTTATGTTGTTATGCAACACGCATAGGGTGGCCAGGGCCGTGCTCACATATCTTTGTTTCAAGTAGATTTCTGCACTGTGCCTTCTCACTCTGTTCTCCTGTGTGTTGGTGGGGGTCTGCTTGCACATTATTTGTTGTGGCGCATGTGTAAGGGGAATGTGATTTTGTTATATGTGTTGTGTGCTTTGTTGTGTGCGACATGTATACTGTTGTTTGCACTTGCTATGACTGTGTCAGTGGTTGGAGCAGTTGATTTTATGACTATGGACACACACATTACCTCTCCCAGATAAACATTCTCAGGGTATTGTTATGGGAATGGTGGACTGGCCCCAATTCATCTTTGGATGGCACCAGGGATTTGGCTTCAATGTTTGTGCTCTGCAGGGGCTGATATTTATGTGAAGTACGATTGCATGAGCTGTTTGTGTGCAGCCTCTCCCTGTGCCTTTTGTCCAACCAAGGACATGGGTGGTGCTTGTGGCTCAGGGCGACATCCCTCCTTCATCTCTACCGGTATGCCACATCGCATGATGACATTCTGCAGGACAAAAGCTGCCACTATGATTTTACAAACTACTGGTGGGGCATATAGCAATACGCCTCCAGAGTGGTCAAGGGAGCAGAAACTTGACTTGAGCAACCCAAACGTTCGCTCCACTAGCCCCTAGTGGCTATATGTGCTGCTTTGTACCTTACCTCGGCCGGTGTGGCAGGATTCCTGAATGGTACGAACTCTGGTCGCCGGGCAGGAAATACTACCAAGACTACATCTCACCCCCTTATGAGAAATCTCTCTATGTCCAAATGAGATTGGGGATCCTCCAAGTGGCAAGTTTTATGACCAATTGGAAAGTATCGAATTCTGATACGTGTATAATGTGCGTGGGAAGTAGACACTATGACACATTTCTTGATGCCATGTGAGAAAATAAAACACTTGAGGAAAGCATACTTAAAACCGGTGTTGAGAGAAGCGGGAATAAGAGATTCTATAACAGCATTGAGATATCTAAGACAAAGTACCCAGCAAGTTATAGTTTTTGCAGTAGCTAGATACACTCACAGATCCTGGCTGCTAAAGAGGAAGCTGAGCAAACTGCACCTGTAATAGAATTGATTTGATTGGAACCGTAGAAGCTGCTGCAAGCAGGGCTCTCCTCTATGCGATGCACCTTAAAGTTGTTTATTATATGTTTTATCACTCCTTCCAAAACGGAATTGCCTAAATGCTCCTGTTGACCATGTTGTTTTTATATTGGTGTATTTTATAGCTCTTGAATCAATGTTTTTATGTATTGACTTGAAGATTTTTATATGTCGAATAAAAGTATGCTGGCTGACTGAATGGCGTGAGCAGGAATGGGGTTAGTGGTTAGGCACTCTCCCCTGTGAATGTGTAGTCGGTTGTTATTGGCATTGATTGTCATGCTTAGTTGTCCAGTGTGTCACATGAGTGCATGCATGTGCATGACAGTTGATACTCACCTAGGAGCCAGCAAGGTAGCGTGGTTACCGGCGGTAGATGTAACTGTCATGTGTGCTTCTTGGAAAATTGGCATTGACTTGTGTGACGACTCCTTTTGCGTCACAGATGACCTGCCAATGCTTCCGGTTGCTGTAAATGTGCTCTGTCATTCGGGGGGTCGTAGTGCTACATGTATGCATTAAATGGCTCTGAGCACACGTGGGAAGCGTGCTACTTCATCAAATTCCTGGCATACTCTCAGCCTTACCTGCAGTCTGTGTGGATTGTATATATGAATACGCAGGCACGCATGTGATGTTATGCAGCCCAACGCCTGGTGTAGACACTGGGATTACACAGCCTGGGATATGGCCCCTACAATGGCATTGGTGCACTGGAAGGATATTGTAGCTATGAAATGTAGGGCTGTCAGCACCTTCTCCAGAGAGGTGAGTGCTTGGGAGCAGATGATTGGTGATTCAAGGTCTTCCTTCCCTCTGCCTGACCAGGTCTAGGATGACATGGGGGAACCTGTAACTTGCATACACCTGGTCGTCTGGCATCACAACAGTGTGGTGCGTGATGAGAAAATCTGGGGCCTACATATTCTCCTCCTCCTTCTGTGTCCAGGTACGATGGCTCCCAATATGGCTGCACGCATCCTTGCTGACAGACTTTGGAATAGTGTGCATTGCCTGCTTTATATGCGCTGTTTCCTCTGCACGTTGTACTTTGAGTGTACTATCATGTGGCGGTGCGATCACAAGGTTTGCTTGTGACTTTTCCCAACGTGAAGTTGCACGCAGGATTCCATAAATTCAGTTGTGTTTGCGCTTGGATGGGTGTGTGGTTTCTTTGCATGGCCCATCCCTCAACATGCCCGCGTTATTCCTCGTTCTTCCTGATTTTTCTGGGGAATGGGGAAAATGCATGTTCCGCCTCCTATTTATTAAGTTGTGTGGGCCCGTCCCATGCTTTGCATTGAGTATCACGTACAGCGCTAGACTGCAGGCAAAGACATGACAGGCCCGGCTCGCAAAATCAAGAAAATGCACGCAAAGTCTGCTGCATGAATCGCTGAAAGGAACTGTGCGTTTTGAAAAGTGCTAAATAAGGCCCCGAATCTCTAGGCACTGGGCGCCTGGACCACCAACATCTAGTAGCTCTAGATACTCCTGTTGAACCACTGTGTTTCACTGCCATTTAAACTATCACATGAAAAAGTGTCAAGTCCGATCTTGGAAGGCCATGCACAGCTTAACCTGCTGCAGAGGTGCAAAAGCGGGACTTTAACCCACCCCTGACAGACTGTATTCCCGGTTATATGGGATGTTGTGTTGTAACTGCGAGAGGGGGTGCTGCAAGTGGAGCATTGATTTAAGCGCGGGCTAAGAGTACAGTTTATGGCTGTGACTGTCTGTGTGTGTTGATTGAACTTTACAAATAGACTGTTCTATCTAGTTCTTGTGATTCCACCCATAGGGGTGAGAGACAGAGAGAGAAATGTATTACATATGTATCAGTGTTAAATATGTGAGTGTAACAACAAACTACAATAAAAAAATAACTACGAGACAGCTGCATTTGTTCCAAAGCAGTTACCTTGCCAATACAAAGAAGCAATAACCCTAGCGCATTGTGAAATATAGACGAATTCTATTTCCTCTAAGAGGCTTTTTTGCATGCCTAGGTTGGTGCTGTCCAAATATTTTATTTTTTATTTTTTTTGTTATCCGTTTAGCTGATTACTCAACTTTACAATTTTTATAAAAAAACAGAATGAAAAAGAGATAATTAGTTACATCAGTCACACACAATCAGATAGTTTAAAGCATAATAATAGAAATTATAATACATCATCTTCATGAATCAGAACATTTCAAAAACAAAATAAGGAAGACATACATATCCGAGTTTCTAGCTAGATTTTACCACCAGTTATATCCATTCGATACATGTGTCAAACACTGCATACAGAAAATTCACGACTGCCATGCATATTGGCATCCGATTAGCATTCAGAAACATATTCCACCTAACATCATTATTCAAGGTTCCAAGGTGACCACATACGTTGTACACATGCCTCTGTCCAATAAGGGTTTAAGCAACACACTCCATGAAAATATGTTGTAAGGTTTCTTTGTTTGAGTGATTTTCACAAAATCTACAAAAATGTAATTCTTGCCCGATTTGTTTCCTGGTGTCCAACAGCGCTTTGGTTGGCCAAAGGTTTAACCTAAATCTCATAAAGGCAGATCTTAGCGCCACGAGGAATGCAAAACAGTCCATCAAGTATAACTTTTTGTTGGCCCTATCTGGATTTTCCAACGGGTGGCTAAATCAATATCAGCCTTTAACATAATATCAAAAATAGTATTACGCCAAGCAATTACCATCCTTTGTTGTGAGGTTAGTAAATAGGATGAAAGAGACCAAAGTAGCATAGTTGTCTTTTTAGCTATAACACACTTCCTAAACAAGGCACACTGTCTCCATTGAAGTATGCTGTTTAATTAATCAATGCCCAATTCCTAACGTAAACGTTGGATAGGTACACATTGCAGGAGGTTTAGGATAGATCTCCAATATTTGCCTTCAATCTTTTCCAAATGTAAATGTTTCACACTTAGCCATGCTTCCAGTCCGTTCAAAATGATGGGAGTTGTTTTGGCTTTATAATAATCAATGGCAGCTTTTAATGAAAATTTTCCATATTAATTTGGTTTTCATGGACAAATTATATATTTTATCCAAAGGTTGGTTGTCAAATTACATGCCTAAGTATGTGTATGTATCAACTATCTCTAGTTCTTTGTTTGGCAAGACTCATCTCACTGTTCATCTTTTAGACTGTTGTACATTACATACCATGATTTTTGATTTGTTAATGTTTACCACCAATTGATTTAAGTCCAGATAGCTTGACAATGCCAATAGTAAGTTATTTAGCCCACTCGGTG
The DNA here is from genome assembly GCF_040938575.1 of Ambystoma mexicanum. Classification (NCBI taxonomy): domain Eukaryota; kingdom Metazoa; phylum Chordata; class Amphibia; order Caudata; family Ambystomatidae; genus Ambystoma; species Ambystoma mexicanum. The sequence goes on along the minus strand of NC_090930.1, from coordinate 1,310,351,531 downwards.
TCTTGGCCATAAGAACTAAATCATCTGAATAGAGGAGCGCACTTATCCATTCCCCTCCCAATGTTGGCAGATCTGATCACATATTTAAATGCATCCGGCAAATCTCACAAGAAGAAGTTAAATAAGGCTGCAGCGAGAATACATCCCTGCCTTAAACCTCTTGTCGTACCAATGGTTCTGGACAGAAGTCCCTGTCTATTCAGTCTAACTTGTAGAGATGTTTCAGTATGGAGATTTTGCATTATATCCACCATAGTATTCGGGCAATTTTCTTTTCGCAATTTGTTTATTAAAATGTGTCTCGACACGAGTCAAACGTTGCGTTTAAGTCAATAAATGCAAGATATAATGGGCGTGTTGTCTCATAGTGGAGTTGCTTAATGGCGTATATAGTAGCTAAATTTACAGCCGTTCCAATGCTAGCTATGCATCCAGTTTCAAGAGGATCACGTTTGTTAGATTTTAAAGTCCATGCATTGAAATCTCTTAGAACAAAACGTGCACAGATTTTTCATGTCACATCCAGCAGGGAAATCGGTCTGTAATTTGCTGGTTTAGCTCAATCCCCCTTCTTAAAAATGGGAATTACTATAGCTTATCTCCATGCCTTAGGTATTGCTCTCTTAATTATTACTGTGTGAAATATATTTGCTAATATTTTGGCCCAAATCTGAGGATTTAGTTTCAACGTGTGATTACTCAAACCATTTGGACCAGGTGCCCTCGAACTACTAGATTTCCTTATAAAGCCTTCTATATCATCAGCTGTTATATGAATCGACCATGGTAAACTTAAAATGGGTTTAGATTCAATACCTAGCCATATATTGTTGTTGTATAGCCCCACAAAATATTGTACCCACTGATCTTCGGTTACACCATTATTCTGGGTAAACATGCCTACTGATGAAGTAGCTTGGCTAATAATGGACCAAACCATGGCTGTATTTTTGGATGTGATAGCTCTGAGGAAATGTTCACCATCTCGTTGGTATCTAGAGGCCTGGCGATTTTGTGACCAATTTCTATAAGAACATTTGGCTGCATGGAGCACAGATGCTCTTTCAACTGCTGGTACAGTCCATATGTTTGCTTTTAGCCGTCATAATTGTGCTTTTGTTTCTTTTTGTTCATAGTCAAAGCAATGCCTTTTCTGAACCTGGTGTCGATTTGTGCTATTCAAAGGCATATTAGAAGGAAGAAAGATTAGATCATTTGCTCACTTAGAGTTTTCTGAATAGTTGTTGTCAAGCAATATGCTCAATTGAGTCAGAGAGTGCTCATTCTACTTAAGGCGATTGGCAGCATTATTCGTCTGGAGATGCGGAGAATACTTATCTCTCCTATTAGATACAGTTTTTGCTGTCCAGTTCCAATGCAGCACCAAAATACTATGGTCACTATTTACACCCTGGACAACTTCAAATTTATCTGCTAAACTATATAGTTCATGATCTATATACACATAGTGAATAATACTAGACATAGAAACTCTGGACCACGTCACATGTGGAGGTACATCACAAGGTAGGGAACCATTTGCCATATCATGGCCTCGTTCTTTCATGAGTGTACCCCATCGGACCTGAGTATTTGCAGTTCGTGTTAAAGGGTCTAAAAAACGAAGATTTAAATCACCAGTAATTATGGTGTTCGTAATGGACAAGTCCGATAAAATTAAGTCTAGCAAATTTTGAAGATCACAAAAAAATGTCTTATCAGTTATGGCCATCAGGTTTTCGGTACAAATTAATAAGTGCAATGGTTCCAGCTATATGAGAGATTTTAACTAGTTATATGAAATTGTTAGGCGCTGCCCACTCTTTGACTGTGAAACCCGCAGTAGTTTTCACCGCTACCATGAGCCCTGAAGTTGGGCGGCCATAGGAAGCCGGAATGGCACAAAGACAAGCGATATCATGATCATCCCATGAAGGTTTATTCACCAACCAGGTTTTTTGCAGTGCAAGGATCTCATAGTCATTGATATGATCTAAATTTGGATTTAATAGATGACGATGAGCCCGCAAGTTCCAACTTGCCAATTTGATTGAGAACCCGCGAATTGTATCATTATTCTGGAATTGCAGACTATTTAAACTTAGTTATGCCTTCATGGAGGATGGAATCAATGATGTGGCTTTTTGGCACAGACACCCACATGATGTCACATCATTCTTTAAATCAACCTTGTCAGCCTCTTTAACATCTTGCAAAATGAGATTTAGCCAACCAAACTGTGTTGAGGACTACTCCAAAGGGGATCCATAGTCTAACTGTGGTAGGGTCATATAGATCCAAGAATTCCACTTGGGGCTATGTCCCCTGACGTAACATCTTCTAGCCTCGGCACATCTTCAAATATGCTCAATATAGTAGAGCGGCAAAGGGTAAATTGATCATGCGGTAAGGGCCGACAACTCATTATTAGGGTATGATTCGGAGCCGTAATCTGATTGTTCTTCTTTATTTGTGCAGATTTCTGGTGAGTAGATTGATTTAGTGGCGTAACACACCTATGAGGATTTGAAGCATTTGTCTTGCCCCCACACCCAAAGTGAGGGTCAACTACCACCCTTTGATCTAATGTTTTTATACTTGGTAGTGTCTGTGCACATCTGCATTGATTTGGAATTTGCATTCCTTTTCTTTTCAAAAACATCAGCCACAGCATCGACCACTGGCTGGGCAGGAGACTGGGATGCTTGTAAGGACATATATGCATCCACCGCCTCTCTGATTTCCTTTCTTCGTTCCTCTTGCGCCTTCTTCTCATTACCTACTAATGAGTTAGACAGCACCTTTTTATTTACATCAGCTTCAGAAATCTTTGAATTGATTGCTACCTGGTCATTCTCTTTATCATGGCTTCCTTGAGCTACATTCAGTACGGATACAAGCTCATCTAAAGGTTGGTAGGGAGGTAAAAAATTGTGGCTCGGTTTAAGATTCATTTCCTTTTAATTCCTTAGATTTTTGTATTTGTTGACCACTGCAGGACAGGCGTTTTGCTTTTGATTTTGAGAGGCAATAATTTTCATTACAAATTGCTTGGACGATGGTTGTGCTTTTGCAGGTGCATTTTTCATATTTTTAGATTTCTTACCCTGGATTTTGGGCAGACATTTGTCAATCTTTATGACCTGTGGCTGAACACCACCTTTCTCAGGGAGAAAAATATCATATGGCACAGCACCAGATATTTATTTGATCACTTGTTTTGCCCCAAGATGTTCTTAATCGGCTTGGGTGTTAGAACGGGGCAAATTACATCATCAAAGCAGGGGAGCTCTTGATTCAAATTAGGGGGTACCACCTCTGTCTGAGTCGCGTTTTCCACCCGTATCTGTTTTTTTGCTAGTATAATCTTCTCAGTACAGACCATCCATTCCATTATTTGATTAATCTGTATAGCCTGGTTATCTAGCTTTGTATTAAGTGATTCAAAAACTTGACTTAGACTAACATTTGCAGTATTTATCGCTGATAAGGTGATCTCTGTCAGCGGCTGGGAAGAAGGAGCTGTCCTATCCACTGGCTGAGCCATAGGTCTTCGTGGAGTCGGGGGCACAAAAGAGATGGAAACATTTGGGAACTGTGATTGTTGTGATTCAGACAGAGGAGGGGAGCATGGTAAATTATCCACAATTGGCTCATTTGAAAGGCTTGCATTTAAGGAAATTCCAACACATAAGGACTGGCCCAAGTCAATGATAGAGCAGTCCTTTGTGGTAGATGAACTAGGAGTTTCCTTAATTATTCTTATGTGTGAATTTTGTGTATCATCCTTATCAAATAGTGCCTCGTGTTGTAGACCCTTTTTGTTGTTGCCGTTTTACAGATAAATCAGGGTTCAATGTATTCACGGTGGTGTTTCTGTCTGTAGCAACACGACCCTGAACATCTGGAGTTTTTTTTGCTTCACTCTCAAATATGTCTGCCTTCTGGCAATTTTCACCTTCACGGGCGGTTCCAGCAAACGCAACCATTGTTAAGCTGGCCGCCACAGTTAGATGCTTGAAATTTCTGTTAGGGTTACATGGTGTACAAAAATCTCGTATGTCCACAGATGCACCGTTTTTAATATTTGTAGGCGTTAGTGTAATAGATTTTTTGGTAATCCGCCTGATTGACAGCGGACTACATGCTGGCATATTTAATTTTAGCGTGTATACGGCCATCGCTGAATTTGTTTCTGTCAGACACTAAGCAGAAAACAGCACACACACTCACAAAACTATTTTACAAAAGCAACTGTGTTCACCTTAGTTCAAAGTAAAAATACAGTATAAATGGTCATAAAGAACAAGGTAAGAAGCCAATCCAACTTACATCCACCCTCATATGTGTGTTATAATAAAAAGGGAGGCCAAAGCTGCAACAGCTTGTAAAGAGAACTCCTCTCACCCATGGCCACCCATGGACAGCCACAGACAGCAGCCCTTAACACAAATGCCCTTTCCACAAAGGCGGGAGCACAGGCAGTAAAAAGGGATGCTGGGTCAAGGAGGCGGAGTCACAACACTTAGAGAAATTCCAGTGAAATCTGCGAAACAACAAAGAAAAAATAAATGAAAAAAAAAATAATTAAAGTTACTTTGCAACTTTAAACTACAATGGAGTCAAACAGAGTCTCTCCAATTTGTACCGTTGCTGTGAACGTGGAGGCACAGCAGTAACCAGCAAAAGTTTGTTTTCCAACTTGAAAAATGTCGGGAGCCAGAAGTTGGGAGCAGCCACAGACAGCAGCCCTTAAAGGATAGTTCCGGGACTTTTTTTTTATTGTCCCTACGGGTCGGCCATGTGTTTGTAAGCATAAATCGGTAGATCGTAGGAAACTTTCCTATGGACCTTACCCGACTTTTCGCCCATTATCGCACTCGAAATCAGCCTCCATTTTGTGATAATCCTATCATTCCGCCGCATCGACCTGGCTCACCTGCCTTTGCGGCACTAAATCAAATCCCCCGCCCCTGAAACAGACTTTATCAAAACATTCATATTCCCCGCCTCTATCCGTGACGTGACTGAGCTGCGTAGGCAAAAGCGCCCAGGCGTCTTCTACGCGACTCCACACAGACCCCTGAAATCAACACAGATCAGCTCACAATACAGCGCACCACAATTCGGAATATGAAACTGTACTTTGAAATCAAACCGCAAGATTGTAAATGTGGTAAAGTACATTTATTTGACATCAAATGTTTAGAGAATATTCAGCGATTTGCATTTTTATTTGCTCATGTTCCAAAAAGTTCGTATTGAGGAACGCGATGGTCCTTTGCTGTACACAGGGTCTTAGAGCATCTCACAATACAGCACCACAATTCGGAATGTGAAACCGTGGTTTAAAAGCAAACGGCAAGATTGTACATTTGGCAAAGTACGTTTATTGGACATCAAATGTTTAGAGAATATTCAGCGATTTGCATTTTTCTTTGCTCTCGATCCAAATTAGTTCGTCTTGAGGGAAGCGATGTTCGTGTGCAGTACACAGGGTGTTGGTTTACGATAAAAATAAGCTCTTCTGTCGCACTGATAATCGCATGGCTGTTCCAACAACGAGGCACTAGGCCACCACAACGGTAGGTATGTTGCATCTAACCGTTAGTACCGCGTAAGGGCATACTTGTACTTGGCGATCGTCCCATAAAATGGTCAGGGTGGTAACGTTGTTCACGCGGAGAAGCAACTGGCGGCTGTAGAAGCCGTCCGCCGGTGTCTGGTACTCGTGACACAGACAGTAGTGAATGATGTACCTAAAAACATAAAAAATGAAATTAGTCTCACCATCAGATCCTTATTAAAATTATTCATTTCATAGCGAGGACAGCGCTACTGGGTGTACACAAGTGTTTAAAGGCGTGGCGAGGCATGGAGGGGGGGGGAGTGGAGTACAAGGTAAGTAGCATAAAATAATAAATAAATAGGGCCAGCTGGTGGCAAGTGCAAGGTAAGTGCAGAACAAGTGCTGGGAAGGGGGGGCTGTAGGATACTGAGACAGTCCCCCAGTGCAGGGGTTGACAGGGAGGCAGTGCAGGTGGAGAGTGGAAGGGCCCAGGACCGAGGTCGCAGACAGTGGACCAGTTGTAGCAGGGGAGAGGGAGAGAGAAAGCAGAAGCAAAGAGGAAGGTTTTGAGGTGCTTCAGTAAAAGCAGATGTTTCTCCTCCAGATAGTGCGCGGTAGAAAACACTATGCCACATAGAACGAACAAGTACAACTGAACCCGTCTTTAAAGCCACTGTATAGTAATGAAATTGCGGTATAAACTCATCAAAAGTTACTTACATTATATTTGCATTTTCCATTGTGTCTCTGTGTAGGGCAGACCCGAAACACCACTCCTTCTTTGCCGACGTTACTTCTTCTAATGAACGTGGCTCATCGTTTAGTTTCTGAAATTTTATTCATTATCTTTTCTTAGTCTTTCAGGATGGTCCCGGCCTGTCAAGGTCAAATCACAATAGAACCTTATATTGGGTCGTGGGCCGTTCCGCCACCCGAGCAAAACATCAAAGCAGCTGACCTTCACTTTGAGCGAGCACACATTTCTAGTTAGCTCCAGTTAGTGTAAGGGCATCTTGTCTGCGTGCCTTTTTTTTTATTGTCCCTATGGGTCGGCCATGTGTTTGTAATACGGAAACATTCTATAATTTTTGTAAAAATGATTTATATTACTGTTTGGTTTAATTGCAATGGGCCTGCAACATGAGGAGACTCGAGAGAACAGACAATCGAATTACAATCATTTAAACCGTGATGTGTATTTCTCAATGAGCTCTGCTTTAGGTGGACATGGAACAGAGGCAATGTTGGGTGGCAATGCAGTTGTCCCCTGCATAGGTTCGTTCACCACTCCATGTATGTGCCTATCGAGGACATCTACGATAAGTCTCTCAATAAACTCATATTGCATATCCTCAAACACTGGTTTGATCACCCATTGTTTACTTCTTTTAGTGAAGGCCTTATTGTAGCGAAGCGTCCCTAAAGTTCCGGTCGTCCTACTTTGTTGACGGCCAACATTATGGTTATGTGCCAAGACCGCTAGAAGAGTCCGATTTATCATGCCTTCCATGCCAAAATGCAATCTTTTGGGCCTGTACTTTAGGCACATATTGTGGAACACCTCCAAATCTCCTGTGTGGCAGAATTCCGTGAGTCCCCTCAAATCTCTTGTTATAGTTTTATCAAATACAATCTTTTCAATGGCCTTGTGAGTGGGTGATGAAGGAATCAACCACTTCTTCTTCCGTGCCTCCTCTGTGGACAAATGGCCATGTTCACATTTGTGGAAATGCTCATTTGTCGACCATCGATGTACGTTGCTACAGTGCAACATTACTGACCGCCATTTTTCCAGTAGAATTTCCAACGACCCTTCACATGTTTTTGAGCTCCACCAAAGATGGTTGCTGATTGACTTGGACCACTGTGAAATACCTTGCATATCTTTTTTTTTTCCTGCAGCCGACAATTTTTTATTGATTGATTTTGCAAGATGCCAAACGTCAAATTGGTGATTTATATTTTTGTACTGTTCTCTCATTGTCTTGGCAATTGAAACGTGTCTGTCCGTGGCTATCAGGTCGATCACCATTCCCCGCGATTGTAGTTCTTGCATTGATGCTACAAAGCCAACTTTCTCCATGGCCACTGAGGATGTACTTTGTGACACCTGCACGACCACCGAACTCACAATTTTCTTACTTTCCATGTCCTGAAAGTGGTAGGTGCAGTACTTGGCTGAAAATCCTGGACTGTCGCATTGTCCATCACCGGCTAGCCTGAAGCGTTTGCCCGCGAATGTACTTTCCATTGACATTTTTTCCATTCTCCAAGCTTCGCTGATGGCTGGAAATAGATAATCGGTTTGGTATTTGTAGAACTGACTTTTCGCAATGAAATGGATTCCCACAAACTGAAAGAAATACTGTAACTTTTTAAAACTTGAACCACTAAAAAGTGCGGCCGCTGCACAAAGTAGATTGCCTGCTGGCAGTTGCCCCAGCATGGGTTGTGCAGACCATGCGAACGGATGATATTGTGTACAGGTGGCATGTATTTTAAGGTTAGTGCCTCGAATTGCACGAGTCACATTAATCAATGGCTCCCCACATACTTCCCCACCAACCCAATGCCCACATTTCATCATCATAATAATATCCATCAAACAGCTATCGAATACAATGAATTTGGCCTCTTTCCTTATACTGTCACTCTGCATCCCAGCTGGTTCGGCCTGTAACGTTGAGGACATGTCACTCGCATGAAAGGTACAATCTCTGATATCGTCTTCCGCTATGCTGAGTGATATTGATGGTGTTTCATTGTCGTCCACTTCATTCTCTTCCATTGCAACATCTGTTCCTTGTCCGGAGATGGGAGAAAAAAACAATGTCTTCAACTTTCGCGTGCTCTTATTTTTTGCGGGTGTGGATTCTGTGAATTGATCTACGACTGCATCCAAACTACCAGGAGGACATTCACTATCAATGGCTGGTGGTGGTATAGCTCCGTTGTCAATCACTTCATATTCTTTCCATTGGCACGATGCATCTCCAGTCTCAAGTCCCTGCCAAAAGGTTTGACAAGCAACATCTCTCGTTCGCTTCACTGTCTGTGTAGATCTAGTTCTTACACCCACTCGCAACTAGAGGACAGATTAGAAAAGGGATGTTCAGTTTAAACACAATTTACAGTATTGAACTATTGACAGTGAAAGACAACATAATATAGTGAACAGGACACTAACCTTCTTTTGCTTTCTTTTCTTTGAAACTTTCTTTCCTCGAACTTCAACATCTGGACGCTGTTGCTCCGACTCGTGTGTGCATGTCTCCACTTCCTCTCGCGCTGCAACGACTATACTTTCATGATAAGCACATCCATCACTCACTGAGGCTCCATCGACTCGCTGAAACATAGAACTTTCATTAGTATGTATAATAATATTGAAAACACAAAATGTACTTGGGGACCAATACCCATACGTACATCTCAATAGCAAAACACGAATGAACATTCAAACGACAATAGTTCACGCATTGTTGATCTAGTTAGATTGAACTGTCAAGATCCATACCTCGGGCTCCGCATAGACTTCCATTGATGATATTATTGAAGATGACGCTTCAGCAACTCCCTGAAACACAGTAATTGCATTAGTATGGTTTTCTATTTTGTTTAAAAGAACATAAACTTTCTGCAGGCGTCAACGGCTCATCTAAATAGACCTGCACAAATGATCAGTTGTCTAAAATAAATAATGGATATCCAAATATGATTCGATTTGCTCCATCGTTGGAAGTGTCACCACCCAGAGATCTGCATCAACTACTAGGGGTGATGTTCTTGTTGAAGAAGCTCCGTCAGCTCCCTGAAACATAGTACTTGCGTTAATAAAGAAGGAAGTATAGCGGATGTAATCACGTCATTTGATCTCGCATGATTGATCTGTCAGTATCCATACCTCGAAATGCATAAGAACATCAAGGGACGCTGTAACTGCGGTGCACACTTCTGCAAGCTGTTGCGCCGACCCGTAACTGCATGCTCCCCCTTCCTCTTGGACTAATGCTCCATCGACTCCCTGAAACATAGGACTTTCATTAGTAATGAACACAATATTGAAAAAAGAAGACACATAGGAGGGCGACGACAGAAGGACATACCAATGGCTAAAAACGAAAGAAACATTGTGTGTAACAATCACGCTACAAGAATGCAAGATCTGATGATCTCCATCGATGGAACTGTCCGGAAACGTACCTCGAGCATCTGAGTGACATCTACGGTTGTCGTCAATGCGTTGGACTCCTCAGCATCTCCCTGAAAGACAGTACTTGCATTATTTTGGATAACAATAATTATAACTGAAAACAAAGACTAGAGGACGAGTACTGTGGTGTACCATTAGGTAAAATAATTACACGATCAATTAAAACTATTGATTTACATGCCTAAAACAAGTCAGTGTCAGAATAGCTAAGTAAGATTACCCGATAGGCGCTTGAAGTGGCTGATGACTGCAATAACGACACGGATGGAGAATCTTCAGCCTTCATATTGAGTGGATACATAAATGGGGAAATTATTGTTAGCTAATGCTACACACTACCGCAATGCCGAGAGATAAATACGTAAACTTGACTCACCAGTGGAGGGATGTGGACGAATAGAGTGGGAATAGCGGTTGAGAGCAATTTTCGCCTCGCTCGCGGTGTTTTCGTCCTTATTAGCAATGATGTGGAGTACATGTCTGGGCTAAAGTGCCTGCTGCAGATGCGGTATCGATCACCCCTCTTGTCCGCAAAGACTTCTAGGACTCTACTTTCTATCTCAGAGGCTGGATATCCGCAATATCGGACCCATTCTCTTATCTGATCTATTGTCTTAGGGAAAACATGCATTATAGTACCTTCAGATTTGTTATGGGTCTTCGAAGGGCAACCGCCAATGGAACAGGCAGGCATTATGGAAAGTTCTGAAAAGTAAAGATCAACAATTCTCTATGAATACCAATGTGTTAAAACATTAAATGACACATAAAAGGTTCAATGCAAGGTCCGTTTTGGTTCTTGGAACTATACATGTTATTCACATGCGGATAAGTATTTCAATAACTTTCAAAAAATAGAAAAAGTAATTTGACTAAACTCAGAACATGTGACTAGTTCCTTGCATGTACTGTCGTGAACGAAAAGAAAACATGGATGCAATTTGATGACTACTAGCAAATAGATATAAATTAAAAAATTGGACGCAAAATGATTATGGTACATGGACTTACCTTGACGAACAAACAGTTAGATGCAGGGATCAGAGTAGTTTCTTGTCGTAGAACAGGGAGCAGTTCACAGGTTGCAAACTGACGAGTTTGCTCAAAGTGGCCACGGAAGTTCACAGAGACGAAGAGCAGATAACCAGCACCTTCACGGGTTGACTAGCAAAGCGCAAAGAAGTTCTCATTAGAAATATGAAGTGGGTTATAAAGAATTCGAAACAGGGGTGTGTTTGTGAATGAATGACGTGTATATGTCGTGGCATTATGCGGTCTGCAGGGGGCCGTCCAGCGTGAGCGGGGATGCTTGGCAGGAGACACGGGGTCTGGAGGTAGACATGGGAACAACAACCCATGCTCTATAGACCACTTTGAAGTGTACATGGTCTTTGGCACCTCTTGGCCTTTATCGCTCCCTGACAGCTCCACTTGCCAGCACAAGTACCCCGGTGCGAACTGCCTTTGATAGGGCGGGGGGTGGATCGGGGCGGTGGTCGTGCAGACAAGACACAGGAAGACTCGTGAATGGAGACACACTTATGTGGATTGCAGGGGGCCGTCCAGCGTGAGGGGGGATGCTTGGCAGGAGACACGGGGTCTGGAGGTAGACATGGGAACAACAACCCATGCTCTATAGACCACTTTGAAGTGTACATGGTCTTTGGCACCTCTTGGCCTTTATCGCTCCCTGACAGCTCCACTTGCCAGCACAAGTACCCCGGTGCGAACTGCCTTTGATAGGGCGGGGGGTGGATCGGGGCGGTGGTCGTGCAGACAAGACCCGTTTGCCGCAGGGCCTCACCAAGGAGAGGCCATCTAACTGAATGTAAGAGGATGGCTGCAGGATCTACTACATGGAATGCAGGGGGGTGAGTTTATAAATACCTCACCCTCCCAGGAGAATATACACTAGATTCATTTAAAAAATCAAAACAACCATTGTTAAAATATATGTTGGGCTTTATTTTAGATTTTAATTAAACATAAATAATAAACATTACACATTGTAAAGTTGAGGTTGCAGCACATCGAGGGAAAATCCGCGGTATTGTCCACTGTCACTGGGGAAATGTTGTCTAATGGCAAGTACCGCACAGGCAGGTATTACTCTCCGAACGCGGTGTCCGAGCCTCCCGTGAAGCCACCAAGTGAAGCAACGATAGGCCACCAGCCTGTACCACCTGTGAAAAAAAAAGATGCAAACTGTATTAAACTGACCAAACTTTCTTATCAATGTCGATTCAGGTAAATTATATCTAGAAAATGCACTATATGGAACAAATTTACATGCGTTCGAATGATATGTAAATGTAATTTTATATGTGGGAGACGACCATGAAATAGTGGTGGCATCACTGACATCACAAACAGAGTATACTTACTCGTTACTCGGATTACGCGGACGAACAGTGCCGCGAAGTTCGTGCATAAGCACCATCATCATCCTCAACACGGTCCGTGAGAGGCAGGCTTCCCTGAACTCTGGCAGCTCGGTGATGCATTGCGGACTTTGCTCGCCTTCCTGCAGACTTTGCTCGCTTTCCGAAATGTAGGCCAAGCACCCGGAATTTTCACGGCAGCAGCAGTTCTCCTCCTCAGTTGGCATTAGCTCGCACCGATTGCACGTGCACCAGGTGGAGACGCCGTCCATGCGACATGGTCCAGGCTCTTCATCCGTTGACTGGTCCTCCCAACTGCCGTCCGAATCCCCATCGTTTTCGCGTGCTTGACTTTCCAGTAGTTCTTCCTCGGTGTACTCGGGCTCGTACATATACGGCATTATTGTGGCCATTGTGCGGTAAAGATAGTAAAATAATTTACAGAGATGGTACAGGTGTTCACACGGGCTACAAGCGGCGAAGGTAGCTGACCAGAGCACTGAAACGAGTCACAGAATACTCAAAGTAACACAGAGAGAGGAATGGAATCGAAAATCTGCTGCTGTGTGTTGTGAAACGGTCTGTTTATACTTATTGGGGAAAGAGGCGTCCTGCCATTTCCATGGCAACACGTCAATAGCTGAGGCGCAGCGATTGTTGACACGAGACGTGCTTGAAATGGGCAGTACGCGTCTGCTGATGTCAGGCTCAGGGGCGGGGGATTTGATTTAGTGCCGCAAAGGCAGGTGAGCCAGGTCGATGCGGCGGAATGATAGGATTATCACAAAATGGAGGCTGATTTCGAGTGCGATAATGGGCGAAAAGTCGGGTAAGGTCCATAGGAAAGTTTCCTACGATCTACCGATTTATGCTTACAAACACATGGCCGACCCGTAGGGACAATAAAAAAAAAGTCCCGGAACTATCCTTTAACATAAATGCCCTTTCCACAAAGGCGCGCGCGCGCAAAGGCACGAGCACAGGCAGTAAAATGGGGTGCTGGGTCAAGGAGGCGGAGTCACAACTCTTAGAGAAATTCCAGTAAAATCGTTGCTATGAACGTGGAGGCACAGCAGTAATTACAGCAAAAGTTCGTTTTCCAACTTGAAAAATGTCAGGAGCCAGAAGTCGGGAGCAGCCACAAACAGCAGCCCTTAACACAAATGCTCTTTCCACAAAGGCGTGTGCAAATATTATGCTGAGTATTTATCTTAAGACGACGTATATACGTACTCGGGCCAGGATTAACCTTGCGTTGATGCATGCAATAATTCTTCTATCTGCCCTGTATAGACTTCTCTTTAATGCCTTGGCTTAGGAAGCCAAGTTGCCTACTAGCGCGTAGCCCAAAAATGCACCGAGAGAGGGAAGAGTTTTTTGCACTTTATAACTCCCTCCTCTTCATACGGCCAACATCGACCACTTTTACCACCAAATCTGTTGGCAAAAAAGAACACGCATTGATAATGCCAACAGTTTATGTCTTTGCATAGGCATGGAAAAGGAACATGCCACGCACTGCCGTAGCGGTATTAGCTGCCCATTGATGGAAGCAACAGCAAAAGGGTGCATGTAGCTGGGCATCAAGTTGCAGTACCTGGCAAATGCCTAATACTTTTACACAAGCCAAAACTATTGGGTCTGCTAATGCTTATTTTTAACAGGACTTCCGTGAAGGACAAGCATAGTGCTTATAAATGAAGTGGCTGAAGGCAGACCTGATTAAGACATTTTTATTACACCAGTATCAGATTTACAGCTCCAATTAAGTCATGAACTCTCACGAGACTGCTTTAGAAAAACACTGATAGGCACTTTGATTATAAAGTTGATGCTAAGGCTTAAATAAAGCGAGCTCAAAGAGTTCCCATGAGGAGGTGTTTTGGGAGGGGCAGGAACTGGGTGGAATGGCCATAGGGATTAGTATGGCCAGGGGCAGTCAATTGGTTTGCAAAAAGCTAAACATCACCTATAAACTGTGTGTCCCTCCTCGTATATCATTTATCCCAATCTATACTCTAATGCAACCGTTCTGGCTCATAGGTGGCGCATGCGCCACCTGTTAGCCAAAACTAAAAAAGAGAAAAGCTTACACAGGATGCATTCTATCGTCACTCTTCATTTGTGTGATAACCCATCACCTCTCTTGCATGCCACTCCAGCATCTCTCCTACTGAACCTGTTGTTGAAATACATGAAGGCTTTAGGCCTCTTTCAAACACAGTTAAAAAGTTCCTTTTTTGTTAGGGTTATGGACTCACCACCGTCATGGATTTTTGTTAATTATGAAGTGTTCCATCTGTAAACACAAATGCCTCAAATCAGAGCAAATGTTGTAGTATGCTGTGGTATAGTTGCCTTTTGTACTGTGCCCAACACCACCATAGATGACATAAAACACTGAGCCCTGTCTGTGTAGAGGTGAATTGAGACCCCTGCTCAGGGTGGCAGCCAGATCGGGCACTGTAGAGTGAAAAGGAAAGGCAGCCAAGGAGAGAAGGTAAGGGCAAAAGTGGGGAAAGGCAGGAGACAAAAATGTACAGACTTCAATCACAATATGTACAAACATACAGACTTAAATCACAATGTGTGAAATGAAAACATACTGGGGTTAATAGTGAGCTTTGGTTTGAATGTATAGTTTTCAGTGTTTTGACTAAAAAATAAATGTAATGACAAGAAGAGACAAGAGACAAGAGCTTCCTTTATTGGCCAGCAGAACTTTCATGGAGGCCATTACTAGTGTGCTGGTGGTATTAAGTCAAGTCATTTTGTGGCTACGTGGTGGCATCCTCTTCCTGTTCTGTTGCTGCCAGCATCAACTCTTAGCCATCCTCTCTCAGTGGCTCCTACAGGGGTGACGTAGTTAATTTCAATGAAAAGTCTCTTAAGGAGTGTCCTTGGGCTGTCATTGACCTTGCAAGTCAGGGACTGCTTGCATATAGCAATGCACCCAAACAAGCAAATATTACAATTGCACATACAAAAATAATAATTCAATGGGACCATTCAACCCAGATGAGCAGGGCTCCCAAATGGTCTTGTGATGAGTTAGAGACAGATTCTGATGGTGGTTGCTGAACTATGTTAAAACACAATTTGGTGATTAGAATGTAAGGGTGTTTCCATTCCACTGTAGCGGTTGGAAAGCAGTGAATGGGACCAGCAGCTCCAGCTATTACAGGAGCTGGTAGGTGCAAGGCCTTGCTTAATAAACACAGTTATATGTTTACTTTATCCAGAGATTTTTGATGGTTCAAGTGGTAAGGAGTGGGAGCTGAGGCCAGGACCAGTGTGCTATAAACAATTGCATATTTGCCAGCGAAAGTGCAGCGAGTCAGTTATATTATGGTACAGTCCAGACTGTGACCAGTGACTGCAGTGGACCGCACTGCCAAAAAACGACAATAAGTGCAT
Source organism: Ambystoma mexicanum (assembly GCF_040938575.1). Classification (NCBI taxonomy): domain Eukaryota; kingdom Metazoa; phylum Chordata; class Amphibia; order Caudata; family Ambystomatidae; genus Ambystoma; species Ambystoma mexicanum. Next base: position 1,310,335,951 of record NC_090930.1, on the reverse strand, counting down.
TAGGCCCCTATCTCTCTTATTTTATGTGCTGCCATTCAATCAGCAATGAATGTCCACCACACTGGGAGGTTTGTGAGGGTGCTAGAGCGGTGAAGGAACAGCCGCTCTCCATTGCAGACATTTACCTGGGGACAGCAAAGGGGTGTAAAAGACAAGCCTATTCCACCACCAGGACTGCAAAAATAAGCACTGAAAACTGCATGAGCTGGCACAAGCCCTATTGCTCTGCAGATACACACACTCACTGCGGGCAGCGTGAGCATCTAGGGAAAGACGAGTGAGTTGTTTGTTTCTCAGCACATTCGAGTTCGGACTGGGGTGGTACGAATTGTGTCCCCCGCCACATCGATAATACCCAGCGTCACAGAACACTATATTTCGGCAAACAATGCCATGAATGTAGTCAGCAAAACCACAGTTGAATATCTTAAGGTATATCATAAAAGACAATCAGCATTAATACATTCATGATATTTTTAAGGTCAAACATGATAAATAATAAGAAATGACAAAAAAGTGTAAAAATCATAAAAATTAAAATAAATATAGTACACCTTTCTTATTTAAAATGACATAATACCCATTAGTACCCAGCGAGGGATGTGTGGCGGCCTCCCAGCCAATGAGGAGGCTTAGAACGCAGGCGTTACCAGACGGTAATCCTGCCTCCCTGAGTCTCCTCAGGGCTGGCAGCCATCATCTCCCCTCACTGGGGAATCAGGTAAGTGTTCTGCTCCCCACTCTCCTTCCCCCTTCCCCTCCACAGATATCCCTTTCCGCCACCCCCTTCTCTCCACTTACCTCTTTTTTTGGCTCCTCTTCGAAAGAGGACGTGCAGGAAACACTTTTGTTTCCAGCGCATCTGCTCCCGATCCGCGGCACGCTGTCATGGAAAGGAAGGGACTACGTAGTCCCTTCTCCCTTTTCATGGCAGCCATTTTGTTTGTTTACTTTTTTAACTATTTCCAAAGGTCGCCATGGAAAGGGAGAACGGCCAAGTTCTCCCATCCTTGGTGGCCATGTTTTTTTTTCTTCATTGCATAATGCGCAACCAAGAAAATTGCTTTTAGTACCCCAATCCAAGGGGCCGGGGTACTAATAGCAATAATCCCCACGCGGGATATGCAACTATGGGCCCCCTGGGGCATTAGCTGACTCAGTAATACCCCCCCGCCCCATCTCAGGGATTATTTTTTAAATAATGCTAGCTTTTTACAAAACCTGAACCTAATGTAGGTCAATTTAACACAGGTTTCAAGCATGTTGCATAGTTCTGCTTCCCATTCATGGCATTTGTGGGTCTCCATTAAATTCTACTAATTTTCTTAGATTTTAAATATAAATGAAATAGGTTTGGTAAGATACATTTTTGGCTTCAAAGGAATCATATGTTTGTAAAGCATTTGTTATTGTTCCAGGTTGAATCAAAACCCCTTGCTGATATTATGAAGCCCAATTCTGCTTTGCTCTGTTAACAGAACCATAACTATTAAGCATTGATAACTTTTATATTACTGAACCCCTGAATTCTTAGGTCCCTGGTGAATAGAAAACATCTCACAGGCACGATTCATGTCCAAAATTCTGAGAGTTCACAATAAATTGAATTAAATGCTGACATTTTTTATATAATTTTTTCATTATATGGCTCTTGTCAGTGTCACCAAAAGTTTAAAGTTTCCATCCTGAGAAAACGGACACAGTGGGGGTCATTACGAGTTTGGAGGTAGCCATGGTGCTATTAACACACTGGCTGCCTCCGAACCCGTGTCTGGGTGGTCGGAATGGGGACTTACCGGGTCGTTTCAACCTTGGAGGACCCGGTAAGTCCCCATTCTGAAAACCATTCCTCATTCCCATTCGAGCCCCCATAGGGCTCAATGGGAATGGGGAAGGAGCTAATAACGGGCCCGCAAATAGTGGGCCCATTATTAGCTCTATGGTCTCTTAGCGGGTCCTGCTAAGGGCGGCTGGTAAAACCAGCCGGCCCTAGTGGGACCCACTAAGGGACCTCGGAATGCGGCGGTAGGGGGTTAACGGCACCGGCATCATTACCGGTGCCGTTAACCCCCTACCGCCGTACTCGTAATGAGGCCCAGTGTCTTTATTTCCCTTTCTTGAGTGGGACGGTAGGCATATTATTAAAGTAACATTCAAACAGTGGCGGGACCCTTATATTTAAATAGCTAGAAAAGTAGGTCAGTGACAATCAGTCCACATTTTCATTAAAGGTACACAGAAATGTTCCATAATCCTGCCTGAAATGTGATGCATACATTGATGAAATGGAATCTTAAGCAGAAATGTTCATGGGTAAAAGAGATAACTGTGTTCCCTGTATCACCTCGTTAGGTATGGATTTCACCATGTATTATTTAGAAACGCTTGCACATTCTTTATTAGCACCTGGGGTAGCACTATAGCCAATCAGATGGCCAGGAATGTGGACAGAATCTCACAGTAACCACCCGGCCACTCGGGCACGTCCCAAGTTGTACTCCTGCCCACCTCCTCATCAACACCCACCCCCTCCTCTCTGTCCCCTATGGAATCCCGTAACCCACCAATGACAACCAACACCCACTTACCTGCTCTCCTGTAGACCGATGTTGTCTTGGCCGCCTACCTTTTGCCATGGAAATGTAAAAGAGACGTATTCCCTTTTCTGTTATCCACAGCAGGGGCCATTTATTTATAGGCGATTGGGCATCCACAATACATGTAGAGCCCAACTCCCATTGAAAAAGAGCCTGTAAACGTATTAGCACCCTAGAGGGAGGCCTGGATGGTGAATAGCGATACACTCTGCTATGGGGTGGACAGGCCCAGTAACAGACCTGAGCCCTTGTGAGGCTTTTTACCTTGCTTGACTAGTGGGCCTGCATCAGCCTGGGATTTATCAGTATAGCAGCACTACTAGTGAAGTATGGCAGATGTGAAAAGTCACATTTCATTATCCACCTGTAGTGGTGAAGGAGACGGAGGACCAGGAAAGCCCACGAGCTTGATACCAAAATTAGGTATATGGGGAACCCCTCTAAATCCCTCACCACTGTTGGATTCCTCTTTCCCATTGAAACCAGGTGTAGCAGCCAAGTATTCTGTACTCCAAGCACATAGGTTGCTGTCCAGTGCCACTCAACCTTCTCTAAAGGTGGGCATTACAGTACATGCAACGTGTTTCTCTCATGTGACAGAAGGAACGTTGCCCATTGTTATCAATAGGCAAACATGCAGGCCCGATGAGTAAGAGAGAGGAAAGTTATCTGCCCTGTTTCAACCTCCCAAACATTAGGGAAATCTACACACATTTCCAACTCTTTCAAGAAGGGTCAGGGAATATATAGGCAGAGGATGTGTTGGATCATAGCATTTTGCTGACCTACTGGTGGGACAACTCTCCCATGCTCAAGGGACAAAAGCACCAGTCCTGGCTCCCGTCGACATTAACTCTTTTAATTCCCAGGCTCAATAGCTCCACAGAGCCAGGGGGTGCCCAAATCAGTCTTGCTTCACGGAGCCATTCGAAGCCGGCATTTCTTCCATCTGACTTTAAAATGGTATACCTTGGGCCTCATTACAAGTGTGTCGGTCCGGAAACAACAGTGTTGGTAAGCTTACCGGCACCGTGGTTTCCAGACCGGCACACTACGAGTTTGCCTGCTGGAGGCCCTGTATCCAACAGGGCTGACCCTGCCGAGCACAGCGGCCACGGTAGCCAAGCCATCACGGAAGCACCGGCACCGTTAACAACGGTGCCGGTGCTTCTGTGGTCCCAATTCACATGGAATCCCATAGGACTCTATGGGAATGGGGACTTAGAAATTGCTGGCGCCTGACTTCCCAGACCGCCATGGTTGTAATCCCTCAGTGTTACCGCAAAGTCAGGCACCAGTGATTCTTTGCGAGTCCGGTGGCAACCCACCGGTAGCCCCGGCAGGGTTACTGCTGTACTCGGAATGAGCCCCCATGTCTTTAAACACTTGGAAATCTCCAGAAAAGGAATCCGCTAACTCAATAATGAATGGTGAAAGAAAAAGCTGACTCCTGGGTAACCTATTAAGTTGAAAACCTGCATTAAACAAGGGGAAACGGGAACAGTGCCACTCCAGGAAAAAATAGGGAACGAGGCTAGAGATGGATCAATCAGGGGAGTTTGTTGATAGATGGGGTAATCATAATAAGAAGCCCTAAAGAAGAGTTCAGCTCAAGGCAGGGGCTGACACTGACAGAATGGCAATCCTACAGGGAGAAAGAGCCGACAAGGGACGAGGTATAGAGCGAGCAAGAGAGCCTTGCCAGCTGAAGGCTATTTCCCAGACACTGCCTGATACCATAACCACTGGGAACACACTTCTGTAAACCTTCTCAGGGCAATCATACAGACCTGAAGCCAGACACCCAAAAGGAGCGGTAAGGAGCTATTGGACCGGAAGCGTTGACCTAGGGTGGTGGCTGTGTTTTGTTGAGCTTCAATGCAGCCTGACAATGTACCTAAGCAAGGGGCAAACATACTTGCTGGTGGGAGTGTGTTACTTTAATATCTTAAAGCAAGAGAGGAACAAATATTTCCTGGAAGAAATGTAGCAGGAAGGCCACCATTAGCAACAGGGTTAGAATGGCTTTGATATGGAAGGAAGAAGGTAATTGCTGGGACTGAGAACTCAAGAAGCGTGCTGGGCACTGTAATCCTGGCACTGAGTTACAGTTAAGAAGTAAGCTGGGCACTATGGGCCTCATTCCGGGGTGGGCGGTAAGGGATACCGGCCAAATAGCGACATGGCTACCTCCAATCTCAGAATGAGGCCCTATATCTTTGACACTGAGGTTGAGTTAGGGAATGCAGGCAATGACAGAATGTCCTTTTTCATAATTTCAGTTGCCCAATCTTGACAGTTCTATAAAAGCTACCCCTCTTGTGCCGTAGTTGACACCCTCTAGGTGCTCATACCTTCCCTCACCTAACAGTAGATTGTAGCTGGAGGGCCAGGTAGGGGCTACTCCAACCTAAAGATTGGCCAAAAGATCCAGAACCCTGGAAAAGCTCTGGAAGCCTTTCTGACTAAGGAACCCTGGTTATGTATAGTTTTAGCCCGTCCTAAATACTGTTTGGTCAAGTAGAAATGAAACTCTCAAATTAAGATGAAGTTGTTGCCAGATTTCACATAATCCTAATTCATCGATCAGATAATTAGGCAATTTCATTTTGTTAGATGGTGCATTGAAATTATGGCATGAGGTTTTGTCTACTATAGGAACATGTGATATGAAAAATCCCCTGAAATTCCCAAATTTCTCTCTGCATGTACCTAAATTATTGAGAAAATCGCTGAAAAAAGTCTGATTTTTTAGGCTCGACTCATATATTTGACATATTCCTATATAATTAGTTCCTATTTTTCCCTCTTCTGTTCCTCATTTATGTCTTTTGACAAGAATGTTTGGTTGACCTCTGTATCCATGCTGCAGGTGATAACACCAATTCATCTGCTACACTTATGATTGACTTCAATCATAAGTGTAGCAAACAGACAGGTCTGACGGAGATGGGCGGGATCATACATAAAACAGTGGTCTATGAATGTGGGTGGGTGTCTTGTTGGGAGGTCACTGTGGGGTGTCAGCGGATCACAGACACGGATGGAGATGTGGAGGTGCTCGCGCACACCACCAGGAAAAATGTATAGGATTGGTGCTTCGCTCCCAAACAGCTATACCAATCTATGGTGGGTCAAGCAACGCCACACATGGATGGAGTTGGGACTGTTGGAGTATGCCACGCCGGGATATAGGCCTGGGCATTGGCCTGCATCACGCCTATATGGGATTGTGGATGTTTGCGGGCGCCACACCTTGATGGAGCCGCGGTTGTTGGCATGTGCCACACTTGGATGGAATTCTGAGTGTTGGTATGTGTCACACCTACATGTGGTCATGAACATTGGCCTGTGTTGCTTCTGGATGGGATTGTGGATGTTGGCATGGGCTGCACTTCGGTGGAGCTGTGGATGTTGGCATGGGCCGCACCTGGACGGGGCTGTGAATGTTGGCATGTGCCACACTTGGTGGGAGTTGCAATACAATTTAACCAATCCACAAACAGTTTCACCCCTCTACATACACCTCGCAAACTCTAACCAAAACTCAGCCACAACCTTATAGCACAACAATCCACACAAACTTCACCACACTCCAACAACAAAACAAACCACACATAGGGCCTCATTACACGGAAGGCGGTAAGGGTTAACGGTCACCGGTAATCGTACCGGTGACCGTTAACCCTTACCGCCTTACTACGAGGTCCCTTTGCGGGTTGGTACTTTAACGCCTGCTTTTTAGCAGGCATTAAAAACCAACCCGCAAAGGGACCAGGTTTCTAATTACGGTACAGCAATTTTTACGGTACCGTAATTAGCACCTTCCCCATTCCCATTATGCCCTATGGGGCAAAAATGGGAATGGGGAAGGGCAATGGGGGAAGGGGGAATTACCGCCCCGCCAACCTTGGAATAGGGCAGTAATTCCCCTTTCCTCCAAGGCGGTGCCGGTATTTTACCGGCATGGACCAAGGTGCTAATAGCACCTTGGTCCACCGCCTACCGTGTCTCATGCACTTACCTGTTACTCTGGCCTGTTGCTTGGCCGAATAGATTTTAGGCTGTTCATGGTAAACCTGTTTCTCTTGCACTTATCTTCTGTGAATATGCCAAAAACTGTGAATAACCTTGTATCTATTACTTCTCCCTTGACTTTTTCAGTTCCCGCTCTCCCTCCACCTGGGATGTCATTATGAAATCGGCACATTCTGATGGCACCTCATAAATCAAAAATAAATAAGTACATTACTAAATACAACTAGTTTGTCCAGAATGCATGTCCTTTCTAGTCCATCTCTTCCTCAAATATGTAGCTGCTTTCTCTAGGCCTGAGACCATCCAGGGAAGACAATGAATGCTGCCAGTTGTAAACTAATACCTTCTCACCCCATATTTATTTTCTGCCTCTCACTAAAACCATTGACATTCAATGTAATATATGATATTTGTTTCATTATAATGTTTGGAATTCTGTAATTACTGTTTTATTTCTACTGTGAGCTGCCCAACATGTTTGCTTTATTTTTTGTGTAACATGTGCATCCATAATTGTAAAATGTAGATGGTCCTGTATGCTTAGTGGCTTTGAGGTTTTCATCCGCTTAGCTGCAATATTAAAACGTAGTCTACATCGTATCTACATCGTAGCCAATGTGCTAACTGGAAAGAATCTTGTAATAGATGTTTACGTCTTCCCCCGCTTCTCTCTGCTCTTTCCCAGGGAAAACCTCCCAACCATTTGGTGTTAGTAGGCTCCCATTTTTTACAACTATCTGCTCAGTGATCTAAGTTTGTATTTCATGACTAGGCCTTTTTTCTCCCCAGCTGATGTTTTAATCCTTACACTCATCCAGTGTTTCCTTTATCTCTGATGAGAAGTGCATTGGTGCTTCTAATGTTGAGAAGGTCCTCATTGTATTCTAAAAAGCGACTTTAAGTTGACCCGGAATTGTATCTTGGCATGTGGTTTTCTTTCCTTTTGCGCATGTCTCACTTCACCATACGGCACATGTCGGTGGTTTGAACTTGATTGTATGTAAAAGCTGGGGAAACATCTGTTTCTGTACTTGAAAGCTTAGGAAATAAAGATTCCCTTGGTTTAGGGAAAACAAAAATGGGGTACTCCATGTGCACATTATCTTTTTCATTAAGTGAACACTCTACTAACTTTTCGAAAGTGTCTGTATGAGTGAATCCACTAGAACATATGTTGCATTTGTCCATGCCTTAATATCCATCTTTATGTCTTGACATGTCAAATAATAGTTCTTTCCACTTTGTTTCTAGAGTTAGTTGAGTTTTGTTTCACATCTTTCAATTGCTGAATCCTGCTCTGTAAAATTGTCCCACGAAATCATCAAGGTATCCCTCTCAATGCATTAAATTGCCATTGTTATCATTAAGAGTGAAGCCTCAAGATTAGCAAAATACAAGGTGTGCCATGGAAATGACTTTCAGAGGTCACACGTTTACAAATAATATTGGATCGGATTACGCTCAAGAAGGACGGGACTGAGACATCACCTTCCACCCCGTCCCCCTGATATACCTTAAAGTTCTTCCTGTCACAACTCTCTGGAATCTCTATTCAGATTTTCTTCAGTAATCATTATTAACTCAGCTGATGCTCCCCTATCGCTCTTATACGTATCACCCCTATTTTCTCAGCTGAAGGTAGCTGCAATATTGTCCACTCCTTCAACTTGGAGAACAGAAATCATATGATCACAAGGCATTTCAACTTGGCTGGGGAGGATAGCTCAGGGGCAACATGTTCGCCTTGGAAGCGACGGGTCCGCCTTTAGAAAACTCTGGGTATTAAGAGCGTTATAAATAACAGAAATCATATCAATGAGCTACTTAAAGATGCTGGTGAAAGGGCCCAACAATGTTGAAGTATTACTACAGATTACAATTTATTCATTACTAAAAACCTACACTTCTTGTCTGCGCCCTCTTGCGCTATAATATTGTAGTGATGTGACTTCATACTTTCACCATAGAGCAGCAGTATACAACCTTTGGGTCTCCAGATGTTTTAGACTACAACTACTTTCACCCCTAGCCAGCATAGCTAATGGTGACTTATCATGGGAGTCATAGTCCAAAACATCCGGAGAGCCACAGGTTGCAGAACCCTGCCTCAGTCTATACTAATTTGGTCCATCGTCTGCGCTGATGAGGGATCCGAGAAAAAAAATGTGTCAAATTAGCAGACCTTAAAGTGCTTAGGAACCCACACACCAATCTTCATTGGAAGGATCACTGATCAGCCAGGCCAGATTGAAACCAAGCAAAGTATAACACATTTTTATCAATATTATCAGCTATTTTATGCATAACGATCTGAAGATGAATAATCAAGGTTGAGAAGATTCAACGATTTTCCCCTATAAATTGTTGTGCTGAACTGAATGATATCTGGTTTACCCCCACCAGAATTGTGTAGGGCCGATAAGGCAGGTAGTTCTGGTAAAATGGATACACTAAGTAGTTGGGCAGTGATCTCTGGCAATACTTCTTGACATCTAAGGCTGTTGAAGGTGCTGCATGCCCATGTGTCTTGCGAGAAATATAGATCGTTTGGGCACAAAGGGGCATACTTATACCCTGACCTACGTCAGTCCGGTTGTGAAATGTGAGTGGCAATGGTGAACTTTGCTCTAAACTTGTTATTTCTTATCGGTGTGACACATCTTTTGTGTTGATCGTTTTTATTACAAAATATCATATGGGCTGGTTGAAGATCTAATGTAGGATCGCAGAGCACTGCCCCTTAGTTATCCTTAGTTGAACATGTATCTTTAACGTTGGACTGATTATTCTGATACCTCTATTCAGTTTGACATCTCATAGCTCTCTTATGCTAGCCTGAGGTTAGAGTAGCTGTTTTGCTACCCCTTCTCCTCACTGTGGCTTAAATCCTCAGTAGCACAATCCCCTGAAGATCTATGTGCCTCTGGTCTTGCTTTTTTTACTGAACTCCCGAACAGGATTTATCTTTGTCTGCATTAGCCTCAAGTGCTGTTGCTTGATTGGAGTACTAGTTGCATCCGGTTGCTACTTTCGTTTCTGCCTTAAAGAAATGGAGCAAGCAAAATATTGAGTGCTGTATGGAAAGTCTTCTCCATGGCTGCATGCAATGGTACTATTACCTTATCCCTCTAGGTTTTCGGCCATTCTGGTCAGCCGCTGTCGGTCCATTAAGGGAGGTAGTGGACTGAGATCCAAAATTTGACAAAGAAATGTTTTTCAAAGTGGCCCCATATTGGACTGTGTAAGCAAAGATAACGTGCATGCTCAGGCCATCGGAGTAGAATTTGGGGTATTCTCCTTTCAAGAAATCTGGAGAAATGGGTCCAAATAGTGATTTTTAAAGAACCTTTCTTCCTAAATAGGGATTATCCAGTAAGTAAACATAAAACAACTGACATAAAACCTTTATTCAGATAGAGGAATAGCATGGCAGAAGCTTTATACAAATGTTTGCTTCTAAGACATATGGGGAACAAAGAGAGACTGACGTAAGAGGCTGGGGATGACAGTTAGAGAGGATAGGATGGACAGAAAAACAGAATGCCGACTAAAAGAGGCCCATGGAATAGAGGCATACGGGACATCTCTGGGGTTCCCTGTAGGACATTTATCAAAAACTCTTGGCTGTAGCGGTTTAGTCTAACATGGCGACATCTGCCTTGTTGTTGTCAATATATTCCAAAAAGCTTCATTAAATGCAGATAGTCACGTCTCACTGGGTTTTGCCAAGAAAAAAAACCCTTGAGCATAAGTATAAAGTTGAATAACCCGGAAGGAGACTGCGCCCAATGTTCAAAAAAGTTGTTTATTATTTTTCAAAGTGCCCTTAAGTGATGACACGTGTTTCGGTCTCCCTTGAGACCTTTTTCAAATCAGGGCTATTAATCTGTCACAGCACCATATAATCATAGCAAAAATTAGATGTAAAAATATAAAAAGACATTCACATGAATAAACATATGAAAATAAGCAAAGTAAACCAAGTGCAAAAGTTGAATATGAGACATTAATTCCAAATGAAAGTAAATAAACGAAAAATAAAGAGCCAGACAATAAATGGGGTGGGGAAAGGGGGGGGCAAAAAATGTTTTTTTTAAGAGAGATATATAAAAGCCACTTGTTAGGTATTGTACTTAGTAGTAGTTATGAGGCAACATATATTCATTGTAAAACTTGTAGTAAGTGTTTGACATTTTACCTTGGATTCCTCTAGTGCCCTTATTACATTTGGCAAAAATCTTCCACAGTAATCGGGTTAGATCCCTACAAATGTGAAATGTTGAAAATGTCACCTTTATAAACAGTAAAGGCTAAAATAGATACGAGATTCAACTGAAATGCAGTAGTGTCTCATTTGTCCTTCAAGGCAAAGTGTTTCAATTTATCAGTAATGTTAGTGCTAGCGTTTATTTATAATTCCTTTGTTAATAGACAATCCTGCTTAAATAAGCTCTGAAATACTCCTGAAAACATTGTTGTGTGTCATGCTCCTTCATAATCTAACAAGCATATTAGCCGGTGTACAGTTAAAGATTAGTACGTGTAAATGCGGTACATATTAAGCTGATAGGAGACCGGGTAAGTAAGCGCGCACGCACTCGTGCAGATTCTTTGACATATTTTTTCAGTAAGAGGGCCATGAATTGCCGGACGGTCTCTTCCCTTCCGTAAAAGTTTCGCGTCTAATCGCGTGCTGCAAAGCTCTCGAGGGGGCACCATTAGGCGTCCTTTCTGTAAGTATTTAGTTCTAAATGTTGCTATGGTGACGGTCCTCCGGGGCAGTCCCTTCTCCCTGTTTGTTATGTGATAACCTAGCGGCCATGTTGTAATCTATTGGGTTAGCATGAAGATACAATAAAATGATGCAAACAACGTGCTACAATACTCATTTTCTTCGTTCAGATTACAATCCTTCATTAATAAATGCACATTGAGAGAAATAGATGCACCCAATATGTTTGAAAATAAGATCAGAGTTTTAATTCGGAGATTCATCCTGATGGTGGTAAAATGTTTGAATAAGCAATAAGTGCGTTCTAAGACCAAATGCAGAGATATTATGTATGAATAATCAATGATTGCATTCTGTGACCAAATGCAGTGATATTAACGATAATTCTAAGGTACTTAGTTGTTACTAGGAGAGCAATAAGTTGTGGGCGCTAACGTTGCCGTCGCAAAAATGAAACAAAATGTGTTTGTTCCCATGTATCAATAAACCGTGATCTATAGTCTAGTGGCATGCGAGGTAAATATATATGGGACAAATCTCAATCCTTTATCCAGTTTAATGCATTATAATATAGTCGGGAAATATTACGGTAGACATCTAAGTGTATGCATGTATCAATAAACCGTGATCTATAGTCTAGTGGCATGCAAGGTAAATATGTATGGGACAAATATCAATCCCTCATCCAGTTTAATGCATTATAATATAGTTGGGTAATATTACGGTAGACATCTAAGTGTATACTGAAGCAATAGGTTTGGTTTGCTAAGTTGATAGTATAAAAAGCCTTCTACTTCCGGCCCTGATATTGCCGACGCTTATTGAGACAAGTGATTTATGCATAAGCAAATGGAAATCATATTACTGGTACCACACTATAAATTAAATAGGTGCTAGCTAGGTTCCTACAGAAAAGACACCATTTCATTGTCAATGTTCAGACCAAATACTGTAGAATTGAGTTTACAAATTATTTTCACCTCAGTTTATCTTAGTTTCTTTTCTTTGTCACCTCCACGTCTTCCTAGTGTCACTCTTTGGGGGCCAATAAACTTAATATCTGCCTTATTGTCCATTTGGTGTTTCTCTTGCCAATGACATGCAAGTGGTAGTCTTGGGTCTTGGCTCCCGATTTTTGCTAAGTGTTCTCTTACTCGGGTCCTGAGTTCTCTGCTCGTGCTGCCAATGTACACCAAGTTACACACACAGATGATTGCATAGACCACATATTTTGTCCTACAGTTAATGGGTTGTCTGATTTTCAAAATCTTGTTATTGCTGTTACAAAATGAGTCTGTTTTCTTATGTGCATATTTGCACATCGTGCAGGTCCCACATTTCCTGAATCCGTTGGTTGTTGCTTTTAACCAGCTCGATGTTTCCTCCATTGTGTCTGGCAGATTCGAAGGACTTAGTTTGTTTTTCAATGTTTGTGCTCTTTTGAAGGTAATCCTTGGTTTATCATCCACAAAGTTGGAAATGTTTTCATCTAATTTCAAAAGATGCCAGTGTTTAGCTCGAATTTTTTTCAAGTGTATGTAATCATTGCTGTATTTAGTGATAAATCCAATAGTTGGTTGTTCCGATACTTTGCTCTTTGGTGATAGCGTTTGCTCTTGCGTTACCGACAAGCTTTTGTCCAGGGCTTTACTAACACATTGTTCCGAATACCCTCTAGCTAGGAATCTTGATTTTAGAAGCTTGCATTCCTTCTCAAAATGTTCCGTGGTCTGACAATTTCTTCTTGCTCTTAGGAATTTCCCTAATGGTATTTTTAGGATTGTTGGTCTATGGTAGCAGCTTGCCTCGTGTAGGGTAGAATTCACTTCAGTAGGTTTCCAGTATGTACATGTCCTGATTTGATATTGTTCAATCTATATTGTAAGGTCTAGAAAGTTTATACTTTTTGCAACACAAACGCCAGTGAATTGAATACCCATTTCGTTAAGGTTAATCCTGTTCTGAAAATCTGTGAACTCCAATTCTGTGCCTTTCCATAGTATCAACACATCGTTGATATATCTCAACCAATGAACAAGTTTTTTCTGAAATGCCTTGTCCTGATAAATAACTGTATCTTCAAATAGGCCCATAAAGATGTTTTCTAGGGCTGGGGCGTATTTGGTACCCATTGCAACGCCCTTAGTTTGCCTGTAGTATGTATTATTGAAATTGAAGATGTTACACTGAAAGGATAGTTCTAACATTTCCTTTACCATTTGAATCTGATGATACATTGATGCTGAATCCTCCTTGAAGGTATGATCTATTGTTTGTAAGGCCCATGAATGTTGAATCAATGTATACAACGCTTTCACATCCAAAGTTGCTAGTAGACAGTCATTCTCCCAATTCCAAGATTGAAGTTTAATAATTACATCGGTGGTGTCTTTGAGATACGCTTTTAATTTCATGGCTCTGGGTCTCAAGACATCTTGTGACTGTCTTTTTTTAATATAATGGTTTTGTAGAAAGGAGGAATGTAGAACATATGTTTTACGTGTGTAACAGCTGTGTTTGGTAACAGGGCGGTTGCAGTCATGCAGATATCAAGGCAGTGATTGGAGGGCCTCAGGTGGAAAGTACAAATCTGAAGTATACACTAATTGAACTTTTGAAACATAACAATCCACCGGGCGAAATGTCGCTCGGAGTGCACGTGCTCTTGACATTTTATTTTCCTTAATATTTGTGACTTTGATTTAAAATACGTCTAAATTATTGAGAGTAATTTATCATGAACTATTTGAAGGCATTCTGTTCAGGTCATGGTACTGCCACCATGATCACAGGCGGACTAGGAGCCAAAAGAGGCCCTGGAAATAATGGTCAAAGTGGCCCCATATGACCCATTTTCAGCAAGCGCAACCCTTTCCCTCTGTAGGTAACCACACAAAAGAGGCCCAGGGTGCAAAGGCCTACCGGGAAATCTCCAGAGTTCCCTATAGCTCAGTCCACCCCTGAGAGAGACACTAACACGTTTTCCTGACCACAGAGCCACATTAAAACAAATTATTGTATAATCCACTGTTTTTCTGGATGGTGTAAAAGGCATTATTCATCAACTGAGTTTAGCCCATATCCTTGCTGGGGAACAAAATGGAGAGACTTATTTATTTTTCTGCAATGCGAAATTGACAAAATAATATTTCTTCACTTTTTAAATTAGTTGGCTCAATTATTTGAGAAATAACCAACGTGAAAAAGCCTCCTGCAGCCAGAGTGAGAAATGTAGTGTAAGAAAAACAGTGGTGGAGCTGTCAACCCGGCAGGTTTGTGGTTTTGGGTGGTCATATGTGGCATCACACGTGGAGGGATTTGGGGGCGGTTGGGCGGACAGCTAAGTGGGTGGGATGGGAAAAAGAAGACTCTCTGCCTGGATTGTTTTAAATGGTCTTGTCTTCTGTCAAACAGATCTCAGTTCGGATGCAAGTCGTAGGATGGCTCTGGGAGTTTCCCCTCCTCCAAATTCTAGAAAAGCTCAGTGGAATGCCCATTCAGATTCTAAACTTGTCAGCCATGCTTTGAGATTTTAGACTGTTGTGCAACTGCACAGTAAGCCAGAGAAAACAGTGACTTTCATGTTTTCAACAAAAAAATGAAATTCAAGAGGAGAGGGGGAAAGGTTGGCTTTTTAATGTGGCACATATTTTGTCAAATGTGTCCTAGGCTCTGGGGATGCTGTTGAGAATTTAGATAATGACCTGAAAGTGGTCCAGGAGTGTTTTTTTTTTTAAGAACTCAATGTGAACGCACATTTGAGTTCTTAAAGAAGGGAATGGCAACACATATGAAAAACAAATCCAATAAATAGACTTGTTGTTTTGGCCATCAAAGATCTGCCGTAGTTTTCACACTAGATGCATAATGTGATGAATATGCAAAGCATTGTTACTAGAAATGTATCTCTTTAAGCAGAGCAAGATCTCACCAAAATTCTCCTCTGCGGCAGAGAAGAGGAAAACTACACATAAAAAGCCTTACATATTGATTTGATTTGATTTAGCATTTGTATCACGCATATCCCCACAGGAACCAAGCGGTGAGCTGCATCTAAGTGCAGATCTTATCTGAATTTGGTGAACCGTCATCACTAACATGACATTATTCAAACAGATATGTCTTTAGCTGCTTTCCAAAAGCTGTCAGAGATTCTAGCTTCCTTAGCTGATGTGGGAGACCATTCCACGCACGGCCACCAGCTACCAAGGACCTTCTGTCCCCCCAGTGGACAAATCTAGATTTGGGGATCACTAACTGATTGAAAGCCATGGATCTCAAGGATCTACTAGGGATGTAAATTTGAATCTTGTCCACTAGAATGGACTGTACAAGATTGTGTATGCACTTAAATATCAAACACAGTAGCTTAAACTGGATTCTTTGGTGAACTGGAAGCCAGTGTAATTTCTTCCTGGATTTCCGACACTGATTTTCTCCAGGGTATCGCACACACTACCTGTACAGCAGAATTCTGTGCCACTGCAAGATGCTAAATGACTCCAATCAAGCGATCCCACTAAGTCAGTGCCTGGTCTGGGATGCCCAAGGGAAGCCCTTATTTATATATTTTTATGTCCAGTTTGTGTACTCTGGATGACAACCCTTATATAACACCCCTCTTTTAGAATCCCCCTGACTTAACTGAGCCAAGAAGTAAGTTTGTTTTGCAAATTTAAAAGGTTTTTTGAGAATTAAACAATATATATATATATATATATATATATATATATATATATCGCACTTTTATAATAAATTAATAATTGATATCACACTTGTGAATATGAGCAGTAATCAGCAATAGGTAATCCTACAATAGCACAGTTCTGGTGACTTATGACTAGGAACAGGGGTATAAGGTATCAGAGAATGCTTTATGGTTTCAAGGAGATGCAAAGATGAATAAAAGATGAATAAAAGGCAATACAGAAATAAACTTGATATGTTTTCAGCAAAAGATAATATGATCACTTTTTCTCGGACAATTCACTCCCCCCATGCAATGTAAGGAGATGGAAGTAACACACACAGTCTTCAGGGATACAATCACAATACAATACGAAATTCAGTTCCCCCCTAGCAAGCTTAGCGAAAAACAGGTATGATTTTAAACACAGGCAAAATCCTTTTATATGTGGTGGCAATGAAGTGAAAAATATACTCAAATTGCTTTTAATTCCCTATAGGAGGTTCAGGGTGAGTGAGAGATACTTTAAATCAGTTCAGACCAGCCCTATCAATGATTCAGGGATGGTTACCAGGTTGAAAAAGGAATTCCGTAATGGAAGCAAAAAACTAATGTTTTTACACGTGGCTGGAATGAAGCAAAATGTCAAATTGCGGCAATTTAGTCGCATGCGTCAAGTGCAATTACGGAGGAAGTATAAGGAGTAGAAAGACGGTTTAGGCTCGTTGGAAAGCTTAGAATCTTAGCTGCAGAATGAAAATTTCGTTCCTAGGACAAACGGTTCCGGAGATACAAACGATTTTGTGAAGGTAGATTCTCAAAATAAAAGTAAAGCTCAGAATGACAGATGACAATTTTTCAGCTTTCAATCAAAAGGAGGGGCACGATTTCTATGATGCAGTTCTCAATAGGTTAAAATAGTTTGAATTAGATTATATTAAACTAAGAGATTGGGTTTTGCACAGTTCTGGCTGAGTACTCACACTGTATTTTGGACAGGAATGCGACTTCGTCACGGATCGGGTCAGGATTGGCTGCGGTTCTCTCGCCACTTGGTACTGGTTCTGCGCACAGCGATCTGGGTCATCTCTGCTCTGCTGGTCTGGTCTGGCACTGGCACTGTACGGATCTCTGGACCTCTGGTCTCTCTGGATACAGCACTGCTTTCTGGGTCTGCTACCGGTTCTGGCAAATGTTCTTGGCAAAGAATTCAAACAGCTCGCCCGGCTGTGAATAGTTTGGTTAGGTTTTGAGGCCTGCTGAAGAGAACTCAGATTGTGGGTTAGGCCTTTGCTTTAACTTTAGGAGTCAGAGTTCTAAGTTCTAGTCTCTGTCTTGCTGGAGTCAGTCCGGATCTCTGGATGTGAAGTCGTCTGTCAGCGTGCTCCGCAAGGAAATGGAAATTGAATGTCCCTACCTGTCCTGCACAGTCTCCTTTTATGTGTTTAGAAAGTGGGTGGGTCGGCTCATTCTGCATGCCCAACCCTCTCAACTTATCATTGGCCTGTTCCTCCTCTCTCCCTTGATTGGGGGAACTGAGTTGTGAGTCAGGGCGAGTCATGAGGTGTCATCTTTATGGCATACAGAAAGAACACCCCCCTTTGCTTTTACCTTAGAAAATCATTTTTCATAACTACCATATTTCCCAGATACACAGTTGTTTGACATTA
This sequence comes from Ambystoma mexicanum, assembly GCF_040938575.1. Lineage (NCBI taxonomy): Eukaryota > Metazoa > Chordata > Amphibia > Caudata > Ambystomatidae > Ambystoma > Ambystoma mexicanum. The sequence goes on along the minus strand of NC_090930.1, from coordinate 1,310,318,227 downwards.
CATGTACATATTACAGATTACTTATGGTCCATGCTTGTTCAACTCTGATCTTCCTAAGAGCATGCATTCAAAAATGACAATTTTATTTCGTTTTTGGTAGCTTTTGCAATATTGGTTTTTCATCAAATCTTTACACAGACCTGTACCCTCTTCCTGAGCATATTAATCTAAGTTATCGTGTCTCTAGCATACATACAGTATCAGTAGTATTAATAATTAGCCGGGTTTTGCCTCAGAACATGGTACAGAGTTGAGTCTAGTCTTAAATTGTGGGTACATTTCTTAGATTAAGGATCTCCAAATTGTACATTTCTGTCATCTGGTTACAATCAGTTATCAGTGTTCTTATAAAACATATATTTGCCTTCATTTCAATTCACTTCAGTGTTTGGGTCCGCCCCCAGAAACTTGGGAGTCAAGGATCACATGTCTCTTCTTGCTGGCAGAGCTCTGTTTACAGTCCACACCCAAATTAACATACCCCATTCAATTGCAAGAGCCTATTGTGTTGGGTTCAGCAGGCTGCAGGAAGTCCCCTCCCTCTCAATCACCAGGGCCACGTGATATCCTGCCTTCTTGTGTGTAGTTCTGAAGTGAGAAGTTTTCCCAGCCTCTTGCAATGTTAATTGAATCAGCCTGTCTTCAGGGAACAGCAGGTGTTTAAAAATGTTAATTACCCAAAAAGGCTTTGAAGTTTCCAGCTGTCTCAGGAGGCTGATTAGCTTCTAAAGTAGCAGTTCTCCTCTCAGAGTTTGGACCGCTAGCGCCGGCCTGTGGAAAATGCTGGTACTGCATCCATTTTTGGGATCTGCCTTGAATTAATGCATTTCAAAAAGGGGATTTTGCTTGATAGTATATAATCCTTGCTTAACATGGCATTGGTGTTTTTCCTTTGGCACCACATTTCACTCATGGTGCTTCTGACCCAGCACGCTCGCACTGGTGGGTGGCAGGTCAGGCGACCATTTTGGTGTGCGCAAAACTGCACGGTTTTCCTGGATTCTGGCGCACATGTGGGCTTTTCCGCCATCTTGGATTTCCTAAGCCTACAGCACCAAATGTAGCATAATGACTCAAACGTGAGTCATGACACCCAACAAGCCCCCCCGCCCGACTGCGCTTTGATTTCGAGTCGAGGCGGAGTCGGGTGCAAAGGATGTTTTGATCCACGTGTTGGTATGTCCGCATCCTCTTCTTCCAATTCCGCAGATGGCACAGTTCAGCATCTTTTCCTCCATCCGGTTGGATCGATTGGTTCTCCTCGCCTGTCCTGATGGGAATATTGGGCGGTACCCCGGGCCCCTCGGATCTTTGCTCCAGGTCTCCAGGTTGTCTTCCGTGGTCAGTCTCCGGGTTTCATCTCTCCTAGGATGATAAAGCAAAGCGGCAATACACATTCCTAGACATTTCTCCCCCAGTATTGATATAGTGGGGCGGCATATACATTTTATAGTCAAAACATGAACATATACATTTTTTTAAATCAGGAGGCAAGAACATATTCAAGAATCATAAAATTTTATAGGCTCTATGTGGAATATTTTAGGGTGGAACTGAATTAATCTGGAGCGGTCCCCTGTGGGATTGCAGAGGACTCCTCCAGTTGCTGCAGAGTGTGCCTGGGATGGCAACACTTTAGCTGATTAATATGTACCCACTTGTCTTCCCCTTCCGCCAGACTACCTTTGGGGATGCGGATCGTAAAAGCTACTGGGGAGATCTTGTCTATAATTTCCAATGGTCCCTTCCATGTAGGCAAACATTTTCGCTGTTTGGCCTGGTTTCTTTGGAAATTGTATAGATAGACCCGGTCTCCCACATTATATTCCTTCCTGGTTGTCTTCAGGTCGTAATGGGTCTTCATGCTATCAGCTGATCTTTCTAGATTCCGCTGAGCATAGGCAAAAGCGTGTTGAAGGTGTTTCCTTAAATTCTCCACATACTCATGAGTTGTGGAGGCATTTATCAACGTCTGCTCTTGGGTCCTGTAGAGCAAATGCTGGGGAAGCACCATCTTGCGTCCAGTCATCAGCTCAAATGGTGACATTTTAGTTGCAGATGAAGGGGTAGATCTGATGGCCATTAGGACCAGAGGTAATCGGATATCCCAACTTGGCCCAGAATCTGCCATAAACTTTTTTAATATGCTCACAATGGTTCGGTTGTATCTCTCTACTGCTCCAGAAGAAGCTGGCTGGTAAGCAATATGTAGCTTCCTTTTGACCCCCAGTATCTCCCACATCTTTGTCATCATGTCACTAGTGAAGTGGCTACCTCTGTCTGATTCAATCCTTTGAGGTAGACCAAAACAGGAAAAGATGTGGTTAATCATCAGGGCAGCTGCTGTTTCTGCCTTGCAGTTTGGGGCTGGGAGACATTCCACCCACTTGGTAAACAAGCATGTGACCGTCAACATGTACTTGTTTCCTCTAGATGAGCGAATCACAGGGCCTACGAAGTCGATTTGCAAATCTGACCATGGCAGTGTCATCCCCCTCTTTTGGAGAGGCACCCGGTGTGTGAGGGATGTTGGCTGAAATTGTGCACACACAACACACCCCTTCAAGTATTGGTCGAGGTCTTGCCCCATGTGTGGCCAGTATGCAACCTCTCTTAAGATCTCAAGTGTTGTGTGAAACCCCCTATGACCGGCGGTGGCCGCATCATGGGCGTAACTTAACATCAGGCTTCGGAATGAGGTAGGAACCACCCACTGATCATGGCCAGCTTGGGATTTCCTTACCAACAAACCGTCTTGGATTTGAAACATTTTTGGACATTTCATCAACACTCTAAGGTCCTCCTTCCCAATGTAATCGGTATCCGTCAGGGGAAAGTTCTCAGGGTCCTCAATGTGTTGGTAAAACTTACCAATTATTGGATCCCCCTTCTGAGCCATAATTAAATCAGCATCAGGGGTCTCCTTACTCCATTGTGCAGTTGAAAGATCATTGTGAGCATTTGTCTGGGACCTAGTGATAGCAGTGACCTGGATTTCCCCCAACAGGGACTCTATTTCTGTTAGATCCCCTTGGATGGCCCTGGTTTTGGCCAGCTGATCAGCTAAATCATTTCCAGTTTTGTCTGGTCCCTCTACTTTGAAATGACCATTGATCTTTTTCCAGTAGATGGTCATCCCATTCGATGTGACCAGATTATCAATGTTTTGGATTAACTTCCCATGTTTCAGGGGTTTGTTATTAGCATATAACATGCCTCTGGTTTTCCAATTAACCAGGTGCTCCACGAACCCGTTCCGTACATAATCCAAATCTGTGATTATGACCAGTTCGTGGAGTTGATGTTGGACAGCAGTGAGGATGGCCTGATGCACAGCCATGAACTCTGCCACCTGACTACTTTGGGGACCAATTTTGTACCAAGCGGTGGGTTCTGGAAACTCCTTCACCCATGCATTCCCTACGCCGGCCACCAGTTCTTTCTCCCCGTTGTTGTCAACATGGTAAGAGCATCCATCCACATAGACAGTGGGCATTCCCTCACACTTGTCTTCTTCAAAGACTTTGTGGGGGGAATTAAGGTATGCCTCCATGTTGTCCTTGATTTTTAGACTTTCGTCCTCGAGACAGTTTTCTCTGGCACAATCATGCAAGTCAGCCAGACCTTACGCGAGGTGACTCTTCTTGTTTTGGCCATATCTGACCTCCACAGGAAAGCCTTGCATTGACAGAATCCAGGAAGTCATTCGGGAATTACTCACATTTCCGGCCCGGATTCTGTCACTTTGGAGATATTGCAGAGGCTGGTGTGGAGTCTCCACTATGATGTGTTCGCCCTGGATGAACGGGCGGTAATTCTTCAATGCCCACACCGTTGCCAGGAGTGCCTTCTCACAATCGTTGAATTTTTCTTCCACAGAGGATAAAGTTTTGCTCGCATAGGAGATTACCTTATTGACCTTGTCATGCTTTTGGTATAATACTACCGTCAAGCACGTATTAGAGAACCCGTTCTCCAGGAAAAACTCCTTGTTTCTGACAGGGTAAGCTAGGGAAGGCGCTTGTGAGAGGCTTCTTTTGAGTTGTCTTACTGCCTCGGATTGTTTTGGACCACATTCCCACTTGACCCCCCCCCCTTCAAAAGAAGAATCAGGGGTCTGGTGATTTCTGCGTAGCCCTCAATGAACTTTCTGCTGTAATTAGTCAGTCCAAGGAGGCTCCTTAGTTCCTGCAGAGCTGTGGGATCCTTTAGTTTCTGGAGTGCTTCCACTTTCTTTTCCTGGGGACAGAGACCCTGAGGAGTAATCTCATGCCCCAAGAAATTAACACGGGTTCTACACCACTGTGCTTTCTGAAAGGAAAGTTTGGCTCCGGCGGCCCTCAACTGTGTCAGAACATAACAGATCTTCGCTATATGTTCCTCCACACATGAACTTTTGATGAGGACATCATCTACATAAGCCAGGTTACCCCTCGCACCCAGGTCCGGCATGGCCTTTTGTAGGAAAATGTTGAATTCATTGCCGGAGTTGAGGTATCCGAAAGGAGTTCGGGTCCATGTGTACTGCTGGCCCCAAAGGTAAAAGCCAGTTTGTATTGGTCCTCCCTACTGACAAGCACGGTCCAGTATCCATTGGTCAGGTCTATTGCTGTGAATACCTGTGACCCCTGAATCTGGGCCAGCCCTTGGTCAATGTAGGGCAGAGGCCATCGGGAAGTATGGACCCATTTGTTGAGCTCCCTAAGGTCAGCGCAGAGTCTCCACTGGCCGTTTGGCTTCAATATTCCCAGCACCGGATTATTGAAGGTGCTGTGTACTGGACGGATTATTCCCCGGGACTCAAGGTTCTTAATTATTTCAGTAAGGGACTCCATGGATGCGAGAGGCAAACGATATTGCTTCACAAAACTGGAGTCATTCCAGGGTCCGTGGGAATTGTTGTTGTGTGGATGTCGGTGCGACCACAGTCATATGAGTCTACCGCAAAGAGATCTTGGAAATCCAAGAAAACTTGTTTCAACTTTTGCTTCTGTTCCAGAGTCACACAGGCATCAGCTAGGTTGAGTCTCTCTTCCACCATCTGCCTGAAGCCTGGAAAGACTTCTGGTTTTGCTATCTCAACGGCCTCCTCCAGCTGGGTGTAGAAGTCCCTGGTCAGAGTGCTGATTTGGACTGGAGGCTTCAGGTGGGAAAGGCAGCCCTCATGGACCTGGAAAATCACCTCATCCCTTCTGAAGTCAAAAGTCACGTCTTCCTTACCATAAGGGCAAGAAGTGTATACCAGGAAGTTCCCCCCATGCCGGGTAAATATCCTGTCTGGTGTTGTATTGTCATCACTGTCACTGTCAAAACAGTCCTTGGGGATTGGTCCTAACAGTTCATTTCTTAAATCAATGGAGAAATGTCGGTCATCAACCGCCATTCCAATAATGGTGCCTGCGGCTAGAGTAATACTCTTTAAGTCGCTGTTATCCACCTCTATTGGAATGGTGTCATGTTCTATGTTGACTAATGGTGTTGGGTTTACCCCTAAACCTTGCTGTTGAAGGAAGCATTTAGATGTATATAAGCATCAGGGTTTTTCAATGTTTGTCCTCTTTTAACTCACACTTCCAGGGGGAATTGTCGGGTCCTTTCTGGGATGGTGACTTCCTCTTTAATCTGAATTTCAACTGCATAAGGTAGCAATTGAGCTGACCTAAATGCTTTTTCTGGAGCATCAAAGCCCATGGGATTATCCGCTAATCGGGACCAAGCTTTGAAGTTTATTAGGTCCAAACTAATGGCAAAGCGATTGAGAATGTCACTGCCTAAGTAAAAGGCGGAAGTGACGTCTTGCACGACCCAACAATTATGGACTATGCTCTTGTTGCCAATGGAGATTTTGAGCATACACCTGCTTGGCAGGAGATGTTTGGAATTGGGTGCTTCCAGGCCCATTTCCCATTTGTCTATCAGTTTGAATGTGGGAATGGCTGGATCTTTTGGGAGTTGGCGGAACATGGCTTCGCTGATGAAGCTCTTACCGTTGTTCACACACACTCGGGCGAGAACAGAGTCCTTCCCATCATTTAACTGAACAGGGATGAACAACTGCTCTCCAATTTGCTGAATATCAGCCAAGCTCTGAGCTGATTTCACATCTTTCTGGACTATTGGAGTGGGAATGTCTGATTGTGAATTAGTAAAGAATTTCAGGGTGTTTCCCTCCAGTGTGGAATGCCACCTTAAACTGGAAGGAAGGTTGATTTTCAGAAATAGAGAGGACCCCACATCACCAGTCTGTTGTCCTACTGCTATTACTGTCACATCTGGAATTTGGTTGTTCTGGAAGTGAAATTCTACTTGGTCAGATTTTTGTTCAACCATGTGGCAGGTGCCGTTTAAACTAATATGGTTGACACTCTGTTTTAATTTTATTGATCGGCTAGTCTGGGTCCAGAGGACCTTGTTTACGCAATCTATTAGAGGTGACAACCTTCTCAGGAGGTCATTCCCTAGTACACAAGGGGTGCCCTCTGGAGTCACTACTATGACCGGGTGTTTCACCTTGTGTCGCCCAATTTTGATGTCCAAATCTGCAGTCCCCTCGACGGGAATTTCCTTCCCGTCAAAGTTCTGCAGTTGTCCAGGAAGAGAGGTGAGAGGAATACGGTAATTCTCCCCCCATCCTACATTTAGCGCATCAAAGGCCCTTCTGGACAGAAGGGTAGCTTGGGATCCAGTGTCCACCTGTGCCACAATTGTACCCTGCCCCTGTACTTGTACCGGGGCATAATATCTTCCCTCCTTCTCCTCAAGGGGGCACAGATAATGCACATTTTTGGACAACTGGTGGGCTAACTTTCTGGTTTTGGACATTGAGAGAGAAGAGATTTGGGCAGAATTATGTGGAGAGTCATGGGAATCTGAAAGAAAAAGTTTGCAACTGGATATTGATGCAGTTTTTGGTTCCCCTGGTTCCAGTTCTGGGCAGCCCCCCCCCTTTTTGGAGGCAGTCACCTGGATGGGTTTGAACCAGAGGTTTTCGGTCTTGTTGGTTCTGGGATAGAATGATGGGCGGCGACAGCTCAATCCCCACATCTACCCAGTCTAGGTTGGAATCCCTTGGGACCCATTTTTCCTTGGGAGGAGTTCCCCCATCTCTGAAGGAGAAAATACTTTCCCCAGGATCCTCTGAGGATCCCTCTCCCTCAAATTGGAAGACCTGTACCTCCTCCACAAAATGGGTCTCTTTGGGTCCTTTGTTTCTCCTACCTCCTCTTTGCTCCTTGGGTGGCAGACTTTCAGGGGTAGGAGATTTTGTTTCCGGTTCCTGGTTTTCCAGGGGCTGTTTACAAGTTGGGAAGGAAGCTTCCTCCAAGGCTTTACACCCCCCTTCCCCGTGTGCCTCCTCCCTGGGAACCGGTGGGTTATCGGGGTGCTGCCCCGTCATTGTTCTGGAGCACCAGGCCCAGAGTTTGGGGCATTCTGTAGTGGCATGCTCATCTGAGGGTTCTGTTGAGCCCTCAGTATGTGACCCAGATCCCGGGCCATATCTTGGACCTGGCACTCAAGTTGGGAAACCCGCTCAGGCTGATACGGGGTTCTGTTTTCTCCCCTGGGCTGATCCCGGGAAGGGTAGCTATCCCTTCTCTGGTAGTACCCTGGGTTGGGAAGATTTGGGTACCCCTCTACCCTTGGCCTCCCCTCTCCCGGATTAGGTTGTCTGGGCTCAGGGAATTGGGGAAAGAAGGATGGATGGTTTTGGGGTTGGAAATTGGGTGGATACCTGGGAGAAAAGTTCTGCCCAGTGTTTGGGGAATTTCTGCCCTCCTGTGGGAAGTTAGGAGGGAAGTTCCCTGGGTCAGGTGCTTGGCTGGATCCCCCCCCTTGGGCTGGAGGAGTCCACACATAACCCAGGATTGGTCTGTTTCCCTTGTAGCGGGGACTTACATAGTCAGGGGAGCGAGGGACCCCATTTGTGGGACTACCTCCTTGACTCCCTGTCTGTGACTGGCCCGAGGGCCTTCTGGGCTGTGAATTATTTGGTGCAGGCAGGTTTTTAGGCCCCCCCATCTTCAAATCTAAAACGGGGCAACCTTTACCTCTGCCAACTTGGCAGCAGCAGGGGTGCTGTTGGTTTTGTTTTTTTTTGGCTGATTCTTGTTTTCCACCGGATTCTGCACCTCATAGATGCGGGTTGCTTGCTCAATGACCCAGTCTAAAGATCTTTTCTCGTGAAAATCTCTCACGAGCTGGGTCATTATGTATTTGGGGAGAGCATGGAAAAATGAGTTGATAAATTATCTGCTGTCCGTGCACACCCTTCTGGTGGTCTGCGCAAAGGCACGCTTCAATTCTTGCACAAATTCTTGTGGGGCCTGATCCTCCCCACATTGCAAATTGTAGGCTGCCTTGCGAGCCTCTTGGGGATTTCTATGCACAGAAAAGTTTTTCAAGATGGCCGCCCTATAAGTGGACCATCTTGAATGATTTTGGTCCTCCAGCCCCGCAAATAAACTGGAGTATTCTGGGGAGAATGTCCATTTGACGTACTGGATGCAGCTACTGCTGTCCTTCAAATGGAAGGTCTCCATCATTTGCTCAAAGAGCTCCAAGTGTTCCCACACAGAATACTTGGAGTTCTTGTGATAAGGCGTGATGACACTCCTGATTGCCTTAATCTGTTTTAAGGGGTCCTTAAGCAAGGCCCTTTTTGTCTTATTGGCCTTTTTGGTTCGGGTAACCCTGGTCCATTCATCCTCCGACTCAGAAGCACTGCTCCCAAAGGTGCCCGTCTGATCTTCCAGGCTCTCCCGGATTCTGCGATCCTGGGAATGGCTGGCAGAATGTGGGGACCTGGTCTCCTGTGTCCTGGGCAGTTCAGAGGAGTCTTCATATCCCTCCTTGCTGCCAGGATTTGCTGGGTACCCCCCCCCCCCCACTGACCTAACTGGGCAGAGGTTTTCAGGATGCCCTTAGTGGGCCTACTCTCCTGGGGTTCCCCTCTAAATTGCACTGTGCTTGGGTGCTCATACCCGGATGCCCGCCCATCCATACCTGGGTGGTACTGGCCTATGAGCCCCATCCTTTTGGCTGGATAGTAATCTGCCATCCCTGTGGCCCTGTGCTCATGTGCACCAGGGGACATGAGGGTGGCAGAGTCCAGGGACTGGGAGAGATAAAGGCCTCTGGTACGAGGGCTCCTGGGGTTATGCTCAGGTGTTTCCCTTTCCCAGCGAACTTCATCTCTATCAGCCCCTGCTCCTTGTTGCAATGCAAGAGCCTGGGCTTTCAGTTCCTCAACCAAGGCCTTACTAGACTCTATCAGTCTCTCCTGCATGGCTACCTGTTGCTTGTGGGATGTATTTACCCATGCATCCGAGCCATACCTCAAAACTGTGCAGTACTGACATGGAAAACATCATGATGGCCAGAGCTTCCCAGAAAATGCACAGGGAAATGCATGAAGAATAGGCTGCCACTCATTTTTGCCGATGTTATGGGCACAGAAGGACACTGCCTAAAACCACCATTGGACTACCCACACAGTAGTCTGAAACCATTGGGAATGGCAATGCTGATTGCCAAAAGCAAACCCATAACTGTGGAGAATTCATTTTCTTAAATCCCAAAAAGGGGTGCAGTACCAGTACTCACCACTATCCAAAAGCCGGCGTTTTAAAACCACCAGATTTTACTTTTTTGTAGAAAACTGAATAAATGAACCCAAAACAGGCCAAAGAAAGACTTACTGAGAGGTGGATCCAATGTAAAGTTATATTCTGAAGTGACTTGAAGGTTTATAACAAGACTGGCTGAGCTGGGGATTTCAGCAGTTTAAGTAAATTTGGACTGAAATACATTAAAAATCTCAAGGTTTAAGAGAAATGAGTGACCTACTTTGAGTGTCACATAGGTTGCAATTGTTTAAATGTCATAGTTTTGAACTTAGAATCAGCATTCTAGCTGCATATGTAAAAAAATTGTCTTGACTTAAACTGGGAAACAAAAAGTGACATTTTATCTGAAACCTGGCTTAAGGAACTGAATTCTGCCTGGCAGCTACCCCCATCAGGAGTGAAACTTGAGTCACAGCTGTGTTCCCAGGCCTAGCTGCCCTTTTGCTGCTCACACCAAAAGGGATATGACACTTCCCTGATTGAATTACCTGGGCTCTGCAGGAAATTGAACAAAGCCCTGTCCTGACTCAGGCAAAGGTTTTATTGGCGGCAGTCGTAAATGGAGCTTCCTCCTGAAGCAAAGGGGAGGGGCACTGCCTGTGAGAGCAAGCTGGCTTGGCAGAACTGGAAAAACCAGAAATTCAACCTTGTGCTGGAGGAAAACCACACCCCTTTGTGGCCAGAACATAACTCTAAAAAGATGAATAACTCATAGAGCGGACATGTGAAAATTTTATAAATGATACCATAATTCTTGTGATTTTTCTGCCCACATTTTAAGAGGTTTTTAGAACCGGTGGCATGTTCAGGGGGGTTTTAGCGGAAAAGAGGATATTACTCAAAATGTGTGCATGTGAAAAATCTGACACTTCATCAACTAATGTCCATACTCCTTGCGCACATGTGTGTAAATTTGGGGTAATGTCCGGTATTGCAAACCAGTTAAAAAGTGCAAAATATCGCTATTTCTGAATGCAAGCCCCCAGGAAGAGCAGAGTTTGAACAGGGTATACCTCCTGTGATATGTGATGGGTGCATGTAATTTCAAACCACTGTGTAGTTATGAAATATGTATTTGGTTCAAATCTAGATTTGTGTGCAAGTTGACAACAGGAGGAGTGGACTTTCTGCAGGCTGTAAAATGACATCACTCTGACACAACTTAGCTCCCCCAATCAAGTGAGAAATGGAAGTTTGACCAATTAGAAGCTGAGAGAGAGGTAGGGCTAGTGATGCTGCTCACACACACCCACATTCTAAACACATAAAAGCAGAGAGACAGGACAGATAGGGACTTTCAAATCCATTTGCAGCTGGAAGATCTGCCGGGAAAATCCATCCTTTACCTCCCTCAACCTTCAGAGAGCAGACATAGAGACTTCAAATCTATCAAATCTCCAGAGAAAGCTGTGCAGAAAGATCCAGACTTTAAATCCCTCAATCTTCAGAATCCAGAGAGAGAGCAGACCCAGATCACTGTGAAGTGCAGGGACCAGAGTCCCGTCTAAAACCTGACCAGATCCATGGCGAGGCCCATTTCACTCAAGAATATAGTGTGAGTACCTAGAAAACTGTGCAGAACCAATCTCCTAGTTAAAATAATATAATTCAATCTAGCTTAATCTAAGTAGAACTGTCTCCTAACTGTCACCTGTCATTTGTAAAGCTGTCACCTGTCATTTTCTAGTTGCAAGCTGCACTTGTCTTTTTGAACTTTAAAATTTCAAATCTGAAAAACGACCTTTATTTAATCGCTCATATCTCCGTGACCGTTTGTGCTAGAGACTTGCAGTAACTTTCATCTGGAAGCTGAGATCCTAGGCTTTCCTAGGACCCCAAAACGATAGTGATAGTCCTTGTAGTTCCTCTGTAATCGCGCCAGACGCATCCGCGAATTTTGCCGCGATTTGAAAATTTCTCCACTTGCAAAAAGATAGCTGCTTTTGCTTTCCTCTGAAAAAAAATCGTTTGCCTCATAAAAACTATCCCTGCATCACTGCTAGAGTGAGCCTGAGCTAATATTAACTTGATTTCACTCACCCTGAACCTCTAAAGGGAATTAAAAGCATTTTAGCATATTTTTTTCTTCATTTCCAGCACATTTAAAAGCATTTTGCCTGTGTTTTCAACTTCTGTAGTCTAAGTTGCTGGGTGAACTGAATTACATTTGAATTGCATTTCTGAGAACTGTGTGCTTCCTTCCATTTCCTTGCATTGCATAAAAGGGGGGGGTGAGTTGCCAGAGAAAGGTGATTACATTGTTTTGTTGAAATCATATTGAGTATTTTCTATACTGCATTTCATTCATTCAACCTTGCATTTCCTTAAACCCTATAAAACATTCTCTTCCACATTATTCTTCTGTCCCTATTTACCAGTGTGCTACCTTATCCATTTCATGTCAACTCCTTAGTGATTATAAAGAAGTGTGCTAGTGCCAGATTCTCCGTTGTTAATCTTTATCATATCAGATTAAGTGTGATATTCAATTATTAATTTATTATAAAGTGTGATAGATATATATTGTTTAATTTATCAAATAAACCTTTAACTTGCAAAACAGAACTACTTCTTGGCTCAGTGGGGTCAGGAGGATTCCAAGAGAGGGGTGTTATATAGGGGTAGTCATCCAGAACGCATGAACTGGACATAAAGATATATCAATAAGGGTTTTCATTCAGTATTCTAGACTAGGCGTTGACTTGGCTGTAGTGCTGAATTGAATCCTCTTACAAATTGGGGGCTCGTCCGGGATGTTTGGGTTAGATCTACCATTTGTGCAGATTAATACAGCGTGCCAGCTGACCAGATACACAGATCCGGTCGGATCACCACGCTGTGTTACGCTGTAAAGCATTCCTCAAAAGGGACACTCCAAGAAAAGTTCTGTTCTGCAAAAATAAAATACAAACTTCTGTAAGTCAGGACAGAGACCAATCTCTAGAATGACGACCTTAGTAGACATGAAAATAGCCAGAGAGCACTTCTTACATAAGTTATTTGTGAGAGGTGAATGGGCTGAGCAGGGCCAGGAGGCCTGGTTGCAGGCCATCACGCGACAGGCCACTGAAACAGGGTCAGACTTATGGAGAGATCAGGGTCCATTACATGTGGCCCTGAGTGAACTATATATGGCTCCTAAGGCCAAAGATGAACATGACAAGATTGTTAGGATAGCGGCATATTTATATTTATATATGGGAGCCATACAGAATAAATGTGTTGAAGGCCATGATCTGGCAAAAAGGCAACAGATGGCGTTAGAGAAGGCCCAATCTGATCTGGACTCTTCTGAGCAAAGGCTGCACAGAAGCCAGGAGTCAGAAAATGAGACCAGACAGTACATCACTAAAATAAAGGAGGATATGGATGTGCTGCAAAAGGAAAAGTCAGAACAGGATACCAGATTTCGGGCCTTGCAGAAGGAACACCAAGAAGGTTTGGACTCCCTACTGCAAAGCCAGAAAAAGCTGGAGCAACAACTGGACTTCAACAGGGTATGTGCTGAGCAGGTAGTCACCCTGCAAGGCCACCTAGATAGGGAAAAGGCAGAATGCAATAAACTGATTCTGAAAGACCTGGATACCCAGGCAGAGTTTGATGAAGAGCGCCGGAAAGCTGGTGCCCTTCAAAGGCAGAGGGACGACCTGGCAGCACAGATGCAGGCTCTCAGTCAGGAAAGAGACACTTTAGGCCAGGAAGTCTGCCACTTAAAAAAGGAAATTGAAGAAAATCACCTGGCCCTCCAGGGGCTGGGTGACCTCCAAAAAGAAAACCAGAACTTGGTAGAGCACACCAGAAGGGTGGAAGATGCTCTGGCAAGAAAGGAGCAGGCCGGTAGGGATGGGACTCAGGAGGTAAACCTCCTGCAGCAAAGACTGGCCCAGTTCTCCAGGACCAACCAGGAAGCACAGAGGGAAAATGAGGCCCTCTGTCAACACAATGATAGGCTCCAACAACAGGTAGCGATGCAGGAGAGACTGATAGAGTCTAGTAAGGCCTTGACTGAGGAACTGAAAGCACAAATGCAGGCTCTTGCATTGCAACAGGGAGCAGGGGCGGATAGAGATGAGGTCCGCTGGGAAAGAGAGACTCCTGACCATAACCTCAGGAGCCCTAACACCAGGGGCCTTCATCTCTCCCAGTCCCTGGACTCTACCACCCCCATGTCCCCTGGCGCACATGAGCACAGGGCCACAGGGATGGCAGATTACTATCCAGCTAAAAGTATGGGGCTCATAGGCCAGTACCACTCAGGAATGGAGGGGTGGGCATCCGGGTATGGGCACCCAAGTACAGTACAGTTCAGTGGGGAACCCCAGGAGAGTAGGCCCATTAAGGGCATCCTGAAAACCTCTGCCCAGTTAGGTCAGTGGGGGGGGGTACCCAGCAAATCCTGGCAGCAAGGAGGGATCTGAAGACTCCTCTGAGCGGTACAGGAAACAGGAGACCAGGTCCCCACATTCTGCCAGCCATTCCCAGGCTCGCAGAATCCGGGAAAACCTGGAAGATCTGACGGGAACCTCTGGGAGCAGTGCCTCTGAGTCAGAGGATGAATGGACAAGAGTTACCCGAACCAAAAAGGCCAATAAGGCAAAAAGGGCCTTGCTTAAGGACCCCTTAAAGCAGATTAAGGCGATCAGGAGCGTCATCACGCCTTACCATAAGAACGCTAAGTATTCTGTTTGGGAGCACTTAGAGTTGTTTGAGCAAATGAAGGAGACTTTCCATTTGAAGGACAGCCAAAGCTGTATTCAATATGTAAAGTGGACCTTCTCCCCGGAATACTCCAGTTTCTTTGCGGGGCTGGAGGACCAAAATCATTTAAGATGGTCCACCTATAAGGCGGCCATCTTGAAACATTTTTCCATTCATAGAAATCCTCAAGAGGCTCGCAAGGCAGCCTACAATTTGCAATGTGGGGAGGATCAGGCCCCACAAGAATTTGTGCAAGAACTGAAACGTGCTTTTGCGCAGACATCCAGAAGGGTGCGCACAGACAGTAGAGAATTCATAAATACATTTTTTCATGCCTTGCCCAAATACATAATGACCCAGCTCGTGAGGGATTTTCACGAGAAAAGATCTTTAGACTGGGTCCTTGAACAGGCTACCCGGATCTATGAGGTGCAGAAACCGGTAGATAGCAAAAATAATGCTCAGAAAAACCCCAAAGCCAACAGCACCCCTGCTGCTGCCAAGGTGGCAGAGGTAAAGGTCACCCCCGTTTTAGAGTTGGAGATGGGGGGGCCTAAAAACCTACCTGCACCTAATAATGCTAGGCCCAGAAGGTCCTCGGGCCAGTCACAGACAGGGAGCCAGGGAGGCAGCCCCACAAATGGGGTCCCTCGCTCTCCTGATTATGTAAGTCCCCGTTACAAGGGAAATCGACCCATCCTGGGTTATGTGTGGACTCCTCCAGCCCAAGGGGGGGGATCCAGCCAAGCACCTAACCCAGGGAACTTCCCTCCCAACTTCCCACAGGAGGGCAGAAATTCTCCAAATCCTGGGCAGAACTTTTTCCCCAGGTATCCACCCAATTTCCAACCCCAAAATCATCCATCCTTCTTTCCCCAATTCCCTGAGCCCAGACAACCTAATCCGGGAGAGGGGAGGCCAAGGGTGGAGGGGTACCCAAATCTTCCCAACCCGGGGTATTACCAGAGGAGGGACAGCTACCCTTCCCGGGATCAGCCCAGGGGAGAAAACAGGGCCCCGTATCAGCCTGAGCGGGTTTCCCAGTTAGAGCGCCAGGTTCAAAACATGGCGCGGGATCTGGGTCACATACTGAGGGCTCAGCAGAACCCTCAGATCGGCATGCCGGCACAGAACGCACCCAACTCTGGACCTGGTGCTCCAGAACAATGACGGGGGCAGCACCCCGATAACACACCGGTTCCCAGGGAGGAGGCACAAGGGGAAGGGGGGTGTAAAGCCTTGGAGGAAGCTTCCTTCCTCACTTGTAAACAGCCCCTGGAAACCCAGGAACCGGAAACAAAATCTCTTGCCCCTGAAAGTCTGCCTCCTAAGGAGCAGAGGGGGGGTAGGAGAAACAAAAGACCCAAACAGACACAGTTTGAGGAGGAGGTACAGATCTTCCAATTTGAGGTAGAGGGATCCTCAGAGGATCCTGGGAAAAGGATCTTCTCCTTCAGAGAGGGGGGAACTCCTCCCAAAGAAAAATGGGTCCCTAGGGATGCAAATCCAGACTGGGGAGATGTGGAGACTGAGCTACCGCCGCCCACCATCTCATCCCAGAACCAACAGCAAGAAAATCCCCTGGTTCAAACCCATCCTGGTGACTGCCTCCAAAAAGGGGGGGGCGGCCCGGAACCGGAGCCAGGGGAACCCACAATGGCTCTGATCTCCAGTTGCCAACTTTTTCTTTCAGATTCCCAAGGCTCTCCACAGAATTCCGCCCAAATCTCTTCGCTAGCGATGTCCAAAACCAGAAAGTTAGCCCACCAGTTGTCCAAAAATGTGCATTATCTGTGCCCCCTTGAGGAGAAGGAGGGAAGATACTATGCCCCGGTCCGAGTACAGGGGCAGGGTACAATTTTGGCACTGGTGGACACGGGATCTCAAGCTACCCTTCTGTCCAGAAGGGCCTTTGATGAACTGAATGCAGGAAGGGGAGAGAATTACCAAATTCCTCTCACCTCTCTTCCTGGACAACTGCAGAACTTTGACGGGAAGGAAATTCCCGTCGAGGGGACGGCAGATTTGGACATAAAAATTGGGCGACATAAGTTGAAACACCCGGTCATAGTTGTGACCCCAGAGGGCACCCCTTGTTTACTAGGGAATGACCTCCTGAGAAGGTTGTCACCCCTAATAGATTGCGTAAACAAGGTCCTCTGGACCCAGACTAGCCGACCAATAAAATTAAAACAGAGTGTCAACCATGTTAGTTTAAACGGCACCTGCCACATGGTTGAACAAAAATCTGACCAAGTAGAATTTCACTTCCAGAATAGCCAAATTCCAGACGTGACAGTAATAGCAGTAGGACAACAGACTGGTGATGGAGGGTCCTCTCTATTTCTGAAAATCAACCTTCCTTCCAGTCTAAAGTGGTACTCCACGCTGGAAGGAAACACTCTGAAATTCTTTACTAATCCACAATCAGAAACTCCCACTCCTATAGTCCAGAAAGATGTGAAATCAGCTCAAAGCCTGGCTGATATTCAGCAAATTGGAGAGCAGTTGTTCATCCCTGTTCAGTTAAATGATGGGAAGGACTCTGTTCTCGCTCGAGTGTGTGTGAACTACGGTAAGAGTTTCATCAGCGAAGCCATGTTCCGCCAACTCCCAAAAGATCCAGCCATTCCCACATTCAAACTGATAGACAAATGGGAAATGGACCTGGAAGCGCCTAATTCCAAACATCTCCTGCCAAGCAGGTGTATGCTCAAAATCTCCATTGGCAACAAGAGCATAGTCCATAATTGTTGGGTCGTGCGAGACGTCACTGCCGCCTTTTACTTAGGCAGTGACATTCTCAATCGCTTTGCCATTAGTTTGGACCTAATCAACTTCAAAGCTTGGTCCCGATTAGCGGATAATCCCATGGGCTTTGATGATCCAGAAAAAGCATTTAGGTCAGCTCAATTGCTACCTTATGCAGTTGAAATTCAGATCAAAGAGGAAGTCACCATCCCAGAAAGGACCCGACAATTCTCCCTGGAAGTGAAAGCTAAAAGAGGACAATATTTGCAAAACCCTGATGCTTACATACATCTAAACGCTTCTCTCCAACAGCAAGGGTTGGGGGTAAACCCAACTCCATTAGTCAACATAGAACATGAAACCATTCCAATAGAGGTGGATAACAGCGACTTGAAGAGTATTACTCTAGCCGCAGGCACCATTATTGGAATGGCGGTTGATGACCGACATTTTTCCATCGACTTAGTAAATGAACTGTTAGGACCAATCCCCAAGGACTGTTTTGACAGTGACAGGGATGACAATACAACACCAGACAGGATTTTTACCGGGCATGGGGGGAACTTCCTGGTGTACACTTCTTGCCCTTATGGTAAGGAAGATGTGACTTGTGACTTCAGGAGGGATGAGGTGATTTTCCAGGTCCATGAGGGCTGCCTTTCCCACCTGAAGCCTCCAGTCCAAATCAGCACTCTGACCAGGGACTTCTCCACCCAGCTGGAGGAGGCCGCTGAAATAGCCGAACCAGAAGTCTTTCCAGGCTTCAGGCAGATGGTGGAAGAGAGAGTCAACCTAGCTGATGCCTGTGTGACTCTGGAACAAAAGCAAAAGTTGAAACAAGTTTTCTTGGATTTCCAAGATCTCTTTGCGGTAGACTCATATGACTGCGGTCGCACTGACATCCACACAACAACAATCCCCACGGACCCTGGCATGACTCCTGTGTTTGTGAAGCAATATCGCTTGCCTCTCGCATCAATGGAGTCCCTTACTGAAATAATTAAGAACCTTGAGTCCCGGGGAATAATCCGTCCAGTCCACAGCACCTTCAATAACCCGGTGCTGGGAATATTGAAGCCAAACGGCCAGTGGAGACTCTGCGCTGACCTTAGGGAGCTCAACAAACGGGTCCATACTTCCCGATGGCCTCTGCCCTACATTGACCAAGGGCTGGCCCAGATCCAGGGGTCACAGGTATTCACTGCAATAGACCTGACCAATGGATACTGGACCGTGCCTGTCAGCAGGGAGGACCAATACAAACTGGCTTTTACCTTTGGGGGCCAGCAGTACACATGGACCCGGACTCCCTTCAGATACCTCAACTCCGGCAATGAATTCAACATTTTCCTACATAAGGCCATGCCCGACCTGGGTGCGAGGGGTAACCTGGCTTATGTAGATGATGTCCTCATCAAAAGTTCATCTGTGGAGGAACACATAGCGGAGATCCGTTATGTTCTGACGCAGTTGAGGGCCGCCGGAGCAAAACTTTCCTTTCAGAAAGCACAGTGGTGTAGAACCCGTGTTAATTTCTTGGGGCATGAGATTACTCCTCAGGGTCTCTGTCCCCAGGAAAAGAAAGTGGAAGCACTTCAGAAACTGAAAGACCCCACAACTCTGCGGGAACTAAGGAGCCTCCTTGGACTGACTAATTACAGCAGAAAGTTCATTGAGGGCTACGCAGAGATCACCAGACCCCTGATTCATCTCCTGAAGGGGGGGGTCAAGTGGGAATGGGGTCCAGAACAAGCCGAGGTGGTAAAACAACTCAAAAGAAGCCTCTCACAAGCGCCTTGCCTAGCTTACCCTGTCAGAAACAAGGAGTTCTTCCTGGAGACGGGGTTCTCTAATACGTGCTTGACGGCAGTATTATACCAAAAGCATGACAAGGTCAATAAAGTAATCTCCTATGCGAGCAAAACTTTATCCTCTGTGGAGGAAAAATTCAACGATTGTGAGAAGGCACTCCTGGCAACGGTGTGGGCATTGAAGAATTACCGCCCGTTTATCCAGGGGGAACACATCATAGTGGAGACTCCACACCAGCCTCTGCAATATCTCCAAAGTGACAGAATCCGGGCCGGAAATGTGAGTAATTCCCGAATTACTTCCTGGATTCTGTCAATGCAAGGCTTTCCTGTGGAGGTCAGATATGGCCAAAACAAGAAGAGTCCCCTCGCGCAAGGTCTGGCTGACTTGCATGATTGTGCCAGACAAAACTGTCTCGAGGACGAAAGTCTAAAAATAAAGGACAACACGGAGGCATACCTTAATTCCCCACACAAAGTCTTTGAAGAGGACAAGTGTGAGGGAATGCCCACTGTCTATGTGGATGGATGCTCTTACCATGTTGACAACGACTGGGAGAAAGAACTGGTGGCCGGCGTAGGGAATGCATGGGTGAATGAGTCCCCAGAACCCTCCGCTGGATACAAAATTGGTCCCCGAAGTAGTCATGTGGCAGAATTGATGGCTGTGCATCAGGCCATCCTCACTGCTGTCCAGCATCAACTCCACGAACTGGTCATAATCACAGATTCGGATTATGTACGGAACGGGTTCGTGGAGCACCTGGTCAATTGGAAAACCAGAGGCATGTTATGTGCTAACAACAAACCCTTGAAACATGGGCAGTTGATCCAAAACATTGATGATCTGGTCACCTCGAATGAGATGACCATCTATTGGAAAAAGATCAAGGGTCATTCCAAAGTAGAGGGACCAGACAAAACTGGAAATGACTTAGCTGATCAGCTGGCCAAAACCGGGGCCATCCAAGGGGATCTAATTGAGATTGAGTCCCTGTTGGGGGAAATCCAGGTCACTGCTATCACTAGGTCCCAGACAAATGCTCACAACGA
Organism: Ambystoma mexicanum; assembly: GCF_040938575.1. Lineage (NCBI taxonomy): Eukaryota > Metazoa > Chordata > Amphibia > Caudata > Ambystomatidae > Ambystoma > Ambystoma mexicanum. The sequence goes on along the minus strand of NC_090930.1, from coordinate 1,310,298,288 downwards.
CCTTTCAATTGCACAATGGAGTAAGGAGAAAGGAGACCCCTGATGCTGATTTGATTACAGCTCAGAAGGGGGATCCAATTATTGGTAAATTTTACCAGCACCTTGAGGACCCTGAGAACTTTCCCCTGACGGATACCGATTACATTGGGAAAGAGGACCTAAGAGTGTTGATGAAATGTCCAAAAATGTTCCGAATCCAAGACGGTTTGCTGGTAAGGAAATCCAAAGCTGGCCACGATCAGTGGGTGGTTCCTACCTCATTCCGAAGCCTGATGTTAAGACACGCCCATGATGCGGCCACCGCCGGTCATAGGGGGTTTCACACAACACTGGAAATCTTAAGAGAGGTTGCATACTGGCCACACATGGGGCAGGACCTCGACCAATATTTGAAGGGGTGTCTTGTGTGTGCACAATTTCAGCCATCATCCCTCACGCACCACGCGCCTCTCCAAAAGCGGGGGATGACACTGCCATGGTCAGATTTACAAATCGACTTTGTAGGCCCCGTGATTCGCTCTGCTAGGGGGAATAAGTACATGTTGACTGTGACATGCTTGTTTACCAAGTGGGTGGAATGTCTCCCAGCCCCAAACTGCAAGGCAGAAACGGCAGCTGCCTTGATGATTAACCACATCTTTTCCCGTTTTGGTCTACCTCAAAGGATTGAGTCAGACAGAGGTAGCCACTTCACCAGTGAAGTAATGACAAAGATGTGGGAGATACTGGGGGTCAAGAGAAAGCTACACATTGCTTACCGGCCAGCTTCTTCTGGGGCAGTAGAGAGATATAACCGGACAATTGTGAGCATATTAAAGAAGTTTGTGGCAGATTCTGGGCCAAGTTGGGATATCCGATTACCTCTGGTCCTAATGGCCATCAGATCTACCCCTTCATCTGCAACCAAAATGTCACCATTTGAGTTGATGACTGGGCGCAAGATGGTGCTTCCGCAGCATTTGCTCTACAGGACCCAAGAGCAGACACTGATAAATGCCTCCACTACTCATGAGTATGTGGAGAATTTAAGGAAACACCTCCAACATGCTTTTGCTTACGCTCAGCGGAATCTAGAAAGATCGGCTGATAGCATGAAGACCCACTATGACCTGAAAACTTCCAGGAAGGAATATCAGGTGGGGGACCGGGTCTATCTATACAACTTCTAAAGGAACCAGGCCAAGCAGCGCACATTTTTGCCTACATGGAAGGGACCCTTTGAGATCATCGACAAGATCTCCCCTGTGGCCTACAAAATCCACATCCCCAAAGGTCCTTTGGCAGAGGGGGAAGACAAGTGGGTCCACATAAACCAGTTGAAATGTTGCCATCCCAGGCACACTCTGCAACAACTGGAGGAATCCTATGGAATCCTAGTGGGTACTGTCTCAGACTAATTCAGTTCCAACCATAAAACATACCACATCTAGTCTCTAAAATATTGTGATTTGCATGAAACTGTCTCTTAGTTATACTGTGTTTTTTGTCAAAATAAGAATGTAATGTTTCGTTATGATGAAATGCATATGCTGCCCCACTATCTCAACAGTGGTGGAAAAACGTCTATGAATAGGTATTGCCGCTCTTCCTTTGTCGTCCTAGGAGAAAGAAAACCTGGAGACGGGACAAGGAGGACGATCCGGAGACCGGGAGCAGAGACGCAACGGGCCCGGGGTACCGCCCAATTTTCCCATCAGGACCGGCGAGGAGAACCGATCGATCCGACCGGATGGAGAAAAAGATGCTGAACTGTGCCATCTATTGGAAGAAGATGAGGAAACATCCCAGGTCTTGCGAGTCCCATTCGTGAAATAGAATGGCCATCGCAAGACGGGGGCTTGTGGGATGTATTTACCCATGCATCCGAGCCATACCTCAAAACTGTGCAGTACTGACATGGAAAACATCATGATGGCCAGAGCTTCCCAGAAAATGCACAGGGAAATGCATGAAGAATAGGCTGCCACTCATTTTTGCCGATGTTATGGGCACAGAAGGACACTGCCTAAAACCACCATTGGACTACCCACACAGTAGTCTGAAACCATTGGGAATGGCAATGCTGATTGCCAAAAGCAAACCCATAACTGTGGAGAATTAATTTTCTTAAATCCCAAAAAGGGGTGCAGTACCAGTACTCACCACTATCCAAAAGCCGGCGTTTTAAAACCACCAGATTTTACTTTTTTGTAGAAAACTGAATAAATGAACCCAAAACAGGCCAAAGAAAGACTTACTGAGAGGTGGATCCAATGTAAAGTTATATTCTGAAGTGACTTGAAGGTTTATAACAAGACTGGCTGAGCTGGGGATTTCAGCAGTTTAAGTAAATTTGGACTGAAATACATTAAAAATCTCAAGGTTTAAGAGAAATGAGTGACCTACTTTGAGTGTCACATAGGTTGCAATTGTTTAAATGTCATAGTTTTGAACTTAGAATCAGCATTCTAGCTGCATATGTAAAAAAATTGTCTTGACTTAAACTGGGAAACAAAAAGTGACATTTTATCTGAAACCTGGCTTAAGGAACTGAATTCTGCCTGGCAACTACCCCCATCAGGAGTGAAACTTGAGTCACAGCTGTGTTCCCAGGCCTAGCTGCCCTTTTGCTGCTCACACCAAAAGGGATATGACACTTCCCTGATTGAATTACCTGGGCTCTGCAGGAAATTGAACAAAGCCCTGTCCTGACTCAGGCAAAGGTTTTATTGGCGGCAGTCGTAAATGGAGCTTCCTCCTGAAGCAAAGGGGAGGGGCACTGCCTGTGAGAGCAAGCTGGCTTGGCAGAACTGGAAAAACCAGAAATTCAACCTTGTGCTGGAGGAAAACCACACCCCTTTGTGGCCAGAACATAACTCTAAAAAGATGAATAACTCATAGAGCGGACATGTGAAAATTTTATAAATGATACCATAATTCTTGTGATTTTTCTGCCCACATTTTAAGAGGTTTTTAGAACCGGTGGCATGTTCAGGGGGGTTTTAGCGGAAAAGAGGATATTACTCAAAATGTGTGCATGTGAAAAATCTGACACTTCATCAACTAATGTCCATACTCCTTGCGCACATGTGTGTAAATTTGGGGTAATGTCCGGTATTGCAAACCAGTTAAAAAGTGCAAAATATCGCTATTTCTGAATGCAAGCCCCCAGGAAGAGCAGAGTTTGAACAGGGTATACCTCCTGTGATATGTGATGGGTGCATGTAATTTCAAACCACTGTGTAGTTATGAAATATGTATTTGGTTCAAATCTAGATTTGTGTGCAAGTTGACAGGAGGAGTGGACTTTCTGCAGGCTGTAAAATGACATCACTCTGACACAACTTAGCTCCCCCAATCAAGTGAGAAATGGAAGTTTGACCAATTAGAAGCTGAGAGAGAGGTAGGGCTAGTGATGCTGCTCACACACACCCACATTCTAAACACATAAAAGCAGAGAGACTGGACAGATAGGGACTTTCAAATCCATTTGCAGCTGGAAGCTCTGCCGGGAAAATCCATACTTTACCTCCCTCAACCTTCAGAGAGCAGACATAGAGACTTCAAATCTATCAAATCTCCAGAGAAAGCTGTGCAGAAAGATCCAGACTTTAAATCCCTCAATCTTCAGAATCCAGAGAGAGAGCAGACCCAGATCACTGTGAAGTGCAGAGACCAGAGTCCCGTCTAAAACCTGACCAGATCCATGGCGAGGCCCATTTCACTCAAGAATATAGTGTGAGTACCTAGAAAACTGTGCAGAACCAATCTCCTAGTTAAAATAATATAATTCAATCTAGCTTAATCTAAGTAGAACTGTCTCCTAACTGTCACCTGTCATTTGTAAAGCTGTCACCTGTCATTTTCTAGTTGCAAACTGCACTTGTCTTTTTGAACTTTAAAATTTCAAATCTGAAAAACGACCTTTATTTAATCGCTCGTATCTCCGTGACCGTTTGTGCTAGAGACTTGCAGTAACTTCCATCTGGAAGCTGAGATCCTCGGCTTTCCTAGGACCCCAAAACGATAGTGATAGTCCTTGTAGTTCCTCTGTAATCGCGCCAGACGCATCCGCGAATTTTGCCGCGATTTGAAAATTTCTCCACTTGCAAAAAGATAGCTGCTTTTGCTTTCCTCTGAAAAAAAATCGTTTGCCTCATAAAAACTATCCCTGCATCACTGCTAGAGTGAGCCTGAGCTAATATTAACTTGATTTCACTCACCCTGAACCTCTAAAGGGAATTAAAAGCATTTTAACATATTTTTTTCTTCATTTCCAGCACATTTAAAAGCATTTTGCCTGTGTTTTCAACTTCTGTAGTCTAAGTTGCTGGGTGAACTGAATTACATTTGAATTGCATTTCTGAGAACTGTGTGCTTCCTTCCATTTCCTTGCATTGCATAAAAGGGGGGGTGAGTTGCCAGAGAAAGGTGATTACATTGTTTTGTTGAAATCATATTGAGTATTTTCTATACTGCATTTCATTCATTCAACCTTGCATTTCCTTAAACCCTATAAAACATTCTCTTCCACATTATTCTTCTGTCCCTATTTACCAGTGTGCTACCTTATCCATTTCATGTCAACTCCTTAGTGATTATAAAGAAGTGTGCTAGTGCCAGATTCTCCGTTGTTAATCTTTATCATATCAGATTAAGTGTGATATTCAATTATTAATTTATTATAAAGTGTGATAGATATATATTGTTTAATTTATCAAATAAACCTTTAACTTGCAAAACAGAACTACTTCTTGGCTCAGTGGGGTCAGGAGGATTCCAAGAGAGGGGTGTTATATAGGGGTAGTCATCCAGAACGCATGAACTGGACATAAAGATATATCAATAAGGGTTTTCATTCAGTATTCTAGACTAGGCGTTGACTTGGCTGTAGTGCTGAATTGAATCCTCTTACATGCTGGAGCCTATCATTGTGTCGACAGAGAGCCTCATTTTCCCTCTGTGCTTCCTGGTTGGTCCTGGAGTACTGGGCCAGTCTTTGCTGCAGGAGGGTTACCTCCTGAGTCCCATCCCTACTGGCCTGCTCCTTTCTTGCCAGAGCATCTTCCACCCTCCTGGTGTGCTCTAGCAAGTTGTGATGCTCTTTTTGGAGGGCCAGGTGATTTTCTTCAGACTTCCTGGCCTAAGGTGTCCCTTTCCTGACTAAGAGCCTTCATCTGTGCCGCCAGGTCGTCCCTCTGCCTTTGAAAGGCACCAGCTTTCTGGCGCTCTTCCTGAAATTCTGTCTGGGTGTCCAGGTCTTTCAGAATCAGTTTATTGCTCTCCTCTTTTTCTCTATCCAATTGGCTTTGCAGGGTGGCTACCTGCTTTGTGCATGCCCTGTTGAAATCTATCTGTTGCTCCAGCTTTTTCTGGCTCTGCAGTAAGGAGTCCAAACTGTCTTGGTGCTCCTTCTGCAAAGCCAGAATTCTGGTATCCTGGTCAGCCTTTTCCTGTTGCAGGATATCCATATCCTCCTTCATTTTAATGATGTATTGTCTACTCTCGTTTTCTGACTCCTGGCTTCTGTGCAGCCTCTGCTCAGAAGGGACCAGGTCAGATAGGGCCTTTTCTAACGCCATCTGTTGCCTATTTGCCAGATCTTGGCCTTCAGCACATTTGTCCTGCATGGCTCCCATACATAGATAAAAATATGCTGCTATCCTGGCAATCTTATTGTGTTCATCTTTGGCCTTAGGAGCCATATATAGTTCGCTCAGGGCCACATGTAAGGGACCCTGATCCCTCCACATATCAGACCCAGTTGTAGTGACCTGTTGTGTGATCGCCTGCAACCATACATTTTGGTCCTGTTCAGACCATTCACCTCACACAAACAGTTTATGTAAGAGGTGCTCCCTAGCTATCTTCATATCTACCAAGGTCGTCATTTTGGAGATTGATTTCCTTCCTGATTTACAGACGTTTGTATTTTATTTTGCAAAACAGACCGTTTCCTTAAAGCGTTCCTTTGAGGAGTGCTTTACAGCATAACACAGCGTAGTGATCTAACCGGATATGTATCCTGTCAGCTGGCACACTGTATTAATCTGCACAAGTGATAGATCTAATCCAGAATCTCCCAGCTCGAGCCCCCACTTTGTTAAATGACTCCAATCAAGCGATCCCACTAAGTCAGTGCCTGGTCTGGAATGCCCTTATTTATATATTTTTATGTCCAGTTTGTGTACTCTGGATGACAACCCTTATATAACACCCCTCTTTTAGAATCCCCCTGACCCCACTGAGCCAAGAAGTAAGTTTGTTTTGCAAATTGAAAAGGTTTATTTGAGAATTAAACAATATATATATATATATATATTGCACTTTTATAATAAATTAATAATTGATATCACACTTGTGAATATGAGCAGTAATCAGCAATAGGTAATCCTACAATAGCACAGTTCTGGTGACTTATGACTAGGAACAGGGGAATAAGGTATCAGAGAATGCTTTATGGTTTCAAGGAGATGCAAAGATGAATAAAAGGCAGTACAGAAATAAACTTGATTTCAGCAAATGATAATATGATCACTTTTTCTCGGACAATTCAGTCCCCCCCTATGCAATGTAAGGAGATGGAAGTAACACACACAGTCTTCAGGGATACAATCACAATACAATACGAAATTCAGTTCCCCCCTAGCAAGCTTAGCGAAAAACAGGTATGATTTTAAACACAGGCAAAATCCTTTTAAATGTGGTGGCAATGAAGTGAAAAATATACTCAAATTGCTTTTAATTTCCTATAGGAGGTTCAGGGTGAGTGAGAGATACTTTAAATCAGTTCAGGCCAGCCCGATCAATGATTCAGGGATGGTTACCAGGTTGAAAACGGAATTCCGTAATGGAAGCAAAAAACTAATGTTTTTACACGTGGCTGGAATGAAGCAAAATGTCAAATTGCGGCAATTTAGTCGCATGCGTCAAATGCAATTACGGAGGAAGTATAAGGAGTAGAAAGACGGTTTAGTCTCGTTGGAAAGCTTAGAATCTTAGCTGCAGAATGAAAATTTAGTTCCTAGGACAAACGGTTCCGGAGATACGGACGATTTTGTGAAGGTAGATTCTCAAAATAAAAGTAAAGCTCAGAATGACAGATGACAATTTTTCAGCTTTGAATCAAAAGGAGGGACACGATTTCTATGATTCAGTTCTCAATAGGTTAAAATAGTTTGAATTAGATTATATTAAACTAAGAGATTGGGTTTTGCACAGTTCTGGCTGAGTACTCACACTATATTTTGGACAGGAATGCGACTTCGTCACGGATCGGGTCAGGATTGGCTGCGGTTCTCTCGCCACTTGGTACTGGTTCTGCGCACAGCGATCTGGGTCATCTCTGCTCTGCTGGTCTGGTCTGGCACTGGCACTGTACGGATCTCTGGACCTCTGGTCTCTCTGGATACAGCACTGCTTTCTGGGTCTGCTACCGGTTCTGGCAAATGTTCTTGGCAAAGAATTCAAACAGCTCGCCCGGCTGTGAATAGTTTGGTTAGGTTTTGAGGCCTGCTGAAGAGAACTCAGCTTGTGGGTTAGGCCTTTGCTTTAAGTTCAGGAGTCAGAGTTCTAAGTTCTAGTCTCTGTCTTGCTGGAGTCAGTCCGGATCTACACATATTTCCCAGATACACAGTTGTTTGACATTACATGTACATATTACAGATTACTTATGGTCCATGCTTGTTCAACTCTGATCTTCCTAAGTGCTTGCATTCAAAAATGACAATTTGTTTTCGTTTTTGGTAGCTTTTGCAACATTGGTTTTTCATCAAATCTTTACACAGACCTGTACCCTCTTCCTGAGCATATTAATCTAAGTTATCGTGTCTCTAGCATACATACAGTGTCAGTGGTATTAATAATTAGCAGGGTTTTGCCTCAGAACATGGTAAAGAGTTGAGTCTAGTCTTAAATTGTGGGTACATTTCTTAGATTAAGGATCTCCAAATTGTACATTTCTGTCATCTGGTTACAATCAGTTATCAGTGTTCTTATAAAACATATATTTGCCTTTAATTCAATTCACTTCAGTGTTTGGGTCCGCCCCCAGAAACTTGAGAGTCAAGGATCACATGTCTCTTCTTGCTGGCAGAGCTCTGTTTACAGTTCACACCCAAATTAACATACCCCATTCAATTGCAAGAGCCTATTGTGTTGGGTTCAGCAGGCTGCAGGAAGTCCCCTTCCTCTCAATCACCAGGGCCACGTGATATCCTGCCTTCTTGTGTGTAGTTCTGAGGTGAGAAGGTTTTCCAGCCTCTTGCAATGTTAATTGAGTCAGCCTGTCTTCAGGGAACAGCAGGTGTTTACAATTTTTAATTACCCAAAAAGGCTTTGACGTTTCCAGCTGTCTCAGGAGGCTGATTAGCTTCTAAAGTAGCAGTTCTCCTGTCAGAGTTTAGACCGCTAGCGCCGGCTTGTGGAAAATGCCGGTACTGCACCCATTTTTGGGATCTGTCTTGAATTAATGCATTTCAAAAAGGGGATTTTGCTTGATAGTATATAATCCTTGCTTAACATGGCATTAGTGTATTTCCTTTGGCACCACATTTCACTCATGGTGCTTCTGACCCAGCACGCTTGCACTGGTGGGCGCAGGTCAGGCGACCATTTTGGTGTGCGCAAAACTGCACGGTTTTCCTGGATTCTGGCGCACATGTGGGCTTTTCCGCCATCTTGGATTTCCTAAACCCACAGCACCAAATGTTGTAGCATAATGACTCAAACGTGGGTCATGACACCCAACAAAGACGTTGTAACTTGTATTTAGGGTACCCAACCAGGAGGCCATTACAATAGTCCAACCAGGCAATGTTGGTGTAATGCTTAGCAGCTCAGTTCATTGATTAGCTTCTAACAGCTTATCAAGTAGAATAGAATACCATGCTTTAATTGCAAAAGGAACCATTCTGAACAACAGTTCTGAAACTGTGAAATGCTTGTTAAGTGTAGTGAAGCTATTGGCAGTAAGCAATACAAGGAGGCACTCTCCACTTCTTCACGCTCCTACTCACTTCGACGCCTGCACCAGTTTAGCCCACTTGTCAATTCTTTAAGCAATTGTGTATTATACAAGCAGCACAGCTTCAGTGAAATAGATTCTACCCCCTTTTTGCATTAGAGGAAATAATACAAGAAAGTTCCAAAACTCCCACATAGGTTCAGGAGAGTTTGTCTTTTCGAGAGGGTTGGGAGTTTACTAGATAGATATCTGTGCCATATTTAAAACAAGAATTGGCAATGCCAACAGTTTGAGCTTTGTGTAGGCATGGGAAAGGTACTTCCCAGGCACAGCCAAAGTGGTATTAACTGCCCATTTGATGTTAGCAGGTGCAAAATGGTGCGAATACCTGGACATTTAATAGTAGTACCTGGCAAATGCCTAATACTTATACGCAAACCAAAACTGTTGGCTTTGCCAATGCTTGTTTTAACAGGACTTCAGTGAAGGACACGTAGAGTGCTTATAAATAGAGTGGCTGAAGGGAGACCTGTTAAGAGAGTAGGCCAAGGCGAGAATGTTTTTTTTTTTGTATTACACAGGTAGCAGGTTTATAAATCCAATTAAGTCAATAACTCTCAGAACACTGCTTTAAAAAACCCTGGCTGGCACTTCCAGTGCAAAGTTTGATAGTAAGATATGATTAAAGCAAGCTCAACGAGTTCCCATGGGGAGGTGTTTTGGGCGGGCAGTGGCAAGGACTGGATGTGAAAGGCCATAGGGTTAAGCATGGCAATGTGCAGCCAATGGGTTGACAAATAACCAAACAACACATATAGGCTGTGTGTTCCTCCTCATATGCTATTCCTACCTATATGTACTCTAATGCAATAGTTTCGGCTTATAGGTGTTGCAGGCAATGCCTAATAGCCCAAACTAAAAATGATTGTGCTGTACGGTTCTCATAGAGCTGATTGGAGAACAAAATGAAGTGACAATAGCGACCTGTGGCATGCAATGACCTGCATTGGCTGACGTAGGTCAGGAAAGTGAGGCAATATCTTATTGCTTATTTGGTCTGGTTATGAAAGTGGGGGGGGGGAAAAGTGGGGGAGCCTTTGTTGTTCTTGCATCCAACTTCGGAAAAGTCTGTTCACTACCATCAGAAACATCCCCAACTAATGTCCTGGCCTTCCTCACAGGGATGCCACTTAGGGTTTACCAGGGGTCGCGACTGTGACCCCTGTGGTTTCACTTGTTACCCCTGTGGTCTCCCTTCCTACCGCAAAAAATGTTCTTTTTTTTTAAAGTGTCATTTTTTTTTAGTTTTTTTTTTAATGCAAGCTCTTGGGCTACGGCCAGCAATATGTGGCCTTTTTGCTTCTGGAGTGGCTGTTTTTCTTGTTCATGCTTCTTTAAAAAAAAATGAACAGGGTTTCCACAATGAACACTTTCAGCAGTGACCCTAATTAAGAAAGAATAGGAATACCAACAAATGTGTTTTTCTGGAATTGTACACAATAATTGCTAGACTCATTAAAGGTTTATTTCCGGCACACTTCAGGGGGAGAGTCACTGATTTAGTCTGTTCTTAAACACCTCAACTCAGCCTTTCATCCTTCTGAGGTAGATAAATGAGTACCAACACAGGTTGGGTGATATTGTATGTATGCATTCACAGTAACTCGGTAATATGGGCCTATACACACTAATCTTAACGATATATGGCGATTCATTCTTGCATGAAATGTATATCACATTATAGTGATATCGTAACCATATTTTTCGTAGTCTGCTTAGGAACAATGCTATGTGATGCCTCTTCCTGTTTTGTCAAGGGGTGAAAGGTTGTGCACCATCACTTTCCGCGATATCTCTTCGGGTGGGGTAAAATGATATCACTTCCTGTGATGTCATCAGAGGTCAAAGGTTGTGTGATGTCACTTCCGCTACCCCTGCTTCCTCACAGAATTAAAAACATGGTGCCCAGTTCCCTATTCCTGCTTCTCACAGGATGTGAATTCCAAACTTCACTTGACATGCTGCAACCACAAGGTTCCTATCAGCAGTCCCCTGATTTCCGGAGAGCTCTGCATGTAGTAGGAGGGATGACCGGCAAGCATTTGCACTGTGCATCGCTCATGCATTAATCTAGGTGTCAGTCACATCCTCGACACACAGATGTGCAGTACCCATAGGGTGGGACACTGGGGCTTGCTACTGTCATCAGGCCTCTGGCCCTCCAACTAAATGGGTGACGGGTGCACACTTTAGTTGATGCGCCAGAAAGTTCATACAATTTTAGTTTTATATTCTGAAACACATAGGGCCCCATACATGGAAAAGTGCACATTAATCCTGCAAAGGCCGCGTGTTGAAAACAACACTGCGCAAGCCTGCGCACAGAATAACAAATGCGTGACCAGCGTATTCATGGAATTATCTGTGCAAAGTAACCGTATACGCAAGTTGCGACTGGAACACCCCCAACATGCCCCCACTCAAAGCAAAAACAGCCAGAACAGCTACCATTGCGTGCTCCCCGTGTGCGAATAGACACACCCTTCAAACTGTGCGGTCCTGTATCTCAGGGACCCAGTGCGGGGTACCCCGTAACTGTTACCGGCACCCCAACAACATGCATACGATTCATTGTAACTCAGGTAGAACTCAGTAAAAACTGTGTGCGAACCCCCGTAAACTGTTCCTGCACCACCCTACACTCCGTACATGCACCCTTAAGTTAGTTCGGAACCCCGGCTGCGTACACGTACGCCTAAATCCCACACCTGATCTTATCTCTGAACAGTGATTCGCATGCGCACGTGTCTTGTTGCCTGCCTCCAGGTGGCGGATCGGATGAGGGCTTTGCATGGCCATTTCCCTGCCGAGAGGTTGCGCGGTCGGATTCATGAATACGTATCGTTCCGCACAATAGTGGACTGCAAGCCACACCCATGTTCTGCATGATATCTCGCGCAAGGCACTCAGCCGCTCGCAGAGACGTGCCAAGTCTGCAAAGTCCCTGTAAGGTACGAAAAAGTGCTGCACAGTCGAGTCGATTCCATGAATAAAACGCCCATCCTCTCCATGCACATATCTATATGGGGCACTGCTGACTTTCTTGCCCTCTTCAATTCACATTGCCTGCGAGAAGACAGACATACCTCCAGGCATGGGGCAAAACACACATTTGCACACTTCATGACTAGGGATACCTTAATGGAAGGACAAAGGGAGCACATGCATTGTGGCTCACCCTGGAAGGGAACCCTCTTGCCCTTGGAATACAGCAAAGTCAGTGCACATTTAAAAAAAGCATAAGTAACACATGTGCTGAAATTGAATAGTGAGCTGCAGAGGCTTTGAGCCTGTTGCCTGTCTGTTAGTGACAACCAAGGTCTGATTTGATTAACTGATACTTTAATGCATTCTCTCTTCACTATAGTACATACATTTGGTTCATTAAGTATAGCACAACTTATATAGTGTATTCACCTGTGTTTGGAAAACATATTGATCACGTGCAATAACGTAATGCAAAAGACTGCATACCATTGGCTGCATTCCTCTGGGCCACAGAGGCTGAGCCCTCCCCCATACTGCACACGAATGGGCATGGGGGCTGAGAGGCACTTCCTCAGTAGCCCGGCAGAGGATAGGTGCAGAGAGCGGGGGAGGGGTGAATTAATATTTGTGAGTCAGTGTTTGTGTGTATTTGGGGGTGCCTGGGCACAATATTTGTAGAAGGGGTCTGTGTGTGTGTGTATATATAAAATATAAAGTGGTCTCTCTTCGTGCAGCCATGATACCATCCTCTCCTTCTTGTCCTTCTTCTCCTCCAATTTCCTCTTATAATTTGGTTATTTCTTGTTTATCTCATATTACTAATTCAGATACTTTCCTTTTGCATGCTTGCTCTCATCCCTGCATCAGTAATACCTAAAGTCTATCCTTCTCTTGTCTCTTACCTCACTACTCTTTTTAATATTTCTCTTCTTACTGGGATCTTCTCTTCTTCATTTAAGCATGCTTCCATTCTTCCTATTCTGAAGAAACCAATGTTAGAAACTTCTCTCCTCTCTAATTTTCCCCAATCTCTTTTCTTTCCTATCTCTCTAAGTTACTCGAACATCAAGTTTATTCTCAGTTTCTACTTTTGTTACAGATAACTACATTCTTCCTTATTTTCAGTCTGGTTTTCTTCCTCACCATTCAACTGAACCTGCTCTTCTATCCATGCATGACCCTTTCCTTTCTGCCTGTTATTCTAAACATTCATCCCTTCTTATTTTATTGGATCTTTCCGCTGCATTCGACACAGTGGATCACACTTAACTTTTATTTTCTCTTTCCTAGCTTGGTTTCACTGGCTAAATGTTAGCTTGGTTTCCGTCTTATCTCTCCAAACACACTTATTCTGTTTCTTGGGCTGTATCTTCTTCTGATACTTTATCTCTTCACCATGGTGTTCCTCAAGGTTCTGTTCTTGGTCCCTTTCTTTTCTCTCTCCATACGTTGCCTCTTGCTGCTGTCCTCTTGTCTTTTGGGATATCACATCTTTATTGTGCTGATGAAACTGAACCTTTTCTGTCTTTTTCCTCTTTTTGATCTTCTATTCATGACAATCTAACTTCTTGTCTCTTAGCAATCAAGTCCTCGATGTTAGATCACTTTCTTGTTTTGAATGCGACTAAAGCCAAAGTTCTTTTCTTGCATGCTAATACTATCCCTCCTTCTTCTTCTCCTTCTTTCATTTTCTTTCCTCCCTGCTCATTACCTATTTCTAGTAATGCCCGTAACCCCAGTCTTTATCTCAATGACAATCTATCTTTTTCTTGTCACATTTCTACAATTTCTCGTTCTTGTTGCTTTCATCTTTTTAATATTTGTAAAGCTCCCCCTTTTCTTACTTTTAATGCTACTAAACGTCTGATTTCCTCTCTTATCTTCTCTTGTCTCTTTTACTGTTCTATTATTCTCTTTGGTCTTCCTTGCTCTCGTTTAGCTCCACTCAAAGTCTGTTTTCAATGCCTCCAATCACCTTTTATATTTATTGTCACCTCGTGAATCCATTTCTTTATCCTCATCTTCACTTGGCTGGCTTTCCTTCCACCCGTGTTTCAAATAAAATGTTCTCTGTATTGTCTTTAAATATCTTTATGGCCTTGCACCTATCTATCTTTTGTCTTTAGTTTCCTTCTACTTTCCTTCTCGTTCTCTTCAATCTCAATCTCAATTCTTATTATCAGTTAATCATCCTGCATGTGCCCAAGCACGATTTTGTTCATTTTCTCTCCTCGCGCCACTTCAGTGGAATACTCTTCCTTATTCTATTCACTCCATTACTTCCCATTCTTCATTTTGTACTTCCTTGAAAAATCATCTTCTTCATTCTTAGTTGAGATTTGCAAATTCTGTCTGGTTTGTCAAATTTTATTTATTGGATTGTAGTTTTTATTCTGTACAGCGCTTTGGAGTGAAGCACTTTATAAATCACAAAAAATACAAAAATAAGCAGTAATTGATTGATCAATGGGTGATAAGTTCACAATGAAAACTAGAGCATGGGCAAAAACAGATCAGCAATAGGATGTGTAAAACAGGCAGTTGGTATAATGAGGGCAATACTGTACAGGGGAGAAAGGAGCAGTGCACTATGAAGTCAGGGAAAGGGGTAATATTGGAGTAAGTAGCGGGAGCCAGTTTGAAGTGGAGAAGATGGCGTTTAAGAGAGGATTTTTAAAGGGTGTATTGTAGCTAAGCTTTTAATGTGATAATGAAGAGCGTTCCAGTGAAAGGGGCTGAAGAGGAAGAAGGAGTGGAAGCAAGAGTGTGCACAGGGCTGATGAGGGACCGAGAGTTTATTGAGAGTATTTGAGCAAAGGGCACATAGGGGGTGTATTGCAGGTCTACTAGGAAGGATGGGGGTACAAGGCTGTGCTGAGATTTGAACATCAGTAGGGGTATCTTATAGGTGTATCAGTGTTTCATGGATAGCCATGCAGCATGAAGGCAGTGTTTGGAGGTGGAGGAGGAGCGGGGGAGGTTGTAGAGAATGTAGGCTGCGAAGTACAGCATTTTGTCAAGCAGGGAGAAGGAGAAGAGGTGGAGGTGCAGTACTCATGATGACCTAGTACCAGGGTATTAATAAGGGTGTTGATGCAAGAGCAAGGGAAAATACAGTTCTGAATAATGGCCAAAAACTAAGTGAACGGAGAAAGGCGATTCTGAAGGGACAAAAAAGACACCATCCACAAATTCTGTCATTTTTTGCAAATGTCTGCCTCTTGCTCACTGTCATGACATAAAGAATACCTTCTGCAAAATTGCTAAAGTTTTCTTTTAATTGAATTTAAAGACTGGTTTATCAGTGCTGAAGGTAAGGCTGAGAACCAAACAAGGACTATGCCCCATGTAAAAGACATAGCCCAGAATTTAGGAGTGCATTTACCTTCCAAAATAATTCAGCAGGATCAGAATGTTTGTTGAAGAACATGACACAGATACAGATACTGTGAGGGAAGCTGTTAGATACACAATACAAATTGCATTTTGTAGATAGAAATGATATCTACCAAACCATGTAAAAATTCACATGGGGTGACAAATAAAGAGTAGGAGAAAAATGGGAAAACACATATCTCCTGATGTTTTTGAGGAACAGCAATGTTCCATGTCTCTAATCATGCACACTGATAACTAGATTACAACGATACTATATTTATTAGGCTTGCACATTTAATTGCACTAACTAAATAGCCATTTCACAGTAGGAGTGAGCTTCCCTCCTCCCACCTGTGTCATGAGACTGCTCAAATGACACCTACTCACAAGGCTGGGGAAGAGTCATAGGGGATATAATTGCGGGCACACAGAAAATAGGGATGAGTAGATGGAAGATTAATATGGGGAAATGAACATAGAAGATTGGATGCTGTTGCAGATCAGAATCAGGAGACGGACACTGTGGCCTATTTGTCAAAGTGCTTCCTTATTAACAAAACAAGGCCTATGCTGTACCTAGATCAAAGGGTCTCTGCCCTACTTTATTAAAGAAAAAATATAAAAGGGTGCTCATCAAGATCTCTTACATGAAAAACATCCTCTTACCAGAAGCCTGTCCTAAACTGAGCTCTGTCCATACAACTACAAAAGAAAACACCGACCGAACAAAGACATAGTTAGGGCTGTTGCCCAAATGAAAGGGAAGGTGACTGGGTTCTGACCACCACTGTGATATCCTTGTATCAAAAGACTCTTCACCCAGATGCACAGTTCAAAAACGTCTCTTCAGTTTTTCTCTCCTTAGCTCTTTGCACAGTCCAAGGTTTGTTTCTCTCTCTTCTCCCCACCAGTGTTTAGTCTCAGTCTCTTGTCCTTTTCCTCGTTTCCCTCTCGGTGACCTCTTGTTCATATGCCCACTCTGGGGCTGGTCTCACTCTGGCCTGTTAACTCTTTCACCACTC
Organism: Ambystoma mexicanum; assembly: GCF_040938575.1. Lineage (NCBI taxonomy): Eukaryota > Metazoa > Chordata > Amphibia > Caudata > Ambystomatidae > Ambystoma > Ambystoma mexicanum. The sequence continues at coordinate 1,310,281,896 of NC_090930.1, read as the reverse complement.
AGGGTTTCTTGTTCATATCCCCCACTCTAGGGCTCTCCGTGCTTTATGCTACTGTACGATTTCTCCTTGGACTTTCCCACTTGGGGACTTATAGTACTCTCTCCAGTTTGGAGTTTTTCTTTTGACCTCACTCCACCTTGGAGACTCTTTCAAATCACCCTGTCTTGGGGTTTTTCTGCTCTTAAACCGTTTTAGGGTTGCTTTGCTCTTACCTCACCTTGGGGTCTTATTGGGGTCACCGTGCCTTGGAATGCCTCTTTTCTCACCCACCTTGGGGTCTCTCCTCTATTTTCACCTGCCTTTTGGTTTCTATGTTCTCATCCTATGTTGGGCCTTCTCTGTTCTTTTCCAGTCTTGGGGTCTCTTGCCTCTCACCCCACCTTGGGGTCTCTTTGGGATCAACCCACCTTGGGGATTCTCTTGTCTCACCCTGTCTTAGGGTCTCTCCTCTGTTTTCACCTGCCTTGCGGTCTCTTTGTTGTGACCCCACGTTCAGGTTGCTTTGGGAGCACCCCACCTAGGTGCTTCTCTAACCCACCCTGTCTTGGGGTCTCTTCTCTGTTCTGACCCCGCCTTCAGGTCTCTTTGCTTTCACCACACTGTGGGTCTCTTTGGGGTCACCCACCTTGTCCTCAGCCAGCCTTGGGGTCTCTTTTCCTTCTGTCTCTTTGCACTGCTCACCTTGGTGTCTCTTTGGGGTTACTCTGCCTTGGGGCATCTCTATTCTCACCCTGCCTTAGGGTTTTTCTGGTTTGGCCCTGCCTTGGTGTTCCAAGCTCTGGTCTCTCTGCCCTCCTCCTGGTCCCCAGAGCCACCATGTACCTCTGTATTAAAAGCGGGCTCCTCAGGAGGGTTGGTGAGTTTGTCGGAAACAGAGCTGTTTATGTGACATGTCAACAGGGCTCTGGGCTTCCCACAGGCTCAAGGTGGAACTCCAGTGACTGCTTCCCTGGAGGTTACTCTCTTCTTGGGAGGTGTTTGCTCTCCTCTGCTCTTCCTGGCTGGGTCCTCCTGGCTCCTTGCTCAGCTGGCACTGTGAGCGCTCTGCGGCTTCCTGTGCCTGAAGGACCATCTCCTCTGGGGAATGCTCGCTCTCTCCTGCCACACTTCCCACAACTATGCTTCTGGGTCTCTCAAGCAATGCAAGCCCCTCTATCGTGGACCTCTCCTGATTGGCTTTTTATGTGCCATTCCTCCAGGGGGTTGGATCCTCCACTGTTCTCTTGCCCCAGGTGAGTATTGTGAATACAGGGGTTCTGAAACCAAACCAGTCCTTTTAATAAGATGTTTCATATTATTATTCAGTTCTCACACATAGCCAACAAAGATATTAGGGTCTGAGTTTATGGGAGGATAAATTACATCCTTATCTTGGGATTTCCTGTCCTCTATGGGGCAATGGCGTCACCCCCGTGCGACGCCGCTTGCCCTGTCCCTTAAGGTATGTTAAGCATAGAAGGCTCAACTCTCTAGTCCCAAAGGAGGATTCCTTGGATTCATCACAGTGGAAACAACTGGAGAGAGCTGGCAGATAGAGATATGAACCCGCCGGGAAGGCTGATCAATATGCAGACTGGAGACAGAAGTCATTAAGAGAGGGATGACCAGCCTATCTTGAACATTGGTTTCCATATAGCCAGTTGAAATGAGGGCTTGCTGATGCAGGGATTCCCGATTCACTGGTTACGTGCTGATTCTCCAAAAAAGGGAGGGCACATCTAAAAAGCTAAATAAAACCCCCAATGTAACTCCAAATTGTCCCTATAGACTGAAGAGGGTAACTCAGGGGAATAGAGAGCAGGCAGCCCAAGGGAATGCACTTTGAGAACAGGAACACAGGTCTGGTGTTAAATATAATGCCCTATGTTTTCCCTTTTACATTGAATGCGTTGCACTAAATCTGTAAATGAATACAAAGAATTAAACATGTAGGTGAGGAGTGTTGTGGATTTTCCTAATGTTCAATAGTTAAATTCTGGGGAGGCCGGAAGTACAGCAGGTGATGCAAGGAGAGTAGGGTTATTGGAAGAAGGATGACACATGAGTTCTGTCTTGGAGGAGTTTAGCTTAAGACAATGAAGTGTCATCTAGTGATAGGTGGCAGATAGGCAGCCAGAAATGTGGACAACGAGTTCAGGAGTAAATGTAGAGAAAGAACAATATGTCTTTATCATTAGCAAACAGGTGGTAGAAGTTTAGTTTAGTTTAGTTTAGTTTAGTTTAGTTTAGTTTATTTTCTTATATAGCGCACCTAACCCAAGGGTAACTGGGCGTTTATACAGAGAAGTTACACACATCAAAATACAGACCCCGACAGGCGGGGGAGAGGTCAGATACAGTTCACCTTTTTACAGACATAGATACTGGAGGTGTGTTACAGATCACCTTAAAGGCAGCATCCAAGAGGCAGACGCAAGAAGCAAGGGCAAATTATTATGAGTTACATTTATACATTGTTATTGGTTATATTTATACATTGATCATATTTATACATATATTTACATAGATTTGGGACATTAGCAAAATTATTTGCAACCCGACAGATGAACCACCCCCTCAGGGATAATGAGGATATCAGGGAGGGGATTAGACATGCTTAGGAATCGTTTGGCCCAAAAAACCAGGCTTTAGTTTTGGCTCTAAAAGACCAGAAAGGAGGAGATGACTTGACCCGGGAGGAGGTGTATAGGGTGAATAAGAGGATGGAGCCTACCAGGGTGCACACCAGTACTGGGGTTGGGAAAGAGTGTTAGTGTACCAGGAGATGGAGTAGGACCTTTCATCAAGATACTATGCAAACCATTCAAGATCGGTACCCTGAATGCCAAGGTGAGCAATGGTCAGAAGAAGTGACGATTGGTCAAAACTGTTGGCAAGCAGGCAAGAGGTCAAGTAGGATAAGTATGGAGTGCTGTAGAGTCATGAGAAACGTAGAGACATGGTTGTGGGTTGTTTTGGTGGAATGATGGCTACGAGACCCGGATTGGACAGAGGTATGATATGACATGATATGATAGTTTATTAATATAGCGCCTATACACAATGTGTTTCAAAGCGCTTCAAGGCAAGGGAGGGAACAAGAGAAAATAAAACCACATTCTTACAGGCCATGAACAGTAAGGATTTGAAATTAACTATCGTACTCGGCCTGACGACATTTCAGATAGTGCAAGAGCTAAAACATAGATAAGGAAGGGAGGGGGAGAGTGGGAAGGAAATGGAAACAGACAGGCGACTACCGTACTAGGCCTGATGACATTTCTGGTAGAGCCGGAAAAAAACAAAAGGTGAGGGAGAGGGGTGCAGAAAGGGAGGGGAGCAACAAAACAAGCGACTATCATACTAGGCCTGACGACATTTCAGATAGTGCTGGAGAGGTGGTGGGGAGGAAAAAAAACAGTAATGGGAGGGTGGAGGAAACAGACGAGGTTGCTCTCATATTAGGTCCAGGGACAATTCTGATAAAGTAAGTTCATAGAAGAAAGTAAGGGGAGGAGATAGGAAAAGGGAGAAGGGAAAGGAGGAGAGAAAAGAGAGTAAGCAGTCAAAAAGAGTGGAGAAGCAAGAGTGGAGAGCGAATACAATTGCAGAAGTCAGTAGTAACACATCATTTTGCAAGCCAGGATACAAGATGAAGATCGGAACAGCATGATTCATAGCCACCATGAGTACAAGATGCAAAGGAAGTTCAGCATGAGAGTTGAGAAAGAGTGACGCACCGTGAATGAATGAAGTCCATAAAAGTCAAATCCAGCATTGGCCACAAGACAGTGATGGTGAAGGAAGGCACCAGGTGGGCAGGGCTTGCTAAGTGGTGAAAAAGAGCAGCAGGCAGGATGGTACCAGGTGGGCGGGGCTTAGGCCAGGTGACCTAGATCCACTTGTGAGAAGGTGAGAAGATTATTGAGGTCAAGGCAACTAGTTGTTTAAAAATATTAGAGTAGTGAGGCAGGTTGAATACAGGGCGGTGGGTGGCTGGTTGGTTGGGTCCAGCAGAGTGCTTTTTTTTTTAGGATGGAAGGACAGTAGATAACTTAGCAGGCAGGAAATATACCCAGGTATGGTGGAGGGAATAGCTGGTGAGGGGTTCCAATTCTTTGACTGTCTGGGTTGAAAATGGGTCAGGTGAGGTGCAGGAGGGTTCCGCAGTTCTCAGGATGGGAGCGAGTTCATGTTGTGTGGTGATGGGCAGAAGAGTGGGTCGTGGGAAGGAGGGAGGCAAAGAAGGGTAATATGAGTGTCCAAGATTTTTAAGATCTCAGAGGAGAAGTACCTGGCAAATTAATTCACAAAGAGGTTGGAGGAGACCGTTACTGGGTGAGGTGGAGCAAGCACCATTTGAAGTGTTGAAGAGAGTTTTTGTGGGAGTGAGTAAAGAGTGGTGACGAGGTTGGTGGAATAGGATGCTGTGAGCGAATTGAGGGCTGTAGTGAAAAAAAGGAGTGCATCATTGCAGGCAAGAAGAATAGAGGAATTGCCTTTTTTGCCACCTGCATTAGTGTTTTGAGGTGGCACATCTGTGGGCTGGGATCCGAAGCTTGGGACAAGGGATGGAAAGAGTGACAGCACGGGAGTGGTAGTTGTCACAGATATCAACTGCTATATATTAATTTGTTTCACTAGGTGGGCACCCTCATATAATACCCCAACATATAATCCAACCCTATAGGTCTGGGGACAAGACACAGGCTAATTCAGATATCACTATTTTCTTTTATTAAAGTCAAACTATTTCAAAGGTGGCTCCCAAACATTTTGCAGGAGAAATCATCACAATATGTCACAATCACAGGCAGCTTGTCTACATAAACAAAACAAACCTGCATTCGTAAAACTCATTAGTTCTTGCACACTTGCATTAATTTACTTAATAAAATCTCTATGTTTTATTCAGTGTAGCAATCGGCCTCTGAGTCATAATTCTGCCAAGTGTTGGTCGCTGTATCAAAATTGTCTTGATATCAAAATATTTCTAAATTACACATAAGTTACATGACAAATTATTGGAAGAACTTTGCTTTCCCTAATAACACCAACAAGTGCTGAAATTAGAGAAATATTGCATACATCACATTTCCCATGTAGATAAGGTGCTGTAGGTAGCTAATATGTATGTGCAATTTCAAAATATGTTTACAATAAGTTGTAGCAGAATTATGCACCCTTTGGGTTAGGGAAGCAGTGTTATCAGTTCAGAATTAATAGAATTTCAATTCACATTATCAAGCAAATATTCTTTAGGATATGGTAGCTTAATATTAACTATATCTGTGAAAATGCTTTGAGTACAATGTAATGACATTATTATTTACAAAGAACTGTGTGCCGCCTTCACAGGAGTACTATCTGCATCACACTGCGCACACAGCTTAGTGATATATTTCTGATTGGATTGGCATGACATCTCACTTGATTTTAAATGCATTTACAACATCAATGTATTTTAGTAGTACCCTTTCCAGGCCACCGTCTTCTGGGACTTAGCAAAAGAAATTGTTCTAGGGAGCATATATCATTTAATTTGGGGAATTCCCCCACTCACTTTGAAATTATTCTTTCAGTTTTTATGATCAGCATGGGCCCTCTCAGATTGTAAATTTACCAGTCAGCAATGCCCCTTCGGATTCACGTCCATGAAGTTAGAACTGCCACAGGTCCACCTTCTCTTCCTGGAAAATGAATCCTTCCTTGAGCAGCACTTATGTAATTCCAGCTCTACGGATGGTCTCTCTAATTAATCTGTAGAGGAGCAGCTGCATGCCTCTGCAGGAAACCCCACCCCCTACCTCCTATATGTTGGAAGCCTGAGATCATGCCGTGTTTGACACCAGCGGTTGTGCCAATACTGCAGTGTATATCCGAAAGAAGATATCCATTGAGGCAACCCTATCGAATGTATCCCCGAAGGGACGACAATCTGAGAGAGGAACTCCCTGAAGGAATATGGAAAAGAGCAAAGAAAGAAGCCTGTGACATCATAAGAGAGCATGAACGATGTCTTAGGATACTGGCTGAAGAGGATGTATGGATCCTACAGAAACTAATGATGATATAAAGAACCGAGTGAGCATTAAAATACGAAAAGAAGATTACACATTCACAAAGTGCTGAAGAAAATCAATCATTCAATAATTGCACAGACGCTGAAACACAAGATAGACTAAGTTATCATAGAAGCTGGCTATACATAGTGAATAGAATGTAGGAGAAGCCGCCATTATATAGAAGCTGGATATCGGTATCATAAATTTAGTAAGCCAAGACCAAAGAACAGGAAAGGGAAAATTGTGTCGCAGTAAGAATAAACTGAATCGTGGAGCTGCATGGTGATGTTGTTTGGCCTGGAGTCAAGTCTGAAGCAGCCAAGGTCGGCTATCTATTCTGGAAAGGAGTGGACGTGCAAGGATGAAACCTCTCTTGCAAAGAAGAACACCAAGAGTGACAGGTTTTATTCATTTAAGACATTTAAAACCTGTAAAATGGACCAAATCATGGTCTCCTGTCACGTGGGCCAAGGATGAAACTAGAGTCGAACTTGGAGTCCCAAAACAAGATAGTGAGTGCTCGCACACCCGTGTAGTCTGAAGACAAGGATACTTTTGCAAGGCCAATTTCAAAGACAATCTTCATGGCAGAGGGCTTGGGTGATGAAAGATGCTGGGATAATTGGGTGGAGAGGTAGAGTCAGGCCCCATCTCCTTGCACCTGGATCTGGGTTTATGTGCTGCTAAGTGAAGCAAATGTTCCAGACCTGGCACAAGCATCCCAACCAATTCTAGTGGTCCATATAACGAAGGACCTTATAGTTTGAAGACCAATGAGAAACGGTGTACTTTATGGTTTTTAAAGGTGACATGTTTTAGAGGTAGGCACATATTGTCCACCTGACAGTGGGCAGCCAATTACAATACTAGTTCCTATATATTGTGTACGTAGATGTTCCTCTTAAGCCTATCCTGATCCCCAATAGGTTTTTCATCATTTGCCACGTAGAATGACATCACCTCTGACGTATTTTTAGTATAAAGTGTATGTTGTGTGAAAATGTCGTTGAGAGAAATCGAGAGTATGTCAGGTGATGTTCGTAGTAACACCCTTTTTTAGATAATTGTTTATAAAACAGTACTTTGTCATCTTCCTGAGTTGGTTCGGTTATTTGGACTCAGAGTTATTCTGTGAACCCATCCATTGCATGCATGTTCCTAAAGGGCCCTAAGCTCAAATCAATCAAGTTGGAACATGTGTTTTCCTTCTATACAGCTTCATATTCCAGATTCAGGGTGTCCTATTCCCTGTTTGTCTCTGCTTTTTAAAATGTGAAATATTCCCCTGCTTATGTCATGATTATATCACAGCCCTTAATCAATCAAGTCCTCCCGTTGGCTTATATGACAATGCACACTCTGACCTTAACACATCCCTAATCTCTAATGGATGTTTATATATCTGAACATGAAAAAGGTGGGGGATGATTTGCTCAAGGTATTATCACATTCTATATCAGGTTTTGTTTAATATCTATTTGCAAAAATATGGTACATTAATGAAGCACAGATTTCTGTAATCCCCTGGCCGACAAACATGCCTGGATATGTGGCATGAATGTGTGCCACACTTATTCATAAATGGATAAATATTAATAATTTTAAGAATTATTAAAAAAGAAAGGCAATTCAAAATGAAGCAGCATCTGTTGAGCTGTAATGCTACTCTGTATCTCACCAGTACTCAAGTGTTCTATATAGCTTTCAATTGCATGTTTTCAGTGTGACAGGCATAATTCTCCAAAAATACAGAGAAGGTTGAAACCATTGTAGGTCTGCTCCAGTATAGAGGCCTTGGGGGGAGGGGAGGAGAGAAGAGCAGGCTTGATATTGGAGAAGTAGAGGCACAGGGAGTCAGGTTTACATGTATGTTTGGTGATAACAGGGCTAGAAGGGGAAGAGGTGGGGGCAGAGAGCAATACTCAAATGGAGAATGGAGTGATTGGAAGGGGAAAGTTCAATAGTATGATTGGAAGTGGAGAGAGAGATTGAGAGAGGAAGGTGGTTTAGGAGAAGAGAGTTATCCTGGATTTGAGGGGGTAGATTACGGAGAGAAATGAGGGACTGATCAGAAAGGAGAGGGTTGAGTCGAAATTGGAGACTATGCGACATTATAGGGATTTTAGAGTCACATTTGACTACTAAGGGTGAGTCAAGAGAAAGGTTGTCAAGGAGGAGGTCAATGTCCAGGAAAAAGAAGTAGATTAGGTACAAGGGATGATAAATAAGGGGTATGGTGAGAAGAGGTGGCAACTAGGCTGTGATACATTCAAAGGAGGGAGGAAGAGAGTTGTACAGAGGAGGGTGGGCAAAGGGGTGATTTTATTGATCATTAGGCACAAGCCACTATAACTTTTGGAATATTGGGTGGAGTAAAAGAAGGTAGAGCAATCAGCAGGGAAGCTGAGTCCAAGGGGGGGTAAGGAAGGTTTCGGTAATACCCACTACTGCCAGAAAGGGGTTGTGAGAGTCAAAAGACTTAGGGATATGTGGAGGTTTTTTACACGATGGATTTGGCATTCCATAGTCTGAGAGTGAGGGTAATGGGGGATGGGTGGAAAGAAAAGGCATTTACAATGGGAAGTCAATGAGAGTATTTGAGGATAGAAACGGGGGGCTACTAGATGTTCATATAAAGGAGAGTCGTATTGCAGGGACGCGGTGGGAAGAGTAGGGGACAGGGAGGAGGAGATGATGGGAATGGGTAGAAGGACTAAAAATCAGAGGGAGGGGGAGAATGTTTAGGAAAGGGGGAGAAGTAACAGTATGTGGATGGGGAGATGCAGAGTGAGTCAAAATCAGGATATCACAAGAAGGTGGAATGAGGTGGGGGTAAGAGAGAGTGGCCATACAGGAAAATGCAAGATAAATAGTGAATGGAGTGTTATAACATGGAGGGGAAGGATGGTAGGTTAGGGAACAGCACAGTGTACTGGGTAAATAGATATATCAGGAACAGGAGTGGAAGAAGGTCAGGGTTTAAAATTAGACAAAGACTTCAAGGTTGGGAATGACCCAAATTATGCTATGAAGGTTCACAGGTAGGGAGCGCAGGGGTAGGGACATCCAAAGTGCAGTATAGATGTATAACAGTATTTAGCATAGGGGCACTTGTTGACCATGTCTTTCATGGGGGTGGATATTATGATAATGTTAGGTATGGGAGAAGGGGCACAAAGATATAAAGAGTGCACTCTAGTGGGAAAGAGAAGGGGTAAACTCACGTGGCGATTGGGTATCACACAATGCAATGGGTACAGCAGAGTCGAGAGCAGATAGTCAGTGAAACAATGCATTTTTATAACCTTGATTGCCACAGCGATACGCAAAACATCTCACTGTGTTAAGCACTTGGTACAGGGATATGTGTTCATATGCCAGATCATGGTTCCAAATCCTGACTAGGCTGGTTTAGTATTTCCTCCCACTTGCGTTGATATACTTGAGTACATCTCTGACAGAAATGTTGCCTCTGTGGCTCTGCAAGCAGGCACCTTGTGTGCTTGGAACCTGCCCAAACCATGGGTGCAGAGAAGAACGATAGAGATTCCCCCTGCTGCTCAACAACTAAAAGCACATTTCTTTTAATTCCGATGTTATATTAAGAGCAGTAACCCATACTCCCTCCACTGGCGGGAACTGCAAGACCAAACAGTAACACCTTCAAAACAATCCCTTGAAAAATATGTTACAAAATTGTTCCCATTTGGCAGAAGTGCCCCAACGTTTGCAAGCATGGTAAACCAAAGGCAGGAGGAGACATTGATTAGGCACCTAGAATAGGTGCTAAAGAAGCAAGACAGAATATACAGTTTTTATTTATTTATTTTATTTATTTATTTAATATACATTTAACCGATGGGTTTTGTTTATACAATATCAAACATTAGACCATGAAAAATATATAAACATCACATCATTGTAAACACATGTACAAATAGACTAATATACTGTTTTGCGTGGTCTGACTTGTGAGCGCCTTGAGGCCTTTCGGCGTGTGACGCAATATAAGAACATTATAGATAGATAGATAGACAGACAGACAGACAGACAGACAGACAGACAGACAGAGAGATAGATAGATAGATAGATAGATAGATAGATAGATAGATAGATAGATAGATGGACTGGGGAGAAGAACAAGGACCGCCCAACAAGCTAGAATGCTACAGGTCATTGTGGCAAAATGTTAAAGTTGTAAATTAACTCATTTTGCTAAACAACCCTGAAATAGAGGCAAACATGCAACAAATACAAAGTGAGTGACCACAAACTGGAAAACGAGACAGGCAGACACAAATCAAGCAAGAAGGTTAGGGAGGAAAGAATCAGTCAATAGTGTGATTTGGGAGAGGAAGAACATTAGAGACACTTCCTCCTACAGTGTCCTGCTAACAGTCATTTTGGACACTTATTTCTCTACATTCGGTGGCAATAAGGACGTTTTTGCGAATAAACCTTGACACAGACCGCTCGCCTTCCTCCTTCGACAATGACCAGAATGAGTAGAGCAAACAACCAAACATATTTATGCATTTCTCCAGAGAGAACAAATTGCATAAATCAGTACAGACATTCAGAAAAAAAATCTGAAAACCAAATAATCACCACTGGAGAGAATGCAACACTTATGTATACATTATACTTGCTTTGGTAATATTTGTCTAACTTACCATACCAATTAAGTACTTTGGGCCTCATTACGACCCTGGCAGAACTGGTTAACGGGTGCCGCAAAAGGATGCGGACCCGTTAAACCTGTTCCGATACATTAGGAGGTCCCCTTGCGGGACACGGTAAGCACGCCTGGTGAAACCAGACGTGCTTACCGGGTCCCGCGAGGGGAAGAGGGAGCAAACAACGGGCCAACTTGTAATCGGCCCATTGTTTGCTCCCTCTCCCATTCCCATTCAGCCCTAAGTGGGCTGAAATGGGAATGGGGAGGGTCCGGGTCCTTGGAGGGAGGAATTACCGGGCCCTCCGAACTCGGAATGGCCCGGTAACTCCTCATTCTGGGAACCCGGACCTGGAGGCGATTTCGGCGGCAGCCATGCCGCCAATAGCGGCATGGCTACCGCCGAGGTCGTAATGAGGCCCTTTGTATTGTTTCATTGTAAACAACTACAATGCTACAAAACAACATACATGCAGTATAGATAGCACTAATTATAAAAACTAACAAAGCATCAGCATAGTGCAACATAGAGCTTGGTCCCTCCAGACGAAGTTTATAAAAGCTGGGTATCCAACCCCAATGGAGCACATAATGAAGTAGGGAGAGGAGATTAGGGAGCCAGATTTGAGAAATTGGAGCCAAAGTGTCAAGGCCTAAATCCTGTCTTTTTCACCTGAGACTGTGATCTTGGACAGATAATTCTATCTCACTGTATAATACTGTGCTTTCATTGGTGAAAGGGTTTTCCTTTTCACATTATGGGGGCATTGTTTAGCACATTGCCCCTTCTTTCTTTTCATGCAGCCCAATTGAGCGGAAGGGGTCTTTGACAGCAGGACTCTGCCAAGCTTATTTTCAGGTCTAAACAAAATGGATAAGTGTTGAAGTTGCACACTAAGCTAAAATTAGGTAACCAAAGTGTGTGATCCTGGGCAACTAATTTAACCACATAGGGGGGCATTTTCAAAGCCATTGAGTGCAACCGTAAGGTGTAAAAGCAAGGTCGTAGCCATTTACATTTTATTTTTCCAATCTAGGGAAATGTAGTGCCATTTGGAGGCACAGAAGGAGCATCAGATGAAATTAACATTTCCCGCCATACTTTCCTCCTCTGATCTCAAAGAGCATATGCCTTAATGCTTGCATGAGATTTTCTTATGGAATTCGCCTGTTCTAGCACCCGATAAAAGCAGGAAGATTCCACGGGAATCCACTGGAAATGCTGCCTGCACACCATCATTTACAGGCAGCATTTACAGTTTTTACAAAACGGAGAGTGAACGTGTAGAGTACGGGTGATTTTGCCTGGTTTTACTCTTTAGTTTAATACTCTGGTTTGCACAAGTTTACAATTGCATGCAGGTGACCCAACATTGCTAATGCTGATGCTCCTTTACATGTTATTATACTTCTTTGTAAAATGACTGCTTAAGTGTGTCATTGTTTGAAATTGCCAGTGCCCAATATTTCAAAATGATTGTCTCCTTCAAGTAATTTATTTCTCAGGTTACGTTCATCAAAAGGAATCCTCGCGCATAGTTTGAACGACTGTCGTTTTGTGGAATGTATACTGATAGTGCCCATTGTGATATTGGCCACAGTTTTCATCGCGGCTTACACAAGTCGACACCTCTTGAAGAGCACAGCCCCCTTCTAATCTCAATGCGTGTTCAGATCCGGCCCATTCTTATTGGTATCCTTTATCCATGCAATGGCGTGTGCACTTTCCTTGCTGCTTCCAATCTTTCTCTTGTGCGCATGCGTGGACGCTTTAACGTTCTCCGAGGCTCTAGTTCTGCCTCTATGCTGGTGTATGTGCAGTGGTCGAAGGGGCCGGGAGCGGTGCTCCTCTACTTTTTTAAATTACGTTTTCTTGTTCTTATACTTTTTTTTTTTTTTAAAAGAAACCGTTCCGGAAGGGTTTCGTTTTAAAATAAGTGTAGGAAGCAGTTGAAACTTGCACTTTCAGTGCCCTGCAGTGTACGCTCCCTCAAACAGCAGGCGCATGTGTTTGGGAGTTTGTGTTGCACGTGGGGCGATGTGGTTTGTGGGGAGTGTGGCAGGCCAGTAGAGAACATCTTTTTTTTGTGCAGGAGCTCACACAGACGGGGGCATCGAGATGCTGTTACAGGAATATGACCTGTGTTGCTTCGTGTTGTCTTGATTCCAAGGCGAGCACGTTGCCACTGAGCTATCCTCCCGAGACACACTGCTTCTTTTCGTACACCACTGGGTATATGTACCTTTATTAACTTTATTAACTGGCTATTGACATGTTTCTTCCGTTGCCTATATACTCCAGCCTGTGTACCACCGCTGTGGCTGCTGTTGCTAAAATGGGTCCGGTGCCACTGCTAGAACACAAGCACCCACACGATGGGCAGCTCGTGTTTGTCGCCCTTGAAATGTCTCCTGTTTATCATTCTCCCTCCAGAATAATGATGGAGATATGCAGAGTTCCTAGGCCTGTGTAAATCACTATAAGGCTGCATATCAAGCTATCGGCTGTGAAGGGCTGGCGAGAGTAAACAGAGATTCTTGGGTCGCGTTATGTTTTCTGGTTCGGGGGGAGTTAAAAGGTCTCTATGCCCTGGGTCCCACATCTCTTATGGCGGCCCTGTTTATGAGCACTTGGCTCACAAAAGCAGGGGGACCTTTACGCTGACTCCTCCATCTTGGGCCCAAAGACAACAGACACCTTTGTGGTAAACACACGGATTCTCAAAATGTTTTTGCCGCAAATGAGGAGCTGTGATAGCGCATCTGCTCACTTGCGGCCAAGCAAGCAGCATCCCGATTCACGAAGAGCATGTGACTCAGTGCATCTTTTTCCCCCATTGAGCATTTGCGAAAATACTTTACATAGGGTGACCAGACATCCCAGTTTTCCCGGGACTGTCCGGTTATTTGCACCTGCGTCCTGGGGTCAACCCTGTCCCGGGATTTGGGGATCGGGTGGATACTGTTATGTTCCGCCCTGCGTCCCGCTACGTGGTGACGCAGGGCGTGCATAATAAAAGCCCCGCCCCCGCGCTCGGAAGGCAGTTCCGGGGCAGACCATGCACCCGTGTGTGCGTGCGAGTTATTGCAGCTCCCGCTGGTGCTGTGCCACAGGCCGTGCGGCCTAGCTTACTCCTCCAGCCCTCGTGCGCGCACGCCGAGGGCAGGGACATAACAATGGCGACGAGATGAAACGAGGACAAACACGCGCTCGACGTTCACGGCACCTGGATGGCCTGCAGCCATTGCGGCCAAATTTTTGGACACCCGATGGGGGGGGATCGAACACGTGACCCACCCCACCCCAAAAAAAAAAAAAAGAATTTTTTTTTTCTCTCTCCTTCAATCTTCTCATCATCACTCGCCCTACAAGTGATGACTGGGCGGTGTGAAGGCATCTCACATCTGGTATCGCACACCAGGGGCCCCATCACGACGTGACATCGGAACCACATGGAAAAACCAGCACCTGAACTCTTCGATACAGCGTTTGGACACCAAGGCACCTCCAGGGAAGGCCCAACTTCACCGCGCTAGTGGTTGCCTGAAGAGATCACGACAGCACTGAACAGGTACACGTCGACATGGCGGCCGGCACGTCCACCCCTGGGCCCACCACGCCGTCCAGAATTGCGGTAAACCTATTGCTGACGTCCCTACAGCCTCGCACACAAGGAGGCTCATCGACACTGGTCCAGCCATTTGACCCCTTTACCGACCCATCTTCGAGTTGACCCAGATGGCAGCTGTGGATCCAGAAATTCGAGATGGCGATGGAGTGCAAAGATGTGATGTCGGCCAGGAAAATGAAGGCGCACCTACTCCTCAGTGTGGGTGACGAGGTACTGCGCATTTTCAACTCCTTGGATGTGGCCGATGGCCAAGATGCGTACCAAAACGCAAAAGATGCCCTAACAGCTCATTTTCTCCCCCAACTGAACCCGGACTATGAGACATTCATCTTCTGCACCACCATACAGGCAGCAGAGGAGACCCTGGATGCCTACCACACTCGGTTAACAAAATTGGCCATGTCCTGCGAGTTCACTAATGTTGAGAGGGAGATCAGGAGGCAAATCATTAACGGCGTACACTCAGAAAAACTAAGGCGCCTAATTCTCAGCGAGAGAGGCATCCCCCTGCAACGAATCCTTGAATTAGGACGACAAAGGGAACTAGCCCACACCAGAGCGGCCAACATGGAGGCCACTCTGCACAGACTGCAACCGGTCCTCAACACAGCCATGGTGGCCCAGATCACCAACAAACAATCCTCGAGGGATGAATACAGTGGGGGCTATGGCCAGAACAGGTGGCAACCGCGCATTCCTGGGCCCACAGAGTGTGGCTGGTGTGGTGGCCCACGACATGGCCGCCGCAACTGTCCTGCGCAAGGTACCACCTGCGGTGCCTGCGGCAGGAAGGATCATTATGCAAAAGTGTGCAGATCATCGGGCGCCTCCACGCAGCCCCCACAGAACATTTCAGACAAAAACACGACCAAGAAAAAGAAGCAGGCCAGTGCAAGGAGGGTCGCAGTGGCCAACTCTTCCACGGAGGAAGAAGGGGATGACATCTCAACAGGGCAGCAAGATCCCGGCAAGGACAACGAGAAGAAAGGAAGAAAGATATACCTCGTGTCCGCATTAAGCCAAGGCCAAGAAACACAAAGAAAATCTGTCCGAAGGCGCAAGTGCATGGTCACTATCCAAGACCAGCGCATTCTCATGACCAATGACACCGGCGCTTCGGTGAACGTGATGCCCACAAGCATATTTCAGACTCTGAAGCCTCAACCAGTCCTGAAAAGCACGGATACGCTGTTGTATGCCTACGGCAGCCGAAAGCCCCTACCATTCATGGGCAGGTTCCGCACCACGCTGGAGCACGGCGAAAACAGACTGTGGTCAAAAGTATATGTCGTAAAGGCAGGAATCGAAAGCCTCCTGAGTGGAGACGCCGCAGAAGATCTGGGAGTGGTCAAATTCAACTGCCACATTGATGAGGCCGAAGAGGTGGAGAAAATGCTAAGTCAATACCCCAAGCTGCAAGATGGAATAGGCTGCTTGAAGGGCAAAACCATCCGGCTGCACAACGACGAAACAGTACAGCCGAAGGCCATACGTCATCGGAGGACACCTTTCCACATGAGAGAACAAGTGGAGCAGGACCTTAAGGCTCTGGAGGAAGCTGGCATCATAGAGGCGGTTACTGGGCCCACACCATGGGTCTCCCCGATGGCTGTCACGCAAAAGCCTAAACAGCCTGGAAAGGTCCGGATTTGCATTGATATGCATCTACCTAACACTGCCATCAAACGAGAACGCCACATCACCCCAACGATCGACGAAATCGTGGCGGACCTCAAAGGGTCTTGTGTTTTCTCGAAAGTTGACTTGAAAGCGGGGTATCATCAACTCAAACTCCACAGAGACTCGCACTACATTACAACATTCTCAACGCATCTGGGGCTAAGGAGATACAAACGCCTGAGCTTCGGGATCTCGTCTGCGGCTGAAGTATTCCAGCAAACTATCCAGGAGGTCATCAGGGGCATCCCGGGGGTCCTCAACGTGAGCGATGACATTCTGATTCACGCCCCTGACAAGAAGGAGCACCTCAAGAGGCTTCATACCCTACTGGGCAGACTACAAGAGGCTGGACTGACCATACACAGGGAGAAGTGCGAGTTCCTCAGATCGGAAATCACTTTCTTTGGTTACAAGTTTGGCAGCACGGGCATCTCCCCTGATCCCCAGAAGGTCGCAGACATCCAGGCGGCAAGCCCACCGATGACCCCTACAGAAGTACGCAGTTTCCTAGGGATGGCAACCTACTGCGGGAGGTTCATTCGAAACCTGGCCACCCTATCTGAGCCACTACGGGAGCTGACGAAAGCAAACACCACATGGGACTGGGGGCAGAAGTGCCAAGACTCGTTTGAAAGTATTAAAGAGTCCCTGTCCGTCGACACCAAGATGGCGTATTACAACACCGAGCTGCCCACAGAACTATTCGTGGATGCAAGCCCCGTTGGGCTCGGTGCCATCCTGATGCAGGTGACGAGAGAAGGGGAGAAAAGACCGATAGCATACGCCTCGAGAGCCCTCACGGAAACCGAACAGAGGTACTCCCACATCGAGAAAGAGGCCATCGCAGTGCTGTGGGGGTGCAGGCACTTCCATCTGTACCTATATGGGCGGCGGTTCACAGCAGTCACCGACCACAAACCCCTACTACCCATCTTCATGGGAACGTCGTCACACCCTCCGGCACGGATCACCAAATGGCTACTACATCTCCAGCAATACGACTTTGGTCTCATCTACCAACCAGGCAGTGGATACCCTGTGGATTTCCTTTCGAGGCACCCGCGAGCGGCAACCCAACACGAGATCCAAGTGGCCGAAGAGACAGAGGAATATATATGCCAAGTGGTTCGTGCAATGAGACCAAAAGAGGTGAGCATCGAAGACATCGAGGCAGAAACCAACAAGGATCCCTGCTGCAATCTATTGAAAGATGCCATAATCTCAGGGGACTGGAAAACCTTCATGAGACACACACACAACAGAACAGCGGAAGCAAAAGGGTTTCTGTCCGGCATGTTCACCTTCCGGCAAGACTTGTCAATCACAGAAGGCGGAGTGATACTAAGAGGTAACCGCATAACAATCCCTCACAGAATGCAAGACAGGATAGTGGCCCTAGCGCATGAAGGAGCCCAACGGCTGGCAAGGACGAAGGCCCGCATACAGCACAGGGTATGGTTTCCCCAGATCGAGGAAAGGGTCGAGACGCTCATCAGCACGTGCCTAGCCTGTCAGATAACAGGAGCCCCGCCAGAACCAGAACCAATTCTATCGGAGGCACGGGGCCGCTCTCGGTGGGAGGCCATCAGCATTGACTTCTACAAGCTACGGGAAGGCCTCCACCTCTTGGTAGCTGTTGACGACCATTCCCGATATCCGGAGTTTGAAATAGTCGAATCCACAGCAGCGGAAGTGGTCATTCCAGCCATAGAAAAAATGTTTGCAACTCACGGACTACCAACATCCATCAAAAGTGACAATGGGCCACCGTTTACCGGGGAGGAATTCAAGAACTATCTGCAGGACCTCAACATAAAGTATCACCACATCATGCCGAGGTGGCCCCAGGCCAACGGGGACGCCGAACGCTTCATGAGAACCATAAACAAGGTGCTACGGGTATCCAAGGCGAACGCCAGCCCATGGAAGATCGACCTCTACCGATTCCTCAGGAACTATCGGGTTACCCCCCACAGCACAACCGGCATACCGCCGGCGGATCTCATGTTCGGCACCGTCATCCGATCCTCGATTCCGCACCATCCAAGCAGGACCCCGGATCAGGTCAATGAAGAGCGCACGGAAATGAGAAGGAGTGCCAATGCCCACATGAGCGGCAAGAGAAGAGCGAGGCAGTCAGATCACCAAGTGGGGGACCAAGTCGTCATGCTACGAAACCCCACCAAATCAAAACTCGACACCAGATACGAGGAACTGCCATGGACCGTCAGCGATCGGCACGGAACCATGGTGACTGTGACCCGAGGACACCGTCGAGTGACGAGGAACTCATCATGGTTCAGGGCGGTGCCTCACATCCTGTGGACTGACAGTGAGTGCCATCTGGAAGAGGAGGACGCTCAGCCCAGCGAAGACGAGCCTAGGTCCATCCCGGATGTGACAAGAGCGGCGGATGGAACCTGGGAACCGCTAGAGGCCCCCGGCCTCGAGGACATGACCAGTGAAGGTGAGCCAGATCAGGAGCCGGGGGGGTGCAGGCCCCGAGAAGGGCGGTACGGTGTGAGAGCGGCCACGAGACCGCCGGCCAAGCTAAATGAGTATGTGTGGTAGTGTGAGGTGCCTGGACCACGGACCCTATGGCCGGACAATTATTGGTTGAGAGCGTGAGCAGATGTTTGCACTCACAGTTGATGCAAGTTAGTGTTATGTTTGTTTGTTTTGTAATAAAGGAGGAATGTTATGTTCCGCCCTGCGTCCCGCTACGCGGTGACGCAGGGCGTGCTGAATAAAAGCCCCGCCCCCGCGCTCGGGAGGCAGTTCCGGGGCAGACCATCCACCCGTGTGTGCGTGCGAGTTATTGGAGCTCCCGCTGGCGTTGCGCCACAGGCCGTGCGGCCTAGCTTACTCCTCCAGCCCTCGTGCGCGCACGCCGAGGGCAGGGACATAACAGATACCATCCGTTTTTTTGGCCAGATATCCTGATTTTTCCACCAGTTATCCAAAAACTGGAATTGTATCCACCTGATCCCCAAAACTTAAAATAGCCTCTGGACCCGGGCGCTGCAACATGACACGGGACAGGCCGCCCACATAGAAGTAAGACTACAGTTTCACCACTGAAGCTGTAGTCCTACTTCCATGTCAGAGACCTCTCCCGTTTTTATATTTTAGAAATCTGGTCACTCTAACTTTACAGCAGATGTCAAATTCACAGACAGGATGCGCTCTAAAATGCCCAGAAACGTCAAATGATGACAGGTTGAAGTGTGACAAACGGACATGGACATTCTTTTGTGTCTGTCATTTCGCTGAGACAGGCCCTTTCACGGCCTGTCTCGATGAAATGCACTCCCCTGTTGTGTTGGTGCCTGGGGGGTGCCTCGCCACGTGTGCTGGGCCCAAGGTCGGGGCCCAGCTGGAGGACGGTGCCCCTGCCGGGCAACGCCGTCCGGACGGCGCCCCTGCCGGGCAACGCCGTCCCTGTGGGTCCCCCAACCATGTGAGGCGGGTTGGGGTGCGACCCCGGCCTGGGTGCCCCCAGAGCCGGGGCCGCGGTGGCCAGGTGGACCTGGCCACGTGTGTGGAGCTCCGGTGTCCCGGAGCGGGTGGGACGAACCCCCACCCTTCATCAAGCGGCGTGATCGCCGCACGGCAGCGTGTGTCGTCGGGTGCTGCCCGACACGAATATGGGGCTGCCCGGTGGACCGGGACAGCCCCCAACAATGGCGACGAGGATGGGATCCCGTGTGCCCCCCCCCCCCCAGAAGTTTTGAGGCGGGCCCATCTCCAACGGGGCCCGCGCCCGAGCAATGGCGTGGCGGGCCCGACACCAGCTGGGACCGCGAAAAAGGAAGATGGCGGCGTTGGCCGCGAGTGGAGGAGGGTCTCTCCCCACCGGCGTCCGCAGGAGTAGGGATGCCGGTTTTCCAGCCCCCGAGGGGGAGGGAATGCCCGCGGCGGTGGCCGCATGGAGGAGGCTGCCTCTTCCCCTGTGTGGGACAGGGTCTGCGGTGCGAGCCGCTAAGGAGTCAGCTGGGAAGGGGGGCCGCCGTACAGCTGAGGCGGCCCCAAACGCGGCGGCGGTGACCGCGTGGGCTCCCCCCTCCTTCTTTGACGGGGGACTGCCCGCGGTTTCGGCCGCCATGAATAAAAGCACTATGGCGTCGGCCACAGTGAGGAGGCGACGCCACGCCCGCGATCTGCGGGCCGAAATGTGAGCGGCGAGGGACGCCGCATGAAGAAGGCGGGCCCATCACCAGCTGGGCCCGCAAGGAAAACATGGAGAGGTGAGCGGCCCCTCCCCCAGCATGCCAGCTGGCCGCCCACCACCGCGCGGCTGCCCCATCGACCAGCCGTAGAGGGAGACATGAGGCGGGCCCAAAACCAGCTGGGCCCGCGTGGGAAAAAAAAAAAAAAAAAAAAAAAAAAAAAAATGTGTGTTGCAGGCCCGAATCCAACAGGGCCTGCAAAGGAAACAAGGGAGGCGGGCCCAGCACCAGCTGGGCTCGCAAGCACAATAGAAGTGCTCGCCCCGAGGAGCGGGCGGAGAGCTGCCTGCCCTCCCACCCGCAGGCCGCGGCAAACATCGCCGCCGGGGAAAATATAAGGCAGCGGGCCCAACACCAGCTGGGCTCGCAAGGAAGCTGCCCGCCCCGGTGGGGTGATCCTGCGGCGTCGCAGCACCGTGAGGGGAGCTGTCTGCCCCCCCAACTGGAGGCAAGCATGCGGCAGTGCCCTTCAAGAGCATGGGCCTGCCGTGCAAAGAAAAGGGGAAACGAGAATGCAGGCCCCCAGGCCCCTGCAAGGAGGAACAGGGTTTTCTCTGCCACCCTGCCACGATCTCCTCTCCGTGCAAGTGGACTTGGCCGATGTGGCCCCTGGGCCTCCCCAGGTGCGGCTTTGCCGGTGTTTTGTGTAATTGTGTAGTAACTGTCCTAAATGAACTCTGGTGAGGGTGCGAGCTGGTTTCCGGCGACTCCATACGGAAGGTGGACCTCATGAGTGTTGCATGGCACCCCTGTGAGGGGCCATGGTACGTTCCATGGAGGGATGTGGTCACATGGTTACCCATGTGACCAACCTAATAAAAGGTCCGAGCCGCTTCCGGCTCGGCAGTCACGAGTGAACCTGACTCCGCGTGGTGTGTTGTGTTGGTGCCTGGGGGGTGCCTCGCCACGTGTGCTGGGCCCAAGGTCGGGGCCCAGCTGGAGGACGGTGCCCCTGCCGGGCAACGCCGTCCGGACGGCGCCCCTGCCGGGCAACGCCGTCCCTGTGGGTCCCCCAACCATGTGAGGCGGGTTGGGGTGCGACCCCGGCCTGGGTGCCCCCAGAGCCGGGGCCGCGGTGGCCAGGTGGACCTGGCCACGTGTGTGGAGCTCCGGTGTCCCGGAGCGGGTGGGACGAACCCCCACCCTTCATCAAGCGGCGTGATCGCCGCACGGCAGCGTGTGTCGTCGGGTGCTGCCCGACACGAATATGGGGCTGCCCGGTGGACCGGGACAGCCCCCAACATCCCCCAGCAAGCACGTGGTTGCTGGGAGCCGTGGAACATTTGCACGCTCCCAGCAGTAATGTATGCAAGGCGACGATACAGCGCATCTTTTTTTCTACAGCCCAGCCACTCCAGAAATGCTCGGGTCACCTTTGTCAATAAGGTGACCTAAGTATTTCTGAAAGCATTGCAAATGACAGGACCGCATTTTCAGCACTGTTTTTTTGAGAATCTGGCTCATTGTGTTTATCAAATGCCTGAAAAAACAGCAATACTCCTACTAATGATAAATAATTAAGTGCACCGATGAAATGTGGCCACACAACCTGCACTCACATGGCAGCCATACTTTGGGAACCGCCAGCCTAAGCCCTGGCTCCCCAGCTCCCACGGCTGTGGAGGCCCGCTCAATCGAATTCCTGCAATTGTCGAAGGCCTCCCTTTGGGCCTGGCGTAGAAAGCAGCCTGTTCAGTCTTCGTCGGGTCTATTTTGGGCGGCCTATGCTTGATTTCCCATAAAGGATGCATTGCTCATGTGGAAGGCTGGTGGCCAGGGGAAACAGCTTGCCTCCTGTTCCTGTTCCCCGCCAGCCACCCGAGTCCTCGCTGGATGATGCGGTCAGAATAAACCGGCCGTGCAGGGGGATTACCTTTCCCCTTGCATGCCATTAACCTGTACATCTGGATGTTGCATCGCACAGATGTGGAAATTTAGGTAAATACGGGTGTTTTGGGTCATCACCGAGTTAGCATTTAACGCGACACCTGTCCGTCCTGCGAGTGTGCCCTTTGCTGTACACCGTGTTGCTTTCAACGCGGGAGAGAAACACAAACTTTATGGTACCTGCGCTTGCATTGAAGTGGAATTCCTTGATACATATTTAATGCGGGTTTGGCAAGAAAAGGAGTGTTTTTTTAGCACCGTGTCTGAGGTTCCATGGCTACACAGTAACAAAACATTATTCATAATGATGTAGCGCTCACAAAAGAAAGATGCCATTGCCAAGGCAGGCGAGCCTCGTTCTGGGCGGGAATTGTTATGTGAAAGCGATTATAGAAACATCTGTGTCAACACGACGGGGCCCTCAAATAGCGGTGTCGCTCGTGTTCGGGTTAACTGCCCCACCTTGGCCTGTAAAATGGCGGCTGCTGTGACAGGGGCTTTCTTGGTGTGTGCAACAGGTGGAACATGTCTTTTCTATGACGGTGACTAATGCTCAAGTTATAATTTCTGGAAAAGCAGTCATATTATTCCCAACCTAAACACGGTGGCAGTCATTCCGTTTGTTTAGTTAACATACATACATTTTTGAAGTAAATTACTTCCATGACTAAAAGAAGTCACGTGCTCGGTCAGAAAGATGGAAATAATTTGCCTGTTTTTTCAAGTCTAAAAAAAAGGGGCGGGGGTCTTAATTGGAAGACCCGGAACGCAGAAAGTGGTGCAAAAAGCAGGTGTATAAGTTTTATGCCCGCCATAAGACCATATTTTGCACTTCGGAAACGTTTTTCTTGTTTTTGAAGTCGGTGTGTAGGCACGGACCACATTTACTGTGTCCCCACTCCACTTACATTAAAGCCATGGTTGTACGTCATCATGACATTTTCCCGCTGATGTAAAACCAAAGGATTTCTCTGGAACCCATTTCTTTTTAGCACCTGCTAAAAGAAGGCAGGGTTTCTTTTATAGACATCTATTCCAAATGCCACTCTCAAGTGAACATTGCTGGAGGCTGTTTACAAATGTTGAAGCCATTTTGCAAGCTTTAGCACTTTTTTTTTAATTTGGGGAAACTTTCACGCAAGGAATAATTAGTACAGAACTACAAATGCAGACAGCACCTCTGCAGTTTATTCCTTTTCTTAAAATAGGTTCCAAAGCAGCAATTAGGTTTGAAAAAAGCTCAAATGTAGTAAAAAGGAGAAGAGTTGAAGAGGGAACACCTCCTGGACATGGTGAAGTAAAATAAATATACCATCAACAGGTTTAAGAATATTTCTAAGGCTTCATAACTGGAAATCATATTTTAAACACTGTGGGATATATGTAATGCTTTAACTTGTGTTGCTCTCCTGGACATAAAACCATCTTAAAAGAACTTAACTGAAGGACTCACTGTGATACATGTAACTTGTTAGTTTTCAGCCAGTGTGGGGAGAAAACGTGTACCAATGCAAAATAACTACTATATTATTATCATAACAATATAGTAGTTTAGAGTTCAAAAAATATATTTCAAACACTGTGGGATATATGTAATGTTTTAACTTGTCTTTTTGTTCTTGTTGCTCTGCTGGACATAAAACCATTTTAAAAGAACTTAACTGAAGCACTCGCTGTGACACATGTAACTTGTTAGTTTTCAGCCAGTGTGGGCAAAAAACTTGTACCGATGCAAAATAACTACTATATTATTATTATTATTATTATATAGTCATTCACTCAGATCTTCCCTGAGTGGATTCCTGCCTCTGTCGTTCCTACGCAGGCCTACTCCTCTTTCGAATGCCTCGTCTGCAGGCTCTCAATCTCTCCTGGCCATTCCCTTACTGTGGCGACCATCTATCGGTCACCTGGTCAGATCTCCGCCTTCCTCTCTGAGTGGGCGGACCTCACCTCTTCCCTCCTGGTCTCCACCACCCATCTCCTCCTTCTTGAAGACTTCAACATCCACCTGGATGCTTCTGTTTTTCCACTGGACTCTTTCTTGACCTCTGCAACTCTCTCTCACTCTCTATTCTCCCCTCTGGCCCGACTCACTCTGCAGGACACACTCTGGAAGCTATGATCTCTTCACACCTTCCCCTTTCGATCCCTCTCACCACTCCTCTCTCCTGGAGTGATCACTTTCTCCTTTCCTCCAATCTTACCCTCTTTACCCCTCAAGCCAAGCCAACTCCAGCACTGCCTCCTACCTTCTTGGTTGTCCGACCCATGAAGCGTGTGTCTGTTGAGGCTTTCACCACCACTTTCTCCCCATCCCCTCCCCATTTGGCTGACTCACACCCTGACACAGCCCTTTCCATGCTCCACTCTGCTATATCTGATACTCTCGATGTTCTTGCCCCTGTCATGAGGATCCGCTTGTAGCTCAAAGCCAAGTGCAACTCTTGGTATGACTCAGACCGCATCACCCTTAAGCGCAAGTGCAGGGTGGTTGAGAGGAAATGTGTGCTTCTGGTACATCCTCTGACAAACTTGCCTGCCGCCTGCTCCAAAGGCAATACCGGTTCTCTGTCCGCACCAAGAAGAGAGCCCACAATCAAGCCCGCATCTCTGCGGCATCTAACAACTTGGCTGAACACTTTCAAATCTGCAAGGAGCTGGCCAATCCTGCTGCAGTCTCTCTACCTCTCCTGTTCCCCCCATGCCCTCTGCATGGCCCTGGCTTCTCATTTCATCTCTAAAACTCAGGACATCCTTCCCTCTCTCTCTTCCTTTCACCCTCCTCCCTTTACTCCCTCTCTTTCTCTGGCCCTTCTGCGGCCACCTCTCTTCCCTCCTTGTCTGCCTTTCCCCTGTTCTCCTCAGGCGAGGTTTCTAGACAAGTCTCATCTAGGAAAGTCTCATCAAAACAGGTTCACTCCTGTTCCTCCAAAACCATCAAGGACCACATTGACACCATGGCTCCTGCTCTGGCTGATTTCTGCAACCACTCCTTCACGACTGGAGTCTTCCTTTCCCCCCTGAAGCACTCCCTTGTACACCGTCTTCTTAAAAAACCCTCTGCCGACCCTTCCTCCCTGGCTAACTATCGTCAAATCTCCATCACTCCTTTCCTGGGAAAACTCCTGGAAAAGCTGGCCATCTCCCAGCTTAATATTCACACTGAATCTGTTGGTTGTCTCCATAACCATCAATCTGGCTTCAGAGGTGCCAGAAGCACGGAAACTGCTCTCCTGAACATCCGTGAACACCTGCTCTCCAACCTCGATTCCAACACCCCCTGAGTCCTCATCTTACTTGATCTCTCTTCTGCCTTTGACACAGTCAACCATGCCATCCTGCTCAACCGTCCATGTGATAAACTGGGTATCACTGATCAGGCCCTTGCTTGGCTGACCTCTTTCCTCTCCGATCGACCCTCCAGGTCCAACTTGGGTCCTTCCTCTCCACTATCTCTATCTCTACCTGTGGTGTTCCCGGGGTGTCTAACCTCTCTCCCTGGCTGTTCAACCAATACCACCTTCAACCACTTCTTGCCCACCGTATTGCCACTCTCTGCCCCAACTTTCAGTGCTATGCGGATGACACCCAACTCATCTTCAGGCTCCCTTCCGTCACCTCTTCTCCTTCTCTCACCCCTGACTGTCTGTCCGCCATCCAGGAGTGGTGCGACACCAATGATGGCTGCCTTAATGCCAGTAAGACTGAGATTCTCCTCATCATCACTCCTGCTCCCTCCTTTCCGGTTACTCTCTGGCCGGCCTCTCTTGGCCCTCTTCCTGCTCCCACCTGTGAGCCTAAAAACCTTGGGGTCATCTTTGACTCCACACTTTCCTTCTCTCCTCACATCTTTGACATCTATAAGAAGTCATACTACCAGCTCCACCTCCTCAGAGGTATTCTCAATGTCCTCTCCTACCCCCAGAAGCTCACTGTC
This sequence comes from Ambystoma mexicanum, assembly GCF_040938575.1. NCBI lineage: Eukaryota > Metazoa > Chordata > Amphibia > Caudata > Ambystomatidae > Ambystoma > Ambystoma mexicanum. The sequence continues at coordinate 1,310,255,809 of NC_090930.1, read as the reverse complement.
TCCACAGCTCTGGTTCTCTCTAGGCTGGATTACCACAACAGCCTCTTTCAAAATCTGCCTGACTCTACTCTCCGCCCTCGGCAACTCATCCAAAACAGGATTGAGAGACTTGTCCTTGGCCTCAAGCTCAGGGATCGTATCTCTCCAGGACTGAAATCTCTACACTGGCTCCCAGTGGCGGCGAGGATTATGTTCAAAACCCTTTGCATTGTCCACAAGGCCTTCTGGGGCCTGGGACCGCAATACCTTCAACTCTCTCTTCCTAAATATCTTCCCTCTCGAGCTCTTCGTTCATCCACATCCAACTCCTTCAGGGTCAGTCGCTTCTCCAAACAGCGAGTTGGTGGTAGATCTCTTTCTTCTGCTGGTGCCTCCCTCTGGAACAGAATCCCTGCCTCTCTGAAACTTGAGGAGAACCATCCGGTTCCAGAAGCACCTCAAGACCTTCCTCTTTGATCTGCTTTCTCTCTTCCTCTCCCCTGCTGATCTCCCGGCTGAATCTGAAACTACCTGGCTACATTCTGATCTCGGGCTCATGTCCCATCCATGCCAGTTTCAAAACTGCACTGCCCCCCTGGCAACCTTTGCACTCAGGACTGTTCTGTATCCCTACAGCCCCTACTAGCACTTGACACCTGATGACTGCACTTACCCTTGCACTTGTCACAGCTGGCCGCACTTTTACTTATTGTCCTTATATATCTTACTGTTATCCTATGTACTGAGCTGTCCCCTCCACTTTCCCCCTGCACGTTTCCCCTTCCCCCTCCCCTGCACTTACACAATCTCAGTGTCACCGGGCCTAGTAGGATAGCTGTCTCTGCCCTCCCTCTGTTTCCCCTCCCTTGCCTCGTCGCGCCTTGAAACACTTGTGTATAGGCGCGTTATCAATGCCATGTCACATCATATCATAACATATCATATCATGTCATTATATTATGATATGGTCAAATTATGTAGTGAATTATTCACTTTTTATATTTCATAGAATTCGCTTTTAAACAGTTTATGAAGTTCAGAACATCCATTTAACCAAGTGCTCGCTAAGGGTTCAGGGAAGAAGTCGGTTTCCTCACGTCCACGGGAGGTAGAACCCTGAAAGGAGTGAGGCAGAAGGTGGTGGGCACAATTATGCAGTACAAATAAGGTGAAGAGTACATTTTTGTAGTACAAACCTACTTTCCAACTCTCACGAAAGTTAAAGCAAAGTACAACCTCCTGGCAAACAAGAGCCAAAAAAACACCCACCTAGTGTACAGAATTATTTCTATGCAGCACAGTGCCGTCCTGCAGAACGGTTTTACAAATAATGCTTCAAACTACCAAAGGAGATGGGGGACAGGAAGGAAGTCCCTCACAAACTTTAACAACATTCTATATATTCACAGCGATGTACAACATTTAAAACACAATGACACACTCTCATAGGCATGTCCTGAAAAAATGTATGACATGCTTTATTTTTATTTGATTTGTTTAATAATGAATTCACTTATCTTTATTTACAATGTATCCTTGAATGATATGAAAGTTCAGCATCCTTTGACATTCTTTAAGAGCTTAGGGAACTTACTGCTCGGCCAGCTGACTTGGCTGGTCCATGCAGGTAATTAACACACATTTGATGGAAATATGTACTGCATTGATTAATAATAAAAACAATATTTATTGAAGAGCCTCTAAAATGCAGATCACAATGTAAATTGCCACGAGGGAAAAAGAAGGAGAAAAAGAGGAGCAAAGGGGTGTAGATGGGACAGTCTAGGTGTGGATGAAACGCCAGGTCTCTGCACGCTTCCTAAACTGCAATAGGGAGGCAGCTGGGTAGAGAGTTCTAGAGGGCAGGGGGCCATCAATGAGAATCCTGTGCTGCCTCTACCAGGGTGTCTGAAGGACAACACAGTTAGTTGTAGGTGCTCCATGGAGGATGGTAGAATTGTTTCCTGTTTTCGAGAAACGTCGGAGCAAAGAGAGTCAGACATTTGAATGTTAGTCATAAGAGTTTGAAAGAAATGTGTTGTTTAATTGGAGCTGGAGGATTTCTTACAGGAAAGTGGCAATGGGAAAATGGTTCTGCATGCCAAAAGTGAGATGCTTGCCTTGTTCTGGACTAGTCGCAATCTTCTAATTTAGTATGCTTGAAGGTTGGTCTAAATGGCATTGGTAAGTCAAGGCAAAGGTTTCCAAAAGAGCCTGCAATTGCCCCATGAGTTTCTTGTAGAATGAAAAGATGGACTTTCTGGAGGGACCTGAGTTGAAATTCGACGCATGACTTCACCATTGATCCTATTTGAGAGTTTGTATTTATGTTGGTGACCCATATGATTTAGAGGATACAGAAACAGGGGAACCAACTAATGTACAGTACCAGCAGAGGACCTGTTGAGGACCTGTTGATATTACTAGTAGTTTGGGGCCAACTAGAAGCATGCCAGTGGTATCTCTGGTGAGCATTAGACTTTATTTGCATCCATTCCTCAAGAGCAGTCCGCCCATTGGACAAGTTCCAAAATCGGTTGCCACCAGTTGTGATTTGGAGGCAGATTTGGGTATCGTCCAGGTAGGAATGGAAGTTGATATTGTAGCTGTGGAGAAGGTCTATTAATCATCTTTATGTTAAAGAGGCATGGTGAGTGGAAAGGGCATGGATGACTCTGTGTGGAAAAGGGGATCTTGAAGAAATTAGGATTCCTAATCCGATGCACTGGTGGCTTTTGCTCAAAACATCTCTGATAGAAAGTCATCCTTGGTTATGTCGGGCCCACCAGCCACTTGATTAAGATGTTTCGGAAGCCGAGAGTAATTCATTTTGTGCATTAAGGTAGAGGGTGAAGATGTTCAAGAAGGGAGAAGCAAGCATCAACAGCTCCCGAAAGGTTGTTTTCCCATATAATGTTGGATTAAGAAAGAAATGATATATAAACCATGTTAAAAAGACATTTTTCAAATCTTAGTGGTCTTGGACCCTATATAGTGTTTTTGTTCTTGCCACCCAGTGCCATGTCTAAAGTCATGTGAAACTTCTTCTACAGATTGCACCCTTATCAGAAATATTTTTTTAAACAAAATCACTCAACTCCGCTGGTTTTCTATCAAGTTTCATCATTTACTTTGGACCACAATGTAGACCCAAGATTAATTTTCCTCATGTAGGCAAGCTGTTGCACCAGTTTACAAAGAGCAAGAGAACGATACGTCTTCATTTGCATTTTCAATCCAACCATTGACTATACAACCATCTGCCATCATTTCAAAGCCTGATTTTCCTATCAAGCCAGTAAAAATGTATTTAGGTGTGTTCACATCCCGCATTCTGCTGCTAGTTGAAATTTTATTTAGGTGTGTTCACATCCCGCATTCTGCTGCTAGTTAAAATTGTATTTAGACGTGTTCACATCCCTCATTTCTGCTGCCAGTTAAAATTTTGTGTTTTCACATCCCGCATTTCTGCTGCCAGTTAAACATTGTATTTAGGTGTGTTCAGATCGTTCATTGGTAGGAATACAGTGATTGGTTACCCCCTCTGCCCTCTGCTCTGGTCTGTTATCCTCTCCCTCACCCCCTCAGTTCCTATTGTCTGTCTGTGCAGTTATTCCCTTCTGCCCTACTCCTGTTATCCCCTTTCCTGTGTGTGTTCACTGTTTTCTGTTCTCATTACCTACACCCCAGCTCCCAGTGTTTTTCCCAGTCATGAGCCCTGTCTCCCCACCTGCCTACTTCTCTCCCTGTGCCTCTGTGGCCTCAGCCTGGTTAACTGCACATCACTCTCTACAATTTGCGATGGCACTCTCTAGCTCTCCTATCTTCTCAAACTTCTTCTCTATCTCATATCTCTCATCTCTTACACTAAGTCTGGCAGCAAGAAACTCAAGAAGGACATGCTGGGCACCAACCCAGGCCTTCCTATTGCAGACACCTACGTCACTGCCTCCGCCAGAGAGACTCTCACTCACATCCTCTTTGTCGTTCCCTCACCCGACCTATGGCCTCTCCATAGGATCGCTCTTCTCTCTCCTTTCTTTCCCTCACCCATTAATAGTGGCACCCGCTGGGAGGTCCTTCTTGCCCTCCTCTCCACCACCAGGGCCATCATCAATATCTATTGCAATGGTACCATCATGGTACAAGGTCCTCACCCAACCTTCTACTCTTTGATAGGCTCCTCCCCCACCTTATCAATCTTTCTTCTCCTTCTACACCGCCCCCTTGCCAACAGCTCCTTTGGCATCCCTGGCTCCCTTGCCAGCTGTGCGCACCTTGGCTCCCTTGCCGCCTCCTAACCACCCGTCTACCTTCAACGCGGCCTCCTCTCCAAAACCCACTAACACCGACAACCATGTTAGTCTCCTCCTCTTTGGGGAACGTGCCACCCTCCAGTGTTATATCTGGGGCTCCCTTGCCCCCTGTGCCCCCCTGCACTGGCTCCCTACTCATCCACTGTGGTCCCAGCACCCTTGCCGGCCTTGGCTCCTCTGCCTCCTTCAACCTCTGTCCCTCAGGCACTCTTGCTGCTTATGGGGAGACCACTCTCCCCTGCTTCCCCCGGTAAGTCTTTCAAAGTTGGCAATCTGCTCCACATTGCCACGCTTAACACTTGCTCTGCTGTCAAACACTCCTATGACATCTGCAACCTACTTGAACTTCTGGATGTTAATGTTCTTGCCCTCACTGAAACTTGGCTCAAGGATAGCTCTGTCACAAGTTGTGAGACACTTCTCCCGGAAGGCTACAAGATACTCTCTCTGCCTAGACCAAACAGACCAGGTGGGGGAGTATTAATGATCGTCCCTGAGTGGATTCCTGCGTCACTCATTCCCACTCAGGCATACTCATCCTTTGAATGCCTGGTCTGCAGGCTCTCCCTCTCTCCTAGCTCCTCACCCATGCTGGCCATCTTCTATCGGCCATCTGGAAAGCCCTCCGTCTTCCTTTTGGAATGGGCTCACCTGGCCTCCTCTATCCTTTCCTCTTCTTCTCAACTCCTTCTACTGGGTGATCTGTACATCCATCTTGACTCCCCTGACTCCTCAGGACCGTTCTACAATCTTTGCAACTCTCTCTCTCTTTATCTTACCCTTTGGCCCATTGCACACCGCTGGCCACACCTTGGATGCTCTCATCTCAACCGACATCCCTCTATCTGCCCCCCTTGCTACTTTTCTCTCCTGGATTGATCACTCTCTTCTTATTTAAAGCTCTCTTCTCCCCTTGCATAAGTACGCCCCGCACTGCCTCCCACTTACAAGGTCATCCGACGCAAAAAAGAGTGTCAGTGGATGCCTTTGCCTCTACCTACTGTGCTCCTCTTACTCCTGTGGCTGACTCCTACCCTGCCACAGCCATCTAATTTGACCTTCTCCATTTCCAACATTTCCTTTGAAGAAAGAGAAGAACATTTTCTTCTAGCCCAGAAGAATCCAGAACTTAAAAAGCCATCGACAAATCAAAGATCAGCTTATTTTAAATAAAATGTATAGTTATGGTCTTCACCTTCTCCAATGTCTTATAAAGTTTTAGAAAAAGTAATGAGCTCAACATCCTTTACTGAAAGTAGTCAACAGCTCTCCGTCCATGTACATCGTGTCTCTAGAAGATCAAACATAAAGCTTTCTCTGGCACATTAATTAGCATTGACACTACTCTTCAGCTTGTTCCAGTTGTGAGATATGCATGCCCTCTAACTCCCTGGGATCTTGGCCTTGCCATTTCAGTAAGAACAATTCATGGACTGAGACAGAGGGGATGACTTGTGGTGAATCAGTGCTGGTACTGCATGGATTCTAAGCACCTTGGCAAAAGCATGACATATCATGTCTCTTGCTTAACCCAAAATAGGGACATCTGCCCTAATTACAAGTTTGGTGGTATCTGGGCGGTTACTCTGCCCAGATACCACCAAACTGAATTACCATTACCGCCACTTGGTCTGGCGAAACTTCTGTAGGATTACAAGTGGTGGTGGCAATGTAATTTCCCATTTAATTTGAGTCTATTGGACTCGATGGGGCTTTTTTAGCAGAATTACCGCAGCATGACTTTACGGCGGTGAGTTGGAGGATTTACCTCCAGGATTTTCCTGGAGGCAAATCCCTCCACTCCAGTCCAAAACTCGTAATTTCTTACAGCCAAACTCGTAATAAGGCCGATCGTCTGGAAGAAATATACACACCCACGTTTTCTCTTTGTGAGAAAGAACAAGTTCTGGATTGCCACCCAAGAGATAAATGAGACTCTTTAGAGTGTTGTTCTTTACATAATGCCGCTTTATTCATGATCTATGAATTATGTGGAAGTTGCCGAAATCATGTACACATTTCGTATAGTCTGTAAGCTTTTTTTGTGTCATCTGTTATACTTCTACTCACCTGCTAAATCTGATTATATTTGAGAGCCTGGATCATATTCCTTGTGGTGATAACTTGTTAGCACCCTGGGCAGCCATTACAGCCGATCAGTTTGCAAGCAACTCAAGTAACGCCTGTGTTCCATGCTTGGAAGGCTGCCCGACTGCCGCAACTGGCACCCGCCTCTCCCTTTCTGCCCCCCTGCCCTCCACTCCCCCTAATACTTACTCTTTCCTGCCTTTCATTTTACTCTCTTGTGGAAGCATTCTCAACCTTGACTTTCTTTTGATCTTCTCGCTCTTATTACTTCACTTCACTCTGCTGAAAAGCCAGGGAAAAATAATCCTCCACTACTAACCGGACCATTCTTTCTTCTCTCTATCCCTTATACGATTCTTCCTTCTTGTTGCTAAAACACTATTATTCTAAATTCCCTTCATCCTTTTCCTCCTACTCTAAGCATCTTTTTCAACCCCTCAATTGTATTCTAACTCCTTCCTTGCCCGATTCTTCTCTAGCTCCTATCTCTTCTTCTGACTTTACTAACTACTTTACCTATAAAGTCTCCCTATTTTTCTCTTCATTAGTGCCTTCTTCTCCAGTGACCCCTATTCCTTTCTAGACAAGTCCGATCTATGAAAGTGTCATCCTAACAGGTACTCCCCTGCTCCTCCAGAACCATCAAAGGCCACATTGACATCCTTGCTACAGCCTTGTCCAATTTCTGCAATCACTATTTCGCCACTGGATCGTTCCGCTCTCTCCTCAAGCACTCCCTTGTGCACCCCCTCACCAGAAAACCATCTGTCAATCCTACCTGTCTGGCAAACTACCGCCTGATCTCTATCACTCCTTTCCTGGGCAAACTCAAAGAACAGCTGGCCATCTCCCAGCTTACTCTCCACACTGAATCTGTTGTTTGTCTTCATGACCGTCAGTCTGGCTTCAGATCAGCCTGAGGTATGGAAACTGCTCTTCTGAACACCCATGAAGATCTTGACTCTAGCCTTCCTTCTGTCCTAATCCTCCTTGACCTTTCCTCTGCTATTGACACTGTCAACCACTCCATCCTGATCAATCGACTTTGTGAGAACCTGCGCATCATGGATCAGGCTCTGGAATGGCTGACCTCCTCCTCCTGGACTGACCCTCCCAGGTCCAAGTTGGGTCCTTTCTCTCTACCACCTCTCTCTCCACTTGTGGTGTTCCCCAGGGCTCTAACCTCTCACTCTGGCTCTTCAATGTCTACTTTGTCACCTTGGCCCACCCAATCTCTACCTTCTCCTCTAACCTTCAGTGTTATGTGGATGACACTCAGCTCTCCTCCAGGCTCCCCTCAGCCTCCTCTCTTGTTCATTCTGGACCGTCTATCTGCAATCCAGGCTTGGTGCACCTCCAACAACCTCTGCCTTAATGCCAGTAAGACGGAAAACCCTCTCATTGGGACCCCTGCTCCTGCTTTCCCTCTTTTACTCTGGCCACCCTCCTTGGCCCTCTTCTTTTGCCTTCCTGTCAGGCAAAAGATATTGGTGTCATCATGGACTCCACCCTCTCTTTCTCTCCGCACATCACAGACCTTGCCAAGAAGGCCCACTACCAGCTGCAACTCCTCAGAGGTATTCTTCCTTTTCTCATTTTCCCCCAGAAGCTCACTGTCTCTCGAACCCTGGTTCTCTCTAGTCTGGACTATTGCAACAGCATCTTTCTCAATCTTCCTTCCTCTACTCTCTTATCTCTCTGCAACTAATCCAGAACATGACTGAAAGACTAATCCTTGGCCTCAAGCCCACAGACTGTATCTTTCCTGCCCTGAAATCTCTCCACTTGCTTGCAGTGGCTGCAAAGATCAAGTTCAAGACCCTTTGCATCGCCCACAAGGCTCTCTGGGGCCAGGGCCCACACTATATCCAACTCTCCCTTCCAAAATACCTTCCTTCTCGAGCCCTTTGCTCAGCTACCTCCAACTCTCCCAGGGTCAGAAGGTTCTCCAGGTAGAGAGTTGAGGGTAGATCTCTCTCCTCTGCAGGTGCCTACCCCTGGAATGGACTCCCTGCCCCTCTCAAACTCAGGCCAGACCAATTGAAGTTCCGTAAGCAGCTCAAGACTTTCCTTTTCTCCTTTGCTTTCTCACTTTCCCTCCCCGGCTGACCAACTGTCCGCAACACCAACTGGTTGGTTGGCTACCTTCAGAGTTTCACTGGGTACCAGGCTCCTCCAGGATCAGTCTCCCCTGTACTGCCTCTGGGGCTACGGCTCACTTAGGGGCTGTAACTTCTACAGTCCCCTGCTTCCTTGCACTTAACCAAAGCCGCACTGCCCTGTCTGCACTTACTCAGAGCATTACTGCCCTGATTGCACTTCCTCCTCACCCTCTCCCTGACATTCTACCCTTCTCCTTTCCCCCTGCACTTGGCATTGTCACACTTACACAATCTGAATGACACAAGACCTAGTAAGATCATATCTCTTGTCCTTCCTCTTTCTTCCCCCCCTTGTCTTGCCACACCTAGAAACACTTTTGTAAAGGCAGCTTATAAATGACTTACCATACCATGCCATATCCCCTACCCAACCATCTCACTCCTTCATTTATTGTCTACCAGACTCTGATACCGTTACTTTTTTGCTTGGTCTCATCATACTTCCTCACCCCATGATCATCTACTGTCCTCTCACATTCCCCCAAGTTTATCCTTTTCATCTACTCCATTTATCCCTAGTGCTTCCTTTGCCTCTGTTTCTAAACATGCTATTATCTTTCCCATTCTGAAGAAACCCTCTTTGTATCCTTCTCTTCCTGCTGAGCTATCGCTCCTCTTCCCTTTCTTTCTAAAGTCCTTGAGCAAGTGGTCTATGCTCGACTCCCCTCTCTTTTGACCCAACACTCTCGTCTTTGTCTTTATTAGCCTGGATTTTGCCATCTTCACTCTACTGATCCTGCTCTCCTCCATGCCACTAACACCTTGCTCTCTGCTCACCACATTCAACAATGATCTATCTTAGTCCTTCACGGGTCAGCTGCTTTTGATACTGCTCATCACTCCACCCATTCCACATTTTTCTCACTTGTGTTTTCAGACTCTGCTCTCTATTGGTTCTGCTCCTATCTATACAACCACTCCATCTCTGCGACTGGTGAACTTGCTTCTTCTCTCCCTCGTCAGTTTGAAGTCTCTTAGGGCTCTGTGCGTAGTCCCCTTCTTTTCTCTCTTTACACCTTCCCTTGCTCTGCTCTTATTGCCTTGTTCAATATTTCCTGTCCATTCTATGCCAACAATTCCCAGAGCATTTTCTTATTTTCCTCGTGATCTAACTCTCTTCATGCAAATCTGTCTGATTATCTACTTGCCAACCAGTCCTGGTTGCACTCCCACTTCCTTCACCTTAACCCTGCCAAAATCTAGGTACTTTTTCCATCCACAGATCTCCCACCTGCTCTACTTTCCCCTATTCTTTCCTTTCCTTGCTTGCTGTTGCAATGACTTATGTCCACACATTACCTTGGCATCAACTTTGATCCTACACTTTCCTTCTACCTTCAAATTTCTAACCTGGCCCGTACTTGTCATTTCCATCTTTGCAATATCCACAAAGTTTGTCGTTTTCCTACTTGTAATGCAATACAGATTCTCACCTCTTCTCTTCCCTTTTCTCATCTCGACTACTGCTCTGCCCATTTAGTGAGACCCCATGCTTCTCAGCTTGCCCCTCTTTATTGTGTGTTCAACTTGGTTGTATGCCTTGTTTTCTCCCTTTCACACCCCTATAATTCCCTCTCTTCTCTCAATCTCTTGGCAACCTTTTTAATCTTGTTTTCCACTTTCTGTGCATTGTTTAAAAAAGCACTTATGGCCCAGCCCCACCTTACCTTGCTTCCGTGGTCTCCTGTCATGAACACTCCCATCCACTGCGCTCTAAATCACCATTTCTCCTCTCAATGCTCAACCAACCCTGCACCCAGTCCTGCTTCCATTCATGTTCTCTTCTTGCTCCCAAACATTGACTACCTCTGTCTCTTGTTTATTGCTAGGTCCCCCATTTCCCCTGCTGTCTTCCGTACACACCTCAAATCCCACATTCTTTCTACTCTCTCTGACCACTGGTAACCATTGCCACCTTTTGGTTTTCCTGACAATTCTATGATTCATTTTGCCATTCATCTTTTCACTGTTATTCTTTTAGGAACTGTGATTTGGGGGAAGGACTATATAAGTCCCAATGAAATACAAAATACAAATACAAGTCAGAATACTGAGAGTGGCGTTGTCATTTAGAAGAAGGCCTGGAGAAAACAAAAAGCAGGACTTGGGGGCTACCACTGTAACTGGTCTTACCGAAATCATAACATGAATTAGGAGTGCAAGTGTTGGGGACTGTTGTACTATTGTTGATGTGACCCCAAACAAAGAAAAGATGGTCCAACAGAATTTATTTTGATGGTTTGAGCTGCTGCAAATGTTGTGTACATGAAGCGCTTTATCACAGGACACATAAACCCATGTGCTAATGGTGCACAGTCATTTTCAGTGCCTGCTTTGTAACAATCACATGGTCCCCTGTCCACCGACTGATCAACAGTCCTATCCCTAATCCCTCATCTTGCAATTAATGGCTGACGCTAGATGTTACCTTTTTGTTTTCGTACAACAACATTCAATGTCCCAGTATCACCGAACCAAAATGAGACATTCAGTCCTTCAAACCGCCATCCTACCCTCAAGCCCAGAGATGCTCTTCATCGAACACTACCAATGTAGATTGCTTATCAACTTGTAAATGGACGTTATGTACTCAAAATCTTAATATAAGCGATTGGATGAAAGCCTTGCTCATTACCCATCCTCACATCTTACTGGAAGGCCAAGAGGGCAAGCACTTTGGTTGTTTGCATTGCTGTTACCACTCTTGGCTAACCATCAGACCTTGCCTCAATAGGAAGGTTACGACCAAGGATATTCATTTCCAAGCTGACTGAATTGAACAGTATACTTGAGTATCTCAAAACAACAACACTGTGCAAATGCCCAGCCATCTTGCCAACCAGCCTCATCCATTAAGCTCTACACACACTTAGAAAAGTGTCTTTCCGTCAAACAATGCTACAGCCGCTACAATCCTAACTCCTAGTTTTGACCAGACAATATACTGAACCCAATGAGCCCGGCCGACGGAAATGAGCAGCAACCTGCGTGCCTTCTTTAGTTCTTCTAACTGCGGCTTCTTCATGTCCATGATGTCCAGCCTGGAAAGTACTGATCAGGTATTTATTTTACAGGTGAAAATCATCCACAAGAGGTAGAGAGTCTAGTCTTTTAATCACTATCTCATCATCTGCTGGCGAAGGTCTCATCACATTCCCGAGAGCACTGACACCCTTAGACTTCCCTTAACTGACTACAGTTAAAGTACTGTATTGACTTCAAGGCTCTATGTCTGGCATATAGGTAGGTGCACAACTTGTGTTTCAAAACCTCACCAATGTTTTCCTTTGCTGCAAGCTAACCAGATGCTTCAAATTGGACTGTAAAATCTTTCTGGGCACTGGTCGGTTCATATGGACTCAGTATTGCGATAGATCCACATCACCCAAAAGCTCTGCCTCATTGAACTCCATTCTGCTTCATCTTTGCCTCGAGACAGATTGTCTTAAGTTTCTCAAATTCCTGAGCATTATTTTATGTTATGTTATTTTAATTGTATACTGTGCACAGCACAAATGTAGTGGTCTTAAAGTGGGCGCAGAGGTGAATTGTGACCCTGCCCACCTTCACGGTTCTCCTTAAAGTGCATGAGGTATCCTTCTCCCTTTAGACCTTTTATCTATCCTCTTTCACTTACTCTTGCACTTTACAGAGGCATTTTGTCTTCTAAGCATGCTCCCAAAATGCCCAATGAAATCACAACATAAAGATGGATGGATAGCTGTCAACTATGGCAATGTATTCAACCAATAGGGTTCTGAGAGGCATCTGATAGAGAATGAGAGCAAAGCTTGAGTTGAAAGGGTCGCAACATACATAGGGAACTCCTTGGCCTCCTTTTCACCCCTCTAACGCTAGATAAGCCTTGGATTCCTACAACACTCCCTCGCCTCTGTAGCATTTTCCCTCCACTGTAAAAAGAAAAGCAATACCTCACTCTCTACCGTTCTCACCCACCTCTGGCATGTTTGCCCTCCCACACCATTAAAATTGAAAAAGAACCCGATGTCATACTACCCTCCCCCACATCTTTTTACTTTCTCCGTAACTAAAACAGTCCACAACTTTTGTCCTGACACCCTCGCCTACCTGCTTTATTCAAGGTTACAACCCCCACCTTAAATGAAGCAAAGCAATAGCTGGTGCCCTGCCCCCTCCCCTAAGTGCAATCACTGGTGCTGTTTCTCGACAGTGTGGCCTCAAGCTTGACAGTTTCCAGGAACAACGGCTCCTGCACTGCCAAGGGCAGATTATGGCATTAGCCTTCGACACCATGGGAGCCATGGCTCCTTAAAACTGCTAGTCTTTCTGCTTCTGCATTCTGTTGGAGCAGCTCATTGATGCAGGCACACTGCTTGGCCTTCTCTGCTTTCTTTGCATCCAAGGAGACCCAATGAGGGAGAGAACATGCTCTATATCCTTACCGTGACATCACAGCAGTAGATTTCTGTGATTTCACAGTAAGATGATGTAGGATTTCAGAACATCTGCTCATGGCTTCAGGTGAAAGACATACACAATATAATAAATGGACAGTGTTGTGGTAAGCATCAATGTTAGGTTGCTTGTGCTGTCACGAGAGTCGAGTATGTGAATGTGGAATGTAGGGGAAAGTAGAATGTGGGTGCTGTACAGTTGGAGAGAGACCTGGGGAAGAAAGAGAAGCAGGATGCTGTGCCGGCTCGCTGGCGAATAAACATAGATTGTATGGTAGCTGACCACTTCATTTGGCGACGAGCACCAGCGACGCAGAGCCACGTCGTGTGGATATCCTGTCCGCACATGACAGGTTTCATGTAAAGTACTGCATGGTATATGACATAAGCGTGATCCAAGTATGGAAATGATCTAATTTCGAAAGTGACACCACTTAAGGAAAGGCCTGTTGTCTTTTCCACCGCAGGAAAGGTATTATACACGGATGAATAACCTGCGTGAAAGAACCGGCGCGTCATTTCAATATCCAGCTCTGCGCGCACCTTGTTCCGTTGCCTGGCATTAGAGGAAAGTCCACGGCAGCATCATGTGATGAGCAGCAATTCTTCCTCTGCACATTACTAAAGAAAAAATGTTTTTTTACATTCTTCTCTCATAAGCAATCAATAAATATTGAAATAGTAAGACAAATTTTTGTTGCAAAAAGGGAAAACGAAAATTAAGACTACCTAGAGGATTACAAAAGAAAAAAGTTAAGAATAAGTAAGACATGGCTATGCAAGGCATAACAGTGCATCCTCCAGACAGTTTTCTTCCCAATGCAGGGCAACCAGCAGTCCCTTGGCCAGAACGGAGGAAATATTGGTGCAACTACATCAAAACTGTCGAACATGAAGGACTCATATCAGCGCAAGTATCTAAAACTACCTGTAGTAATCGATTTAGATGCTGGGGAAATTGATGCACATGAGTGTGTAATAAGTGAGATGGACAATTATTATGCACCAGAGTCGAATGTTGCCATCAACAGGTTCGATTTTTATACAAGGATACAAAAGGAAGAGGAAACGGTAGAGGAATATGTGTCATCTCTGAAAAAACTGGCACTCAGGTGCAAGTTTGGCACAGGAATAACAACAGAACAATTAGTACGAGATCATATTATAATACATACTAAAGACTCTGCAATACAAGATAGGTTATGGATGGTGGGAGATCCATTTTTACACCAAGCACTGGCAATTGCTAAATGAAAAGAACACATGCAAAGATGCTCGAAAGAGATAAAAAACAAGAAGAAGGAAACACAGCAATCGGGAGATGGCAAGGATGAAGAGGTGAATGATCAAGCTTGTGTAGCAGTAGTTAAGAAAAAGAAAGAGATGTACAATGAGAAGGAAGTAGAAGGACACTACGAGGCTAGGTTCAAGAAAAAAGATCAGGATAGTAATGTGCTTCGAGAAAGGAAGAAAGGTTTTAAGAAGAGCACATACCGATCAGCAGAAACGATTGAGAGAGATAGGTGTGGAACAATAGGACATTATGCTTCATACAGAAACTGTCCAGCCATCGACAAAATAGAGGTCGGGGGCATTTTGCTGTAGTGTACAGAAACAAGGCGAGAGTGTCGGTTGTTCAAGAAGACTCTGACACAGAGGAGGGCAGAGTAGTAGTGGTGTGCGAAACCAGCAAGAACAGTGACCTGGATGGAATAAAATGTCCTAAGTGTGAGTAGTGGTGGAGAATTGGCCACTCAAACTGGTGGTGGATAGTTGCTCACCATATACGATAACTATGGAGAACAAGTGACAGGAGTTGACATCCGAAGGATTGAGACAAAGGTTGCACCGTTCAGATATTCGCAACCCAGGAGGATTTGAAGGGTCAAAAATACATATAATCTGATTTTTCGTGAGCAGTGTGCAATTTAAATGTCGCACAGCAGAGATCAAAGTATATGCAGCCAAGAAGTACATAAATGTTTTGGGTTGGAAAGATCAAGCCAACTTGAAGTTTCGCCTGGACCCATGTGAGAACGACCCTGTATTTTATGTAGGTAGTAATGAAAACAGAAAGACTGGTGCCAGAGAACAAGGAGAGGAAGTGTTAGAGGCAAAGTTAGGATTCCTGAAGGGATACGCCCAAAAAACCTATCCTCAAACATAAGGCGGTCCTGGTCATAGATAAGAAGGTGAGACCAGTTCCTTTTGCATTGATGGATAAACTGGAAGCAGAATTTGACAGGTTGGAGAAGGAAAACGCAATTGAAAGATTTGAATCTTCACTATGGGTGAACCCCATATTGGTAACAGTGAAGAAAAATGGGAAACTCTCAGTTTGTGTTGATTTAAGAGTTTTGAATAAGAACATCCAGGTGGACAATTATCCGATGCCCATTATTTTGGAAATGTTGAACTGTATCGAGGGGGCGAATGTGTTTACCACCTTGGATTTTTCAAATGCTTCCCATCAGATAAACCTGACTGAAGATTGCAGAGATTTGACAGCGTTTATCACACCATTTGGTATGTTTTGCTAGAAGAGCCTGCCTTTAGGTCTTGCTTCGGCAGCAGCCGTGTTTCAAAGGGCAATAATTCAGGTGCTTAAGGGACTCAA
Organism: Ambystoma mexicanum; assembly: GCF_040938575.1. NCBI lineage: Eukaryota > Metazoa > Chordata > Amphibia > Caudata > Ambystomatidae > Ambystoma > Ambystoma mexicanum. The sequence continues at coordinate 1,310,240,211 of NC_090930.1, read as the reverse complement.
AGGAACATTGGAAAACAAGATGATATAATTGTATTTGGCAAGGGGGGCGTGGCCAGCACGCATGAAGTGAAGACTGATCTCCACGAAGCTCCTGCCCATGATCCTGAAGCGCGAACAATCGCGGCTGAAATAATGCAGCTCTGATGCTGAAACTCAGCTGAGCCATAGACGAACCACTTCTGGGGCATCGACGAAAATACCGGAGAAAATCGGCGCGGGCAACGTCGAAAACGAAGCGCCCTGAGACTCCCCCCCATGACGTCCAAGATGGCGGCCTGACCGAGGGACCCACAACGCTACGGCCTGTCGGGAGCGTAGGATCGAAGGGCGGACTGCGGCCACAACCACACTCCTCCACCAAGCGCAGGAAGCGAACGACCGTCGGGCCGCTGCTGCACCGCCCCGCGGAGGGAGAAAGCGGAGAATCTCGCGGCGACCAGAGAGCGGAGAGAGGCGGCGGGCGGTAGGACCCTCGGGGATCCTGCGCCTCCGATCCCTGTCCCCGCCGGCCCGCCGGCGCGAGCACACACAGAAGCGACGCATCTGGGTATCGGTGAGGGCCCCAGCCGGAAACCCACGGATCCCCCAGCCCGGGACAAGGCCCGGATTGGGAAAGGCAACCGCATCCCCGACCAGCATACCAGAAGTAAGTGCCTACCCTTACGAGCGGGCACACGGCCCCACACCATCACTCACCGGCGGGGGCCATCGCCCACCCCACCAATTGCACTGTGCGGCAACACCCAATGCATTGCGGATAGCGTTGGGGGGGAGACCCAAGAAGACGGGGACACAACAGAGGTCGCACCTCGGACCTGCCCCACACCACCAACTCCCGGGGAGGGCTATCGTCCACCCAGCTACCCGAACTGTGAGGCCACGGACAATCCGCTGTGGATCGCGCCGGGAGGGCGCCACGGGCGGACGTTGACGCGGTTGTAGCAGGACCGCGGATCCACCTAACCACCCCTTACGGCCAACGGGGGAGAGCACGAACACCAAACTAAGGTGTGACCCAGCTCTGAAACGATCCCCGGAAGAGAGATCCTTACAACTCATTGGGGCTACTAACCAAAAACTGGCACTGGCAAAACCAGAACCATCAGGCGGTGTAATGTCTCCTCCCAAAGGCAGATCAAAAAATATAATGATGGACTCATTTACCACTTCCAAACCAAAACAGCAGATACCACACGCAGAGAACAACATGGCCGAGGCACCACCACCGGCGGCGGACCCCCGTGACTCACAGATCCTTCAGGCAATCGCAGCACTGAGAACAACGGTGGAGGACATGAGGGGGGAAATAATATCAGACCTCCAATTAATAAGGCAAGATGCCCGAAACCTAGCTGAAAGAGTCACCGCCACAGAAGTCACCACACGTGAGACCTCAGAGGCGACGCAGGGGCTACAAGCGAAAGTCAAAGCGCTAGAAACAACGGTGGCAAGACTAGAAGCAAGATCCGAGGAAGCAGAAGGCCGGGCCCGACGGAACAACGTTCGAATCTTGGGAATCCCAGAGGGCATGGAGGGCTCAGACCCCACAGAATTCATAGAATCGCTGTTGCTACAGGAAATTGGGGCAGGCAACCTCACCCAGGGGTTCTCTGTGGAACGTGCCCACAGATCTCTCCAGAAACGGCCACCCCCAGGGTCCTACCCGAGACCTATGATTGCAAAAATTTTGAATTTCAGGGACCGAGAGACTATACTGAGGTTCTCCAGAGAAGGGAGAGAGATCAAAAGAAATGATGCATTAATAGTCATGTACCCTGACTACACGCCGGTGGTGCAGCGGGCAAGAAATTCCTTCGTACCTATAAAGGCCAGACTACGCAAACTGAATCTTAAATACATGTTGCTGTACCCAGCAAGACTTAAAATAATACACAAAGGGAAGGCGATCTTCTTGGAGACCCCAATCGCAGCAAACCTATGGCTCGAGCACAATAACCTAACGGAAGACACTGAGGAGCAGGCGAAAAGCAGCAAATGATGATCCCGCAAGAGTCCAATGCAAATGAAACCAAACGCAAAGATTGAATCCAAACCCGCATCAAGGAAACAACAAGATTGGGCAGGAAACAGGAGCCCCACTCACAAGACAGCTGCTGAACCCCCCCAACCGACAAGGTGTAGTCAACGCAGCTACACACTGCCCGAACCCGAAGACCTGGAGAGGTATGGAAGGCTTGGGAGCCCCCGAGCGTTGTGAGTTTGAAACAACTGCTGGGGGCAGTTTTTTCTTGTTGATTTGTAGTGTTAATCCATTCCCCGGAATGGTAGTTGAAATAGTTGGTAGGTCTCCAAATGAAAAAGCACAACTGGAGGGCCGGTGGGCTGGAACGGCGGCTGAGAGGGGCGGGAATCCACGAGCAAGCGATGACCTTGAGGCCCTAGATGAGATTGCAAACACTTCAGGGAGAAGCAAGACCCTCCCGTGTCTTCAACATAACCTAGATGGCAACGCACATTAGGATACTAACCTGGAACGTGAGGGGCCTGGGCACTTACCTTCGTAGGAACAGAATCAAATCCTACCTACGCAGGAAAAAAGTAGACATAGCCCTGATACAAGAGACACACTGCAACACGGAAACAAACGCAAAGCTTAATGAGCACTGGGGGGGACAGGGCTTTGGAGCACCCTACTCTAAATACGCCAGAGGGGTTTACACTTGGATCAACCCACGGACACCAATCCACCTGCATAAAACGGAAACGGACCCAGAGGGCAGATAACTCATAATATGGGGCACCCTCGAGCACAGAGAGATCTGCATAGTTAACTCATACTTCCCCAATAACAACATCCCCAACCACCTGAAAACATTAGGTTCCAAGATGGTGCAGTACAGGGAGGGCTTCTTTTTGTGGGGAGGCGACTTTAACTGTGTCCATGACTCAGAACTGGACAGATCCTGGTCCCCACAGAAGGGTCCCTCCGCAGCCACTCTATCCCTAGTCACCTTATTAAAGGAACTAGATCTGACCGACACGTGGAGGGAATTACACCCAGCCGAAAGGGCCTACTCATACTACTCATCACCTCACAAACTCCACACCAGGCTCGATTACTTCTTCATAAGCAAAGAACACCTACCCCAAGTAAGAGATACGCAATACCTAGGGAGGACTATCTCCGATCACTCCCCTCTTCTGCTAGACTGGCAACACAACAGCCCCAGACCACCCAACCCCATGTGGAGAATGCCCGCTGAGGCCTTAATAGATCCAGCCTTCAGGGAGGAACTACATGAAGTTATAGAGAACTACATAACGGAAAACTCAGGTAGTGTCGAACATGCCAGTACATTATGGGACGCCCTTAAAGTAGTCACGAGAGGGGAAGTTATAGCGAAAGCCGGAGGAATCAGGAGAACCTTAAAGACCGCACTTGAACAGAAAGAATGCGAGATATTAAAACTTGAATCCACCCCAGTGGATACCCCCGGGAGGGAAAATAACCTTAGAACTCTTAGGGAGGACTGCTCAGGGGCATGGGACAGATTAGCCAAATTTGATTTCATAAGCAGAACAAACAGAACACACTCAGAAGCTGACAAACCTGGCCGGTTACTAGCCTGGCTTTGTAAAAGAGAGCACCCTAAACACATAACCACGATACTACAGGATGAACATGGTGTAGAGCATAGAACCCAACAGGGCATCAATGATGCCTTTAAAGCTTACTATGCCAGACTATACTCACATACAGAAAAAGTCCCGCAAGAACAAATCTTGGACACCTTAGAAGAAATAGGGCTACCCAGACTATCGCCAACACGATCCGACACCCTAGACTCTGACATCACACAAGAGGACATAACAGAAGCCATTCGCTCCCTGGCTACATGTAAAACCCCGGGGACCGATGGGCTCCCCCCCGAGTTCTATAAAGCATTTGAACCTTCCCTGACCCCCCTACTACACCGGGTCTTTTTAGAAGCCTACGAAGAAGGCATCCTACCAGACAGCATGAGAGAAACCCTGGTGATACCAATGCTCAAGCCTGATAAACCTCCCGATAAATGCGACTCCTACCGACCGCTCGCTATGCTAAATTATGACGTTAAAATATTGACGACGATCCTAGCAAACCGACTCTCTAAAGGGATTGGAGACGTCATACACATAGACCAGAATGGCTTCATACCCGGCCGAAGCACGTCCCTGAACTTGCGAAGGCTTCAACATATCATAGCCCAAACCAACACATGTGATGAACAACTAGCACTACTATCTCTGGATGCCATTAAGGCGTTTGACTCCATATACTGGGAGTGGCTTATAGCGGTTTTGGAGGGATTTGGAATTGGCCAAAGGTTCATCAAATGGGTTAAGATCCTATATAACAATCCGAGGGCTAGGCTTAAATCCGGGAAATACGTGTCGGAAGCCTGGGACATCCAAAGGGGCACTAGGCAGGGCTGCCCACTCTCTCCCATGCTTTACGTCCTGGGATTGGAACCCATAGCAATTTATCTTAGAAAGCAGTTCTTCGATGCAGGGATTAGACTGGCAGGAATAGACCACATCATCTCAATATATGCCGACGATGTCCTGATATACGTAAATAACCCCCATAAGAATGTCCCGACAATATTGGATGTTCTTGACAATTATGCCAAATACTCTGGCATTAAATTCAGCAAAACCAAATCCTGCTTGTTCCCACTAGCAGGATTGAAAAATAGAAGTACCGATGAACTCCCCAAGGTGGGCGTCGAGTGGCGGACGACGGCTTTCCGTTACCTTGGGATCCTGGTAATGCACACCCCGGAGCTGATGCATGAGCACAATACGAAGGCTGCGGTACCCATACTTCGGAAATCCATAAAATTCTGGGCAAAGCTCCCATTGTCTATACTAGGAAGGGCCTCAATAGCTAAAATGATCATTCTCCCCAGATTCCTATACGGATTTCAAAATGTGCACTTCTACATCACAAAACCCTTCTTCCAACTCCTTGACGCAATAATCAAGGAATTCCTGTGGGGAAATGGCAGACACCGGGTGGCCTTATCCACGCTGGTCCTGCCGTACGAGCAGGGCGGAATTCAACTACCAAGTTTAGAAAAATACTACCTGGCGGCCCAACTGAGCCATGTATCCAAATGGCTAGCAGACGATGTCACTTCCGAGTCCCCCCTGCTGCAAGCGCTGATAAAGCCGCTTCGGCTGAAAGAACTGATCTGGGCCCCTAAAAACCTTATGTGCAGACCACCATTCCTGGCAGACCTGGATAAGAAAATATGGCACAGAGCCATGATGGACAAGCATCTGAAACAACCATACTTCCAAGAAGTGCCGATATTGTCTGGCCTGAGCGAAACAGACGTTAGCCTGAACAACATCAGATCGTGGGAAAGGAAGGGGCTATATACTTGGGGCGACCTTTACATGGACGGCACATTTAGAGAATTTACCGAAATACGGGAGAAGGAAGATATCCACGCCGGACAATTCCTGTGGTACCAAAAGCTCCGGAACATAGCCCGATCGAGATGGGCCACCTGGCCTGAAGAACCGGAGGCTGATCCCTTCTTGACATTGATGTACAACCTGAACGATGGTGGGAAGGTGGTATCACAGATATACAGTATTTTGCGCAACATCCCCAACCCTCGAAGCGAAGCAATGAGGACCCGTTGGCAAACGGACATGGGACAGGAAATGTCTGACAGCGAATGGCTCAGGGCATTGTCGTTCCCGAAGGAGGTGTCAAGGAACCAGAGATTCCGATTAATACAAATCAATGTGCTGTACCGCACCTACCTGACCCCAAGTAAAATAGCAAAGTTTAATAAGACCAATCAAGCACAATGTAACTGGTGCGGGACGGAAGGAGCAGATCTGATCCATATGCTATGGAACTGCGTTAAGACACAAACTCTCTGGGCAAAGGTAAAGCAGACCTGCGAAGCAGCTGAAGTTACAAGATACAAATGGACCCCAGCAGAATGCCTCCTGGGTAGCTACCCCAGGCTAGCCAAACTTAAACACGCTGTGAAATTGATGGACCTGTTATGTATAACAGCCAAAAGGACCATCGCCATGGCATGGAAAAAACCTGCGGGTCCGAGTTGTAAAGCTTGGCGCATCGAACTGGAAAGGTGGGCAAACGCTGAAACCAGAGCCTGGGAAGACAGCATAGCCAGATCCACTGAAGAATCAAGCATGGCACTGGAGGCATGGAAAGACACTCATTACGACCCAGGTGGTAAGTTACCGCCTGGGCCGTGACTTTACCACCATGGCGTAAACTACGTTTACGCCATGGTGGTTGGCGGACTTACCGCCCCATTCCGACCTTGGCGGGGCGGTAAGTCCCCAATCCCCATTTACCCTTCCCCATTCCCATTTTTGCCCCATAGGGCATAATGGGAGTGGGGAAGGCGTTAATTACGCCACCGTAAATTACGGTGGCGTAATTAACTCCATGGTCCCTTAGCGCCATGGATTTTAACACCCGCTAAAAGCGGGTGTTAAAACCTCCATGGCGCTAAGGGACCTCGTAATTGGCGGTAAGGGGTCGGCGCAGCTAACGCTGGCGTAAACCCCTTACCGCCAGGGTCGTAATGAGGCCCACTATGTCTAAAATACTTCGATCCTCCGATGATAAACCCCCTTGAACAATGAACCCGAATACCCTATTGACCCACTAGAATGGACAAATATCGGAATACGGCCCCCCGTCAACCAGGCCATCTCAGGAAAGATTCCCGATGACCCCCCAAAGCCGGGTCGACCACCCTCCCCCCCCTCCAGGGACAGACTAACCTCCAGCTATCCCCCATAAGGAGACAGTTAATGTTATTTTGTTGTATAAATGTTGTTAGCCGTTTTTGAATATAATGGCATGTTAACTGCAAGTAAGTCAGTCAACCTGAGTTAAGGACCTGACCAATGAAAATGTACAATGCATATAACCACAAATGCCAATAAATAATTTTTTAAAATAATTGTATTTGGCAAAGGAGAAAAAGAGCATGATGAGAGATTGGAGAGTGTGTTGCGGAAGTTAGCGTGAAAGGGTCCAAAAATAGAGAGAAGTACATGTAAATTTAGAGAATGTGAAGTGGAATATTTGGGGCATGTCGTGATCAGGACAGGATACCGTCCAAATGTGGATGATGTGAATGCTATAAGGAATGCACATGCTCCCAAGAATAAAGATGGTGTTAGATCATTCTTAGGTATTTGTGGAATACTAGAGAACATTTGTATGTGATTTTGCATGTATGACAGAACCAACCCAGAAGTTGTTGAATAAGGATGCCAGTTTTGTGTGGGATGAGAGTTGTATGCAGGCTTTTCGAAACCATAAAGGACAACATATGTAGTGCTGTGGAATTGGGTGGGTTTGTGGTTAGTAGAGAGACTAGACTCACAGTGGATGCTAGTGGAGTATGACTGGGAGCGGTGTTGTCCCAGGTGGTTGACGGAAAGGAAAAGGGGATTTGCTATGCTTCGAGAGCTGTGACTGAAGTGGAAAGTAGATACTCTTTTATAGAGATGGAATTGTTGGCTTGCGTGCGGGGAATAAATTATTTTCGCAAGTAAGTGTGGGGAAGCAAATTTAAGGAGTGTACTGATCACAAACCTTTAGGAGAATTATGAACTGTGAGAGGTCTGTGCAGCGCTACCCTGCGGCTAGCCAGGCTGAGTGTGAGGTTGTAGGGATACAATTTTGCAATACGATATGTACCAGGAGTGAGAAATAGAGTTGCTGATTCACTTTCCCGGGTTGCTGGTTGAAGATTAGGGATTTGAAGAGGAATACCACGAGGAGTAAGTTGTGGCAGCACTAAGGGAAGTGGTTTCCAGAGATGAATGGTTGGAGAAATTGAGAGGAGATGAGGTACTTGAGAGGGTGAGAGATTGTACTAATAATGGATGGTCAACTAAAAGTAAACTGGATGAGAAAGTCAAGCCATTTTGGGAAGTCACAAATGAGTGTTCTATGGAAGGTGGAGTGTTGGTGAGAGGTGATAAGCTAGTGCTGCCGGAGAATTTGAGAGAGAACTTGATGGAGAAAGCTCATCAAGTTCATCCAGGATCTACCATAACTAAGAGAAATTTGAGGGCAAAGTACTGGTGGCCACGCATGGGTTTCATGGTAGAGAGATTTGTGAGGAAGTGTTGGCCTTGCCAGAATGCTGATAAGAGTTGTAAGATTCAGAAGGCAGAGTACAGTGTAGTGGCCAAACCAGAGGTTGCGTTGGAACAGTTGGGTATTGACATTCTGGGACTGTGTAGTAGATTGGGAAGAGAAAATAGGTTTCTGGTGGTGATGGTAGACAACCTTTCCAGATGGATTGAAGCTAAGTAGGTCAGCAGAGTTGATACAAGTGAAATAATGAAGTCTCTGGTACAGGTTTTCAGAAGAAAGGGTTATCCCAAGAGGATAATAAGTGACAGTGGAGTACAGTTTAGGAGTGCTGAAATGCAAAAGCATGCTCATAGAGTGGGTATTGAGTGAACATATTCAGCGCTTTATCACCCTCAAACTAATGGCAAGATGTAATAGAGTTCTGGTAGAGGCGGTGGATCAGGTGGTGAGGATCAATTGGGATGCGAGGACAGCTATTGAGGAGAAGTTGTGGTGTGTGAGGACTTCGGTGTGCAGGGATTCAGAGAAGTCGCCGTTTGTGATTATGAGGTGTAGACAGCCTAACACAATACTCAACCCTGCATGGGTTAATGTGAAAAGATATGCAGGTGAAGAATACAAGATTTAAACAAATTTGAGCAGGGAGAGTTGTGACAAGAGGAGGTTCAAGCCAGGTGAATATGTGAGGATAAAGAAAGGTGTTGTTCCTGGTAAAGGTGGTTTGAAGTTTTCAGATCCTGTAAGGATAAAGGAAGTGTATGACAAGTCCGTCAGGATCTAAGATGGCACAGTGTGGAACATGTGTAGGTTGAGTAAGTGGAAGTGGAGTGGTAAAGATTTGACTGTGTGCAAGGCGTGATGCTGGAAATGCATTGGAGGGACAGGACCTCCATGTCCTTGTCCTGTAGTCCTTTTAGCATGTGTGTTCTGTGTTATTTTCTGCACAGGAGTCCATGTGAAAGTCCTGGCAGTGCAGCTCTTCCTTTTTTTGGTTTGGTGTACAGACCCTTGGGATACCCTTATGGCACCCATGGGTGGGGGTACAAACCTGGACCCCTTGTGTATGTTTTTGGGCACCGTGTGTGGCCCACAAAGCAGGGTATGGGCTGCTAGCAGCTGCATGCTGAATTTGACAGGTGCTCTGAGTATCTTCCATTTTGGGATACCCAGGCCCTGCCATTGGAATCAGTTGATTCCTGATAGGAGACATGATGGTCCTTGTGGCCTCTTGCTTTCTGTTGCCTTTTACCTTGTTTTCCCAAAGTCCTGGAAGCCCTGACTCTGTCCCTTCCCCTGACTGGCTGTTGGGTGGAAGTTCCATACATGGTATTGTGGGGAAGTCCAGGCCAGAATGGCTGGAACCTTCCCAGTGACTGTGTGTTGTGGGTACGCCCTTGGGCTGGGACCTGGTGAATAGCGTGTTTGACCAATATGCACTTCATGTTATGGGTGTCTGGTTTATGGTATGTGACACAAAGACTGAGACAGCTCTGCCCGAAACTAGTATGAATGCAGTGTGGAGTGCTGAATGGCTGGGTACTTATCCCAAGACACATTCCTTGTTATGAGTGTCTGGAGAGAGGAGAATGGCCTGAATGCACTGTGAGCCTGATTGGCTGCCTGCCTGCATGAATGCCCTTCTGGATGATTGGTTGCCCCAGCAGAGTGAATGAGAGACCAAACAGTATATCTGGGAACCTCTCACTGATGGAAATTGTTCAGAAGCTGAAGCCAAAACTGATGCTTAACCTCGAAGCCGAGCCCGAAGAAGAAGGTTAACTGATGTTACCTTTGACGCAATCTGAAAGCTGCTGTATCATAGAGAAACGGATCCAAGAAAGGACCTGGCTAGGGGACCACTTCTTGAGCTAGGAGGGACCATCGTGCACCGCTAACCTTTGCCGAAGTGCCCTGGAAGTCAGTTTTTGAAGGAATCCGGAGAGAAGCACCTGGACAGCCGTCCGCCATCGTCGACCAGGGTTTGCAGGTTTGCTATAACCACTGGAGGCCTGTCGAAGCCGTGTTGCACAGAAGCAGGGACAGCTTGACGCCATGACGCCGATGAATGGAGCAGCAATGCTCTATTGATTAAGACACGTTGAATTCAAGAACGCTCTCACCAGCACCGCTGACCGCTTTGTCCCGCCGGAGAAAGTCGAGGCCGCCAACGTGCTGAGGAGCATCCGCCGGTGGGTTTCCCGCCGCCCGATGACCGCAGAGACGCCAATGACTCGATGCCCTTGCTGGGCCAAAGTTCTTCATAGACTCTTTGCGGCAATGAACTACATCCGTCGATGTGCACTGCATGCCTCACCTTTGCAGGACGTCCATGACCGATCGTCGACGAGCACCGCCAGGACCGTAGCTGCTGCCTCGATGCCTTTGTTCACCCTTTCCTCGTGGGATCTTGACGATCCGTGGCTACTGCCATAAAAGGAGCCGCTCAAGAAGGATCAGTCGACAACGCGACATCGAACTCTGCTATTCCAGGTACATTGGGGTGGTAGAACTATTTTAAAAGGGAACAATATATGGACTGGGCTTGTGTTATACCTTTATTTACAGGTTGCCCAGGTGGGGGGATCCTCACACAGAACTGTGTCTAGGTAAACGGGGCCAGTATTCTGCATATTTGTTTAACCAACTGCTTTTCCTCCTATGTCTATTGTTGGTTCACATTATTTACTGATTTGTATGTCATTTGAACTGAGTACAGTTGATGCATTTTAATGGGATCAGAGAGTAATTCTGGTACCACAAATAAACTGGATATATTGGCCATTTCAGGTTAACCCGAGCACAAAGTGTGTTATCGTGATTGTGTACATAACTTGAGCCTATTTATATAAAGAACTGTGTTTTTCACTACCATAGTCTGTGGACATTCCTTAGTGGGTGCTTGGCGACTACACTGTATTAAATTAAGAACCAGCCTGCACCCCGTCCTGAGAGCTTAAGCCTTGGTTGCTCGTCCATAGCTACCAAATAGAGAACCCTGGCTGGGATGCTCTGTCATTCTACTCTGCCATATAGAGGGCAGGAGTACAGATACCCCCCTACCGTCTTTACACAAGGGTAAGAGGTTTGATGTGTGTATGGGAGAGGTTGTGGAGGAGATAAGGATGGAGAGTAGTAATGATTGTGATGATAGGATGCAAGAGAGCAACCTGGAAAAAGGAGGTGGTAGCGATGGTGATTCTGGAAGGGGTAGCAGATCTCGAAGACCACCTATTTGGTCCAAGGACTATTTTATGAAATGAATAGTGTTCATGTTTTGCTCATGCAATGTTTCCATTCAGATCTCTAAGACCACCTATTTGGTCCAAGTACTATTTTACGACATTAATATTGTTCATTCCTTTGCTCATGCTAATTTATTTTAATTCCCAGTTTTTATGTTGTTATTTCTTTCTTTTTTCTTTTTTGCTGTCTGTTCTGTGGGGAGGGAGATGTGTTGTGGTAGGCATCAATGTTAGGTTGCTTGTGCTGTCACGAGAGTCGGGAATGTGAATGTGGAATGTAGGGGAAAGTAGAATGTAGGTGGTGGATGGTTGGGGAGAGAGCGGGGGCAGAAAAAGAAGCAGGATGCTGTGCCGGCTCGCTGGCAAATAAACACAGATTGTATTTCTACTCACAGGCGCTTTGTGGTAGTTGATCCCTTCAGACAGTTTTGGAATAAAAGAAGTGACAGCCAAAAACTGGATACTTAGGGCATGACAGGGTTAGATTTTCATTAACTGCTTCTCTTATGTGTCTCAAGATTTCCGTATCTGCAGATCAAGGAATCAAGATTCGATGTCTCCTTAGGAATGGCTTCAAGATCAGAAAATAAAGAGAGCGAAAGCCTAGTCACTTATTTTCGGAGCAAATCAAAAGCTCATTCACTGCAACAATACATTAGCTGGTGTTTTGCTAAAAACGAACCTGTTCTTCAAATTTGCCCAAGTGCAAAAGTAATTTGTCAGTTATAAATAAAACATTTTGAACTAATAATTTTTCAGAGTGGGGGTAGAAAAATCCGACCGTGAAACGTGTAATATTTGGCAGGATATCGTTTTCTGTTAAAAGCATGTACATAGATCACGGCTGGAGCTCATTAAAACAGGCTCCCAGTCCAAGCCCTACAGAGTTCCCCCAGGAGCTGCTAATTCTAGGCTGAGAGACACAATACAACCACTCTGCGAAGTTCCCTTTCATAACCTCGTCTGTTCTTTCTGTCAGTGACACTGGTATTCAAGGTCAATACCACAGGGTGCGATTTGAAAATCCTGGATTCACATATATAAGCCATTTTTCCTTCAGACATAAACTTTTCCTTACTTTACCACAGTTTCCATTAGGGAGCCCTTCGCTTACGTCAGGCGCTGTTGGATGAGGCTGATCTTTAAGGTCGTGAGATATTTGAAAGGAGTGGCATTTTTCTTGAAAGGATTCTGGGCAATTCATTACTATTAAATGCCAAAGGAATCCGACAACAGTTAGTCACTGAAACTCCCGTTTCGATTATATCTTCTTTTTGTTAAAACAAAGGATTATTTTTAATGTTATGAGTACTCTCAAAATGTCCCTTGCCATGCGTGTGAATGCCATCCAGTCCAGTTTGTTCCCTTTGATTTCTGGGACTTGCAGGTTTTTTCTTAACCATTTCGAAGTTAGGAAAACTGAAAGACCCAGAATTCCTAGAAAGAAGCAGGACTGCTTGGCCTTCTCACACATGGCAAGGGGAAACCTGAGAGCTCTGCGTTTGACTTGAGAGCTCGGCCTTTGACTTGAGAGCTCTGCGTTTGTAAGCCACGAGGACTTAAGTAGCTGCAAGAATTCTAGATATATTTTCATGAATCATTGTACTAGAGTTGTTATTCATGCTGGTTTGGGATAGGTGCTTTCATGCATGTCTTTGCTTGCGTTCTTCTGCCATCTGACTCTCTTTAAGTGGGCTGTTTGAAACACAATTTACTTGATGTGAAGGCGCCTTACAAATGCACAATAAATACATAAATAAATACATTTAATAGTACTGTGGCTGTACTGCTGCAATGATCAGGCACGTGGATTGTTGGTTTGTACTGAGATTCGTTCTTATTCATGCATGGCTTCTAGGTGATATGAAGGAGTGAAGGAGGCTTAGTCAGCAATGTTTTTCCAGTCAACAATCATACCATTTCCGTGCTGGAGGCATCTTTTGTTGCTGAGGTGTAAGCGGGTGGGTTCAGAGCGGGCACCTTCATTCTACATGGTTTACGGTCAGTGTCAGTGGGTGAGCATTTTTATTTGTGGGTCATCATCATTCCCCCTGAATTTGCACATGCAACCAAGCGTTGCAGAGAAGCGCCATTAATGCAAGTGGAATTGGAGGAGGTAGGTTCTCTTGCGAAATAATTTTTTTAAAAAAATTATGGTTTGAAATGGTGCATTTGACAACACGATTCTTGAGAAAGATGGGGGGGAAACCCATAACATTTGCAATTGGCTCTGTAGGGGAGCACTTAAAAAAAGCCATAGGTGGCAGGTCTTCAACAGTACACACGAGCATTGTACACCATTTTCATGATGCTTGTAGCCACAATGTATGCCAGAATGGCAATATGCTGGCATTCCCACAGTAAAACATGTTTACGATGCTGCATCCACCATATATTCCTGAATTCACACTGTTAAAATATTTATGATATAGTGTTGACAAAATATGCTAGAATTACTACAGTAAGTGCATTTTAATATGTTACGCTGACAAAATTTCCCATCAATCCTGCTGTAAAACCCCTTCATTATTCTGAACCCACACTATAACCAGCCAGTATTGACACTGTAAAACGCTTTCCAGATGCTGAAGGCACAATATATACAGGAAAAAACTTCAGGGCAAATTCAGGCCGCTGAGGGCCAAAGGAACAATTATTGTCGTCCCTAACCATAGGGGTATAGTGGTACACAGAGGACGGTTCTATGGGGAACAAGTAACAAAAAGGCAGGGTTGCCCTTAGTAAATGATCAGGTTGAGGAAGTCCAAAAACAAGGGGGGCGCTAGATCGGGAAATGTTCTGCCAGGTGGCAACCACCTATCAGGTGATAAGTTGCTTGGAGAGGAAAGAGAATCGTACATGACACCTACAAAAGGGCCAAACATATACCCCGCGCCTGTACCCTTGAACAACATCACAAGCCAACAGAAGAGAACATAATCACAGCAGTATTTAGCTATTCGCCTGTACTTAACAAACTTAAGAAGGGGATCAATCCATATGGCCTATTCTGAATACAGGGACATCGAACATGGTGCCCCCGCGCTTTGCGCTCAAAAGAAGACGCAATTTGAGAGACACTCTTGTCAACACAATACATCCAGAAGCCAATACAGCACTAGTTACGCAGAATGTTCTATGGAACCAAGCCCTTCCCACAGGACACAGTCCATGTGGACAATGCTCCATGTGCACCCAAACTGCGCGCAGCACTACCATCAATATAGGCTGGACAACCCCATGGGTTCAGAAAACCTTCACAAACTGCAATACAAGAGGGGTAGTGTACATGATCACTTGTCCATGCAACCTAAGATACATCGGAATTACGGCCCGCGAAGTAAGAAAGCGCATGATCGAACACAAATCATGCATCAGAACCAAAAAAATAACAGCACCGATGGTCCCCCATTTCTTGGCAGAAGGCCATACAGCAGATTCTTTCAAATGGACCATTCTTGAGAAAATCAAACGGCCCAAGAGGGGAGGCAACTATCATGCTATGTTGTTCACACAAGAACAGAAGTGGATTTTCCGCCTGCACACATGCAATCGAGGCCTCAACGAAGCAATGCAATGGCAGGAACTTGCAGTTCTGCAGCACTAAACCACCGGTTGCTGCAAGCATTATACCTCCTTTTGAACTGCCAGATGCCAACTTGATGTACATTGATTCGAGATTGCCACATTGTCTGATGCTAACTTGATACACATTGACTCGAGACTGTCACATATACTATGTGTTCCCCGTTCTACTTGTCTTTGTAGCATATGCTGCTGTCCTTTTATTTGTTCTCTCTCTTTTTTCTTTTTCAGTGCACCCAACATCACACGCACTGCTGCATACATCGACCCGCGCTGACGTTAGCAATGTTCAATTTGGTCTATCTGCCCTGTCTCTATACAGATTTAGGTCTGCTTGGCTGTACCTCCTCAAATGGTGGTCCAACATACAGCGGCAGACACATCCACACGCACACTGGTGCTAGTGTTTCCCTCCAGTTTTCCTCCCCCCCTTTCTTTTCACACACCCCCGCCCTCACAACTTTTTAATACATCAATCAATCCAGCCCTCAGTCTAGCAAGGTTTTCCCTCACATGGGTCGGTTTCCCTGGCTGACTACATTGGTGGCGCACACACAACCCCCCCCTTCTTCACCCTTTGACTTTGGGCTACGCTCACTACAGAGACAGGTCCCCTTGTGCTCGCAGAGGAGCCGTGCCCTCTGAGGCCCCTCCTTCCAAGCACACACCCGCGGCTACATCCACATCCATTGGACATGGCCAGTGGTGAAGCCTGCACATACACACCTCCCAGCCCAGAGATCCTATTGGATATCGCCGGACAACCAACCACGCCCCCTCCACAAACGTCACACACGGAAGAAGCGTATACCGTGCCGCTTCTTCCGTTCCTCTGAAGCTGACGCCTTTCAACACAGCCCTCAGCGCTTCGGCACGCATAACACAGTAAGTCCCACTTTCCTTCTAGCAGTAGCTGAGCTCCCTCAAACTGCTCTCGTGGCAGCTCCACTTAACAAGCGTTTTCTTCTGCTCCACGCAGAAGCAGCACCTCGGCACCTCTTATTAAATTGGAGACTTTTCAGCGGTTCCTATACCGCCTCCAACATGCCGTCAAGACCACACCAGGTAGGACCCGCCTCCACGCATCCCGCTCCCCCGCCCCCCCTGTAACCCTACATCCATTTGTCCTTCCAAATGCACCTGCTATTTGGATAGTGCACCTAGCCGCTTTCACTTGCTTGTTTCTCATTCATTGCTCCCTCACTGTACACACCCGTCTCCCCATCGCCTCCCAACCACCCGCCCCGGAGTTTTGGGTTTAAGGTTCCACAGGTTTTTACCCTAGCCACATCTAGGTGGCCGTGCTCCGAAATGCATGTAGAACTAATGACTTGCAAAATAGCCACTGAGACATGATCTTGTATTTTCTGTTAGATATTGCAATGCAACATTGCTACTGGAGGTTACTGATGCCCTCTTTTGCAATGCTCCATTATGTCTCCTATCACAGGATTCTGTGTAGCCTGTCCAGGCTGTGTATGCTGTCCTATCAACAAGAATAGCAAGTGACTGTGCCACCAAAGGAAGAAATCTTTCGTCCTGAAGAAGATGGTCCCCATCTACATATAACCATCGAAACCGGTCGACCTGACCTGTTGTGGCCCCTCCGCAACATCTCATGATATCTCCGAAACAAGGAGGGGATATCTAGATACGAAAGACCACAACCTATTATCAGATAGGTTTTTTAGCACCTCCAGTGCGGAAAAAGTGACTTTGTCCTTTCCAAAACAAATTACCCTGGTGATTACCCATACCACCCTGTTTTTACAAAACGTTTTTACACAGACAACCACCCGTATGAAAGTGTTTTTGAGACATTAGGGTCAATAAAGATAGCATATGCAAATCCCGATGCCCTGAAATCATTCATACCAGCCAAATGGCGCTTGAGTCACCACGACAAGAGATTTTTTCCCTCTCCAAGCAACTTATCACCTGATAGGTGGTTGCCACCTGGCAGAACATTTCCCGATCTAGCGTTCCCCTTGTTTTTGGACTTCCTCAACCTGATCATTTACTAAGGGCAACCCTGCCTTTTCGTTACTTGTTCCCCATAGAACCGTCCTCTGTGTACCGGCACAATATATACCACATTCCCACTGTAAAATGCTTCCATGATGTGCTGCCCACACTATATGCCAGAATTGCCACTGTAACAGACCTTATTGCGGTTGTGCCCACAATATATGTCAGCATTATCCTGTAAACTCATTCATGATGCCTTGCTCAGAATACATGCCAGCATTCTCATAGTAAAATTCTTTCATGATGCTGCACACACAATATTTGTCAGTCAGCATGAATACAGTGAAATACTTTCATGATGCTGCAACATATGCTAGCAGTACAACTGTAACACACATTCATGAGGTTTCCACTAAAACATTTGTCAGTCTTGCCATTGCAACATGCGCTCATGATCCTGCATCTATAATACATAAAAGCACTACCATTGTTACATGTTTTCATGATCTTGCACCCACAACATATCAATATCAAAAGAAGGCAAGCTCTCAGTGTTAATAAAGGGAAAATGCACAAATGCAAAAGAAGCCGCTCTTGTAAAAACACCACATGTAAACGGGTGGCAAAGCAAAATGAATATTTAATTTAAAGATACTTATGCAATCACAAAGCCACAGGAAACACATCTGAAGCATACATACTGTAAAAATAACAGACACAGTCTTGTAACAATGATGCGAATCAAACAAAGCACATTATGTTCTGTCAATAGAACTTAAATCCCGTACACAGAAAACTCATAACATAAACAAGCGATGGAGCTATAATTGACAAACAGAGGGCAAGGTTTCTCTGGGTACTTTTAAATAGATTTAGTTGCTTAGAATTTATTATCTGTTGTTGTCGACTTATGTACTGAAGTTTCGGCTAATATTCAGCAGTTATTTGGATACCCATCCTTCATCAGTACAGGGATTTGTGTGTGGTACATCATCATGTGATCTATGCAGTGTGCGTTCCCCGCTGTAAAAAGACCAACACATTATACATGCCACAGAATACTCTGACTTGAGTTAATTAGTTTGAATTTACATTACAGACATGTATTTACTATTAGCATTTCAATAGGGCCTCTAGAAGGATTCCACAGTGCAAAGGACCTATTAGTTGGATGCCCTGCGTAGAGGCCAGTCTGAAATGACAAGGGATCGGGGATGTGCAATTAACAGGGCCCAATTTAGAAATGTACTTTGTGCTGTAAGAGATAGAATGACATGTACAATATTCTGCAGGTGTCCCAGCTAGGTATTAGTAGTGTGAGCCTCTTTTGGGCCATTGCAAAATGGTGATTTGTTACCTCTGCAGAATTTTCAAAGAAACACTCCTTTTAAGTTTTGCAAAAACAGAAGAGAAAATGGGCCACAGAGATATAGCTTACCTACAGTTAAAACTTAAGTGCTTCAATTTGTATTCTCCATATGTACACCATAGCTGCAGAGTTACATTGAAAATGCCTCCACAAAATCACCAGTTTTTAAACAAACAATGTGCGTTTTGTGCGTACGAAAACTAGAGTGGTCACTGCTTTTTCTCAAAGGGGGTGGATAACAGGACGCCTTCTTGAAAAGTATTGAAATCCTGGAACTGACATGAAGTTGTGCACAAGTGGTCTACAGTGAGACATTGATAGGATCTGTACCACGTGCTTGTGGCATATGTATAAATGATATGTTTAAACTATCTGTTACGTGATGGAAGGAGGTAATACAGCAGAATGGAAAAAATGAAAAGCTTAAATGACAAGTTTATTTTAATGATGGCCTTGAAAAAAGAAAATGAATTGACTGCTAGATGATTAAGTAACACACACCATTGTTGGGTAACATTTATCCCCTGAATGATGTTTGTAACCTGTGAATCCAATGTTGTTATAAGTTAAAAAGTCAGTTTGCAACTTATCAAAAATGATCCATTTTATGTCTGCTTCATTGTGGTAGAAATTCAATGAAAGGCTGGACTAAAAGTGCCTGTATGTTTGAAGTGTGAATGTTAGATAGGTTCTCTGCAGGCTGAGTACCTGCTGTTCGTGTAGGCATGACAATGTACCACAAGTTGCATGGCAAATAAATAGTGTAAATAACATTTCTGGGTTGGCACTGTGAAAGTGTTTAAGGTGTCATGTGAAGTCGCCAGCTGACAGTGAGACTTCTTGTTGGCGAACTTACAAAACCGAACAACGACGAAAAGGAAATTGCCCGTGAACCTGAACATTGTGGTTTAGAAAAAGGTATTAATCCTATTTGGTGATCAAAGTGCTTTGTGGGTTGCCTACATTAATTTGTCTTTGATATGGCTTCCTTTTTTCAAAGCAAACATTAATTTAGAGCCAGTGATGTTAGTAAAAGAGACCTCAACAACAAGATCCTCCGTGAAAATATCCACAGTGAACATAACTCCAAGTATGTATTTTTTGTGATGACTGAAGAACATCAACCACCAAATGGAAACTATTTGAAAATAGGAAGATTCAATATGCACAGCAAACAAATTCACGCCATTGTTCATCAAAAAATGAACATAACAGTATGACAGAGACATTGAGTTGTTCTGATTCTGAAGGAGGCTGTTAATTAAAGTGGGAAATCCCGCAAGCCGAAACTCCAATTGATCTCCCAAAATTAAATTGTATTACATGTTTGTAATAAAAAAGTGACTGGCAACATATTTTGTTGAAGGGAATTCTTTGCCTGTTTCAACTATTTTATATACTTCGATAGAATACAATTTGTTAGTTTACAAAATGTGATATAAATGTTGTAAAGATTAATGTTTTTATCTGTCATAAACATTTGATTTCACACAATATTATTTGTGTAAAAAATATTTTTGGGTTAACAACACATCTAAAATACTTTTTGATTTGTCACAATGTATTGATTTATCACAAAGTGAAAAGTTACATGTGTTCTTTTTCATGTGTGACACAAATGTATTATACATTAAAAAGTTGGAATTGTCTACTGCATTTTGTATAGAAAATCTATGTTAGTCCCAGGGAAACCTATTGTCAGAACCCGTCCTTACCTCTTTGCTTCTGGAGTGCTTTGGTGAGAAGAGGTAAGGCCTGTCTTTCCAGGTAGCCACTGTGCAACCTGATTGTAAAAGAACAGGTAAGCACTGCGGCTGCCCCGAGAGCCAGGTCCCAGGGAAATAAACCCTTGGGGGGGGGAGTGAAACAAGTCAAAGAGAAGAGAGTCCAGGAAGCACAAAATCGAGAGAGAGTCTTCATGGACTTGGAAGAAGGCTTTGGCGACTGTACGAGCAGAGGATCAACAATGAGAGCATTGCTGTGAAATTCGCTGGATTCCTAAGGTAGGTGACTGGAGAAGTCCGGCAAAAGCTCCGGAACAACATGGAATGAGAGCTCCTGCCGTGCAGTGCCAAGAAAAGGGAGGAGCGACAGAAAGAGCTGAAGGAATCCGCCAGAGGCAGGGAAAGGAGAAAAAAGAGCAATAAGTCCAGGAACCTCGGAAACTGAAAGGCGGCAGAGCCGGCGAGAAGGGGGGAGTAGCTAAGCGCAAACAAGAAGGAAGCACAACGGAGCCGCGAAACCAGGAAAGCAAACAACAAGGGAACCAACAGGTAGAAAGCAGGCTTATGAGCAAAAATCGAGCGTACCACAATTCTAAGCAATTGCAACGCGCAGCACCTACTGTCTGTTGTCTATTTATTTCTGGATGCAGAGCGGACCAGGGCACGCACGCGTGATGACATAAGTGAGTGATGGAAACGTCTGGGCCCCATTTTGGAATGGGGTACTGTGGGATGTATTGACCCACTCTGCTATAATATGCGGCCTCACTTTGCTATCTATGGTGCGAGAAACAGAAAAATGGCGGCAAAACCCTTATGTGCGCCAAAACCTCCAAAACCTCGTTTTTCAAAACACAAAAAGATGGCTGCACAACCTGCCACCCATGGTGCATGTGTGGTGGAACAGAGCACACAGTGTGTGCCTGATTGAAATCCCATTACAGTACAATACGAAAGCGCTGCAGGAAGGAATCCTGATCATATAAGCGCCAGCTGATCGGCCGCATAACATCATGCACCCTTCTATACCTGGTTCCTCCCGGTTTCCAAGGGTTCTGCTGATGGAACCAGTGAACTAGGCAAGAGGCGTGTACATTATCTGAAGGTTCCCATGACCGTTCAGAGCTGGAATACCCCTTCTAGTCTATCAATTACTGTAAGGGCCCATGATAATACCCGGAATCGCAAAACTTGTTTACTTCATATTCCACAGTGTTGTCTTCACACGGAGGAATTATGCTTTTCAGGAGTTTTCATTCAAATTTATTTGGCAAAGAAATATGGAAAACAGGATGTATCTGACTTCACGTGAGGGGTAGCTTCAACTTGTAGGCCATGGGATTGATACACCTGAGGATCTTAAAGGGACCGAAGTATCTTTGAGAAAACATCCTGGGTTTGAGCCTTCTGTGGAGATGTTTTGAAGAAAGCCATAACAGCTCCCCTTCTTGGTAACCGCTTGTGTTTCTTCTCTTATGGATAGCAAACATTTTAGAACTATTTTGAGCATTATTTAAGGCTTGAAGGGTCTCTTGTTGAACTGCACTGAGGTGATCCAAATGTTGTTCCACAGAAGGGACCGGGGTGACCACAGGAGCCATCCTCGGGAACCTGGTAGTATGGTAACCATAGGATCAAAAGAAAGGTGACTTCGCCTATAGCGGTGTGACTAGCATTGTTGTACAACAATTCTGCTATGGGTAACAACAAAAACCAGTTATCCTGGGAAAGGTTGGTAAATCACCTTAGGTATTGCTCTAGAGTTTGATTCAGGTGCTTTAGTTTCAGTTACCAATGACATTGGTATGGAAATCCCAAGCTTTTTACACATGGCAGCCCAGAATCTTGAGGTGTATTGAACATCGCGGTCAGATATGATCACCTCCGGGAGGTCGTGCAAATGGAAAACGCCCCTTAGAAATACCACACTCATACCTTCTGTCGTAGGAATCTTTTGTAAACTAGAACAATGTACCAATTGGTGTACAACTCTATGGTAACCATAATCACCGTACAACCATGGGATTCCGGGAGGTCTACAATAAAGTCAGTCAATACCCTTTTCCAGGGATGATCATGTAATGAAGGAGAGCAAAGTTGTCCGATAGGTAACTAACGGGGTGTCTTGTTTTTGGCATAGATGACACAGGTTCTGACAAATTCTTTAATGTCTTTGGACAGAGCAGGCCACCAGAAGTGCCATTGTATCAGTTCCAAGGTGGCTCGTGGCCTCGGTGACCACCAATCAAAGAATTGTGACCTAGGTCTAGGATCTTGTGACAAAAGGTAGAAGGTGGCATGTAAATCGCAGAATGATGGTAGAACAAACCGTCTCAGAGAATGAGAATGAGCAGAAGTCTGGAAACCTTGGAAACTGAAAGGCGGCAGAGCCGCGAGAAGGGGGGGAAGCCAAGCGCAACCAAGAAGGAAGTGCAACAGAGCCGAGAACCCAGGAAACCACACAACAAGGGAACCAACAGGTAGAAAGCAGGCTAAAGAGCAAAAAACTAGCATACCGCAATTCGAAGCAATTGCAACGTGCACCACCTACTGTCTGTTGTGTATTTATTTCTGGATGAAGAGCGGTCCAGGACACGCACGCTTGATGACGTTAGTGAGTGATGGGAACATCTGGGCGCCATTTTGGAACGGGGTACAATATGAAAGTGCTGCAGGAAGGAATCCTGATCAGATAAGCCTATTTTGCTTGGAATCCTTCACTAAAACATCACTCTAGCCTGTCCACTTCTTATCTCCTTTACCAATGACATCACTTCCTCTCCTTAGAATTTCCTCTTTGTTGCTTTCCGCAGTTAAGTAGCATTTAATCGCACTCTGCAGGTATTTGTGCTATTCCGAAAAGATTAAAACAGGGCTTGGCTAATTGGCATTTCGCCATACCTGGTCTCATAGAATATTTGCTGTGTAGAGATTCCCTAAATGCGTGGTTTATGCACAAGCACATTTTTTAACAATACCTCCTCAACACCCTTGTAGCAAGCACATTAAATGCTCTGAATTTCATTCAATTTGTGTTATGTCTTTGTTTCCTGATGAGAGATTTCCTGAGGGGAAACGGTTCCAGGTTGTATTAATTGCATTGCTATTTAGAGCGCTGATAGGACTCCAAGCAGAACGTGGACTGATTTGCTTCGAGTTCCTTCCTGCGTTGCCAGTCAGTAGGCTGTGAGCCCCATAGTTAGCATGTTTGGCAACTGCTGGAACCTTTTTTTGCACAGGAGAAGAAACAGATTTCTACTCTACGTACTGCTTCTCTTGCAAGCTACACTGGCAGGAGAGTAATGGAGTCCTGGGCAGCCATGCCTGCTAGAACGTCACGACTGCCCGAATGCATTAAGGATATACTTGTGCATGTGGTAACCAGTGCTCTTGATTCAGGTTGACAGGCTGCCTGCCAATGTATGGCACAAATGAGCCCATGAGGTTTTAATTTCACTTTTAGTCTCTACAAGCTCATTCAACAGAGTGGAACACTCTGCAACCCTCTGGCGGGAAATACAAGCTCATAATGGAGCCTGCATTTCATTATGTTTATTGTCAGCCATATTCTTAGGGGATTGCTGCATTTAGCCAGTGCTTGCTACCACAGGTATACATGCATTTGAGATTATAGAGCAGGGTCCTTCTTTTACCAACCCCGCTTCTTCTGAAAGTGTTAGCTCAGGGGATGCAGTCTGCTTGGTTCAAACACAGGATAAACACAGGATGACAGCTTGACTAAAATTCAGTTTCTTCAGTTCGGAGTGGTTGGCTCAGGAGGAAGGCGAATTTGAGTACTACCATGTTGGGTAACTCAACTTTCCTGAAACTTATAGGGATGAGAAATATTTTGGCTGAGCCCTCACAGCGAGTACGGCAAGTCCTTTCGGATATTATCACACCACTGGTTGGGGGACCTTTGGAGATGTGGTCTCCTTAACAGCAAAGATTTCGTTTTCTGGAGCATGGTGAAAATCGGCATGGAAGCAATCAATCTCTTCTACCCCTTCGTGCCCATATTAATCAGGATCAGACTGCCACAAGCTAAGTCTGTTGCTGAGAGGCTAAAACCAGTTATTGCTCTAAAAAGGACCGTTCTTGTACCCGCTGCGCGGGGGAAGTTATTATGTGAGTATGTGGCTCCTTGACATCAGATCTATAACTATCACAAGAAAGTGCCTCTTCCTCAGAAGTAGAAGGCGAGGAACAGATTTTTTTATAGAGAGTGGAATAATTTCATGCATAGACACAAGGAGATGCTGAGATTGAGTGCAGTTCTTCAGACCCCTAATGAAGAAAAGCCAGTCTCAGCAAATGATATGTTTGGCCTAAACCTAGCGCATCACCACACTTTTGGGAAAAGACCACTTTGGTTGGCATCGAAGATTATATGATGCTAAGACTATGAAGCCACTGGTTAAAGAGCTGGTACTTAATCTAAATGCCTCAGGTCACCCCTAGAAGGAAAGGTGTCCATCAATCTGGATAACTATCCTCGGATGTTGACATTTGAGTCAAAGATTCATAAACACCTTAAGAACGAAATCTACCATTCATGATGATCATAACAAGAAGAAGTCCCCGATTTAGCTGAGCCTATGGCCAACATGTTGGATTTGACTGAGAGAGCCAAGAATAAAGGCAAACTAGTTGATCCAACAGTTCTGGTGTGCTGGATCGAAAGAGTGTTTCACGTATTGAGGAACCCTAAGAGCTGCCGTTCTGCTGAGAGAGCAACATCTTACGGAACATTAGTTAATTTTAAATTCGTCAAACTAACATCCTTGGAATGCAGTCCATGGTCACATGGCTTGGTTTCTGGGTGCCTCCTCTTGAAAGAAAATGGGAAATTATTTGTAAGAACCTTTCCTACCACCAACAAAGTTCCGTCATCTATTAGGAGTGTTTTTTCCTGAAATGTTTTGGGTATTTCAGCTGATGTAGGGGCCACTCCTTTGGCTGTTTTAAAGGCGGTCAAGGGTTCCACTATAGCAATGGGGCAGCACATTAATGGGACAGTAGCCAGATGGATACATTCCTCGCCTGCGACAGATACTGAAGTAGTGGTTGTTGCTGTAGATTCATTACCAGTGTTGCCTTCAGTTGGGGGAAGGGCAGCATTCTTTTTAGGTATTTGCCATGGGTATGACAAGATGTCTAGGTGTTAATATTCCTTAACAGATTTTGCTTGTAGCTTGTCAAGCTGCACTTTCAAGCAAGGCCACAATGTTCGGTCCAGTCTTCTCTGGAAAAGGGAGGGATGATGGACAAGAAAGTTTCGGATCGCACAGAAAAAGGAGTGATTGGGTCTCTGTTTTGTCACCGCAGTGGCTTTTTTGAGCAATCTTTTCCTAGTTCACAGGACCAAGTAAGGAGGCAGCCATAATTTTAACGGGACTACATTCCTGGGTAGTCCACAAATAATTTAAGATGGAGGACATTCACACCCTATGAGAGTTGCTGCTAGAAAGAGGCTGGTTAGAATGCCTCTTTCTAGAATATGCAGGTCTGACTGTGCTGTTTGATCACCGCAGAGGTGGTGTCTACAATTTCAATGTGCTGGCAGAAGTGTGGGAATTTGTATGCATCCATTTCTATCCATTTCTGGCTCGCAACTGCTTCCTGGTGTTTCACCAAGAACCTGAAGCCAGTGGCAGCTGCCCTCAGAGAGCAAGAGTCAGGTCGATTACTTACTTGGACAACATGATTTTCGTGTCGGATTCCACTATCACATGTAAAGTTAGGGATGATCCTTGTTTATTGTTGTTAGGTAAGTTTTCCATTTATGAGTAATTTTCCCTCCAATTGTGTACCGCCCAACTGGTTGCTGCTGTTTAAACACCATAGTCTGACTTTTGCCAGTGAAGCACAGCCTTTAGCTGCACTCCACTGGGCTTTGCGCTCACTTTATTATGGGTAAACTGACATGCCCTTAAGGACAGACAGTACTGAGAGACTTTGTTTCCCTTGGTTCTCTCCAATGTTGCAACTTTTCTGCAACATGTTACAACTGCACAGTGTAACTTACAATACAGCGCACTTGGGTCTTCCTTTCGTTTCCAAAGGCCCTAGATTCCCTCAAAGGATTTTTTAGGAGAAGTGCAGATGTGTCTTGGACAGGGCTGGTGGCAGCGTAACTTTTCGCTTATTTTTAACCCTTTCTTGCCATGCTAAACCGCATTTACTGTAGTTGGCACAAGAAGGTGGCCTGGCTCCAAAATGGCCATGCCACAATGCTTTTTGTCCTGTCCTTTGGCCAGCTCACCCCTTTACCTTCCCCTGGCCGAGCCGACCTGGGTCAGTCCTTATTTGGGCATGCATTCCCCTGCGAAACGCCAAGCTTTTGCAGGCTTCTGCATGCCTTGTGTGTGTGCCTCCAGGATGTGGGCTGGACTGTCTAGTTCCAATACACATGCTGGGTGCCAGAGTGTCTGGTGTGCTGGGAATGACTGGGACCACCGTGGTCTGTGATTGGTCCACATCTGGTGTGCCTGTATTTGGGCAGATCTTCCATTGGGGCCTCTTTGTTTTGGCTCTTAGGGGATTCTGGATAAGAGAAGGCTCCAAACACCCATACCAGGTCGATCTCTTGAGTTTTCACTGAACCTAGGATAGGATCCATGTATCCTGAAACTAAGAAGTCGAGTTGAGGAACTGCTAGTGACCCGCTGGAAGGTTTGGCACCCTAGCCCGATGTTGTTCCGCTGGACGCCTCTGCATCTGATCGAACCAGAAGGTCTGCAATGGTGCTTTGACCCATTTGAATAGTGGGATCAACTATTAACGGCACTTTCATCTAAACCTGCAAGTAAGCCTCTTCGGAAGTGTTCTTGACCCAACCAGTGAACTGACCAGCTTGCGCACAACCTTTCAAGTTGACACTTGAAACTTGGTAGATTGCAAGCTTTGTGTTCACGGCACTCTCACACCGAATTTCGTACACTTGGCATTCCCAAGTCTGGAATAAAGAGAGAGTGCCCGAACCGGAGTACACATGGTTACCGTGTCACCCAGCCGTAGTGACAAACTTTTCAGGTGTCTTGCTGCTGTGCGCCTCTGTGCCCTGAAGCCTGCTACAGTGAAACTGGCTTGATCCCTTCACCAGGAGCAGAAAAATCACCACTATCCCACTGGGGAATCATCGCTGTATCTTTGCCACTGAAAGCTGCAGAGCCGCACAACTGCTGCATTTGAACCTGCAACCGAAGTGGACTCCACTGCCAAAGTTTGGTCTGGAGTGCCCCGGGGTAGGTGAGCACTTGCAACCCTTACCAGTGGCCCCTAGCGCATCCATCCACTTTCACACACAAGTGCCCCCTGAGGGCCACTCACTTTTCCACAGGTAGCTTATGCTACGGTCCCTTTCCCAACTCCTGGAACCTGTTCTGCCCTTTTGGGGAGACCCTCGACGAATAATGGGAACTTGTTCTTTATCACCTCACCCACCTTTCTGAGACTCTACAGCCCCTGCAAGAGACCCAGTTTTCGCCCTTCTGCACTATCGCGTGCACCAGCATTTGAAAGTAGATTTGAGCACTAGGCTCCACTCTTCGTAGGGACTGGACTGCCTCTCAGTTCGGAATTGCTTGATGAAGAACTGCCTAAAGTCTATTTGCACTGCTTGCTCCCTTTCCTTTAAGGTTGTGGACCCATTCTGTGCTGTAATCCTTTAGTCCACTTGGTATTGTATGTATGTTTTATAGTGGTGTTGTATTGGTTTGGAGTATTAATGTTGATAATTCCTTTGTGTTTGAGTTCAAAGGCCTTGAATACATGTATTTTTGATATATATACACCTGACTGGGAGTGATTTGTAGTGTCCTTTACTCTGTGTGCTCATTGAGGTCTTTCAGTCATCCTCACCCCTCCTGAGACCTAGTCTTGACCACCGCCAATGCTACCTTGATTGGTTTTGCTTGTCCAGAAGGTTACATTGTTCCAAGAAACTAGACTAGCCTTCTGAACCTCTGCCCACCAGCTCAGAGTTCAGAAATCCATTTGAACAAATTGGTGAACAGCGGTGGGATAGCATGGAAGGTATCCAGTGTTGCACACTATTGAAGGCATTTCAGATTACCCCTACCCAGGACACATAGTGACCTTATTAGTAAGTATCTGTAAAGGCTATATACCTAGCTATAATAATGGAAATAATTACCAATGTAACCTTGAATTCTTCTAAATCTTAAACTTTGAGAATGATGTGTGCTGACAGAGACTTGTCTGCTCAAGGAAATGGCAAAGGATCATGGACTGGCAAGAGTCCCAACTCAAAGCCTTTGTATCAGATGACAGTGCAGAAGGAGGTGGGGCTGCTTCCACTGACAGAACTGACAGTTCTGTTGCTGCACTTGTCCATGGTGCCCATGATGACAGAGATGATGTAATGTCCCAAGTTCTCTCTGCCAGCTCTGATGCTGATGCCATGTTGGAATTCAAGAAGCAAACGCTGCTGTTTAAGCAGAAGGAGCTTGCATTTGAAATGGCTAAGCTGAAAGTGGAGCAGGCAGGAAAACCAAAGGACAGAGATCACCAGTTGGAACTGGCCAAGCTCAAATTTCAAATGAATCCAATGGATCTGGACATGGGTCTGGGTCCTTCTTGTATCCAAGATTTCCTAAAGATCTGCTCAGTGTGTATGATGAGAAGAAGGACATTATGGACTGGTTGAATGAAATTGAGCATGCATGTGAAATCCAAGAGTCTATAAATGCTGCCAAGAGTGCATGGTTGCTCAGCAGACTACCCCATTCTGGCTGCAGTGCTATTATGGAGTTGTAAAAATTGAAGCAGACTCTCATCTTAAAGTTTGGGAAGACTCCTGCCCAATACTTGAAGAGGTTTAGAGAGTACAAAAGAAAGAAAGTAGCACTCGGGTGTCTTATGTTACTGATTCCTTAAATAACTTGACTGGCTGAGTTGAAGGCTATACGGTCTCCACCTTTGAGGGTATGATATGTCTTGCCATGGCTGAACATATTTTTGCATCTTGTTCCCCTAAGCTTAAGCAGCACTTGGCAGATTCAAAGGAGTTATATCCTAAGAGGCTGGCTATAGCAGCAGATTTGTGGGGGTCACATAGAGTGTCCAATAAGGACAAGACTCATCCTGGCAAGCAGGAGGAGGGGAAAAAGTCCAAAGATAAAGAGGGTGGGGGATCTGATATAACTTCCTCCCAAAACAGCCAGAAAAATAAATGTAAGGGTAAGTCCCAAGAGAATGTACAGGGTAGTGGAATTTATCCTTCCAAGCAGAACTCTGGTTATAGTAAGCCTCCCTATGTCCCAAGACCAGTGGATCTTGTGTGGCTTGTGGAGCAAATGACCATGTGAAGGGGGACCCCAGATGTAAGGTCAACACCTTGAGGGTCCACTCTGTGAGCCTGCCCTTCCTCTCCTATGAGGAGGAAGAGATCACAGGGACACCCTTCTCCTCAGACTCCTTCCCAGTGGGATAGAATCTGAGGTATTGCTAGAGTCCCTGGGTTCCTGGCAGGCTAAAGTCTCAGAGGCTTATGCTAGCATTCTTGATATCACCAAGCACTATTTCAAAGACAGTGTGCTGATAAATGGAGTTGACACTCCTGCCCTTAGGGATAGTGGGGCCAGCAGAACAGTAGTGGATTCTATCTTGGTAGACCCAGAGGAACTTGCCAGAGCTCCTTTGATGCCCACTAAGTTAGCTGATGGCCCCCTCTCAAGTTCCCAGTAATGCCTGTAAATCATACTATAAATGGTGCTGTGGTAAGGATTACAGTGAGCATCCAGAGGCAAGTCCCAGGAAAGTTCCTGCTGGGGAATGGTCTCTGAGACTTAAGTTTTGTGGGTGACACAGCAGAGAGACCATGCACAAGGTCACAAACAAGGGATGCACGGGCCAAGTCCAATGCCAATCCCAAACCAAAAGGGAAACCCAAGGCCAAAGGAGTCAAAAAAGACAGAAGAGGGAAAGAAAATATTCCCCCTAACTCACCTACCACTGAGGTGGAGGTAGGTTGTCAAACACCTGAACCTGATGAGGAAGAGGTGTTGCCTGAAATCCTCACTCCCCATGACCATCCTGAACTACAGAGTTTATTAGTGGAAGGTGGTCCTGATAGGGTTGAGTACAGTAGGGGATAATGTGAGAGCCCATCTTTGGAAGGCCTAAGGAGACAGGCCTGCTACCAGCTTTAGGGTGAACCTCCTGGGAAGCACTGGATTTATTTGGAAGGTGGGCTCCTCTACAGTGAGCCCACAGAGTCTACAGAAGGAGACCATAGGAGGTTGGTGTTTCCCATTGATGTAGACCCTTCCTCTTGCAGTTGGCACATTAAATCCCCCTTGCTGGTCACCTTGGCATCAAGAGAACCAAACAAAGGTTATCCATGCACCTCTACTGGCCCAAGATGGGGGTGCAAGTAGAAAGTCACTGCAGGAGTTGTGCCACATGCCAGTTATCTGGGAAAAGTGACACAACAATCCAAGCTCCATTGGTAACACTCCCAGTTATGGGAGCACCATTTGAGAGGGTAGAGACACTGTTGGTCCCCTTGACCCACAAACATCCTCAGGTAATAGGTTTATCCTGGTGCTGGTCGACCATGCCACCAGGCATCCTGAAGCCATCCCATTGAAGACTGTGACTGCCAAGTCAGTTGCAAAAGCTTTACTTGGCATTTTTTCTAGGGTTGGCTTCCCTAAAGAGGTTGTGTCTGATAGGGGCAGAAACTTAATGTCAAAGTATATTCAGGCCATGTGGAAGGAGTGTGGAGTTACCTATAAGTTTCCATCCGCATTCCCCCACAAACTAGTTGAACGGTTTAACAGAACCCTTAAGAGCATGATTGGGGCTCTGCATGAGCTCCAAAGGAAAAAATGGGATCTTCTATTACCATGCTTACTGTTTGACTATAGAGAGGTACCTCAGGAGGATGTTGGCATCAGCCCCTTCTAGCTTCTTTTTGTTCACCCTGTGAGGGGACCCTTGGCTATAGTCAAGGAGGGGTGGGAGTTGCCCACTCCACCTGTCACTACCAATGTAGTAGACTATGTGCTAGGACTTAGAAAAGAATGGTACTCCTGGAGGGTCTAGCTTGTGAAAAGCTGAAGGCTGGTCAGGCTCTGGTGAAAAATTGGTATGACCAGAAAGCTGCCTTCATCAACTTCACACCAGGTCAGCAAGTCCTGACCATGAATCCTATAAGGCCTAGAGCTTTGCAGGACAAATGGGCAGGCCCTTACACAGTGGTGGAGTCACTGGGGGAGGTCAACTATTTAGTGGACCTTGGAAGGGCTGGATAGGCTCCAAAAGTGTTCCACGTAAATAGGCTGACGGCTTTCATCCCAAGAGTTGAAATAGCTGCACTGCTTCAGATGTTGAGGAGGAGGAGTCAGAACCTCTCCCTGACCTGTTCCAGGGCAGTCCTTCAGATAGCTCCATTGGGGGTGTCAAAGTGGCCCCTCACCTGACTTCTGTTCAACGAGATGAGGCGAGCAGTTTGCTGAGGCAGTTCTCCCCCTTGTTTTCACAAGCTCCTGGTTTGACACCTTGGTTCAAACATGATATTGACACAGGAGATGGTGTACCTACTAAAGGTAGGGGTTACAGAATGTCAAACAAAGTAAGGTCTTACATCAAGACAGAGGTCAACAAAATGTTGGATCTTGGGGTGATTGAACCTCCACTAGTCCTTGGTCCAGCCCTGTGGTGTTGGATCCAAAGCAGGTACCTTTGACCTGAGGTTCTGTGTGGATTACAGGGCTCTGAATGCTGTCACCGAGACAGATGCACACCCCTTGCCTAGAACAGATGAGCTGGTGGATACTTTGGGTGCCTCCAAATACTTCAGCACATTTGACCTTACTGCAGGCTATTGGCAAACAGCCCTTGCAGAACATGGCAAGAAGAAAACAGAATTCTCAACTCTAGAGGGCCTTTACGAGTTCAAGGTAATGCCTTTTGGATTGTAAAAATGCACCTGCCACTTTTCAGAGGCTTCTGAATCATGTCCTTAATGGGTTGGATGAATTTTGATGATAGCAGTTTTCAGTGCCACCTGGGAAGCTCATGTGAAACATCTTAGAATTGTGTTGCAGGTTCTTCAGAAGGCCCACTTGACCATGAAGGCCAGTAAGTGCCAGATTGGTCAAGGTTCAGTGGTCTACCTTGGGCATGAAGGGTATCAGGTAATAATATCCCCATATATATGGTCGCTGTCAATAATATCGCCGGGAAAATGTTGTGGCGATATTATTTGGGTGACCATATATATGGGGACAGGGGCAAAAAAAATAAAATAAAATAAAATAAGACAAAAAAAAAGTTTGGGTGTTGCGGGGGTGTCCCCCGCATGTTCCATGCACTAATGTCACCACAAAAAACGGCCATTTTTCGGCGATATTTTTGCATGGCGAGGTTTTTATGGCGACATTATTACATGGAACCGCATGAAGTAGGTGGAGGGAGGATACAGCCTCTAGTCAATAAAGTACAAGTAGTACAAGACTGGCCTACCCCCACTACACAAACCCAGGTGGGAGCCTTTTTAGGACTCACGAGGTACTAGCAAAATTTCATGGCAGACTATGGCACCATAGCTGCCCCTCTGACTGCTCTCACAACTCCTAAGAAACCCAAGAAGGTATCTTGGTCTGAAGAGTGTGGGGAGGCCTTAAATGGCTTAAAAGACTCCTTGTGCCAGGCCCCTGTTCTCAGTGCCCCTGATTACCAAAGACCTTTTATTGTGCAGACAGATGCCTTTGACACTGGGATAGAGAAGGGTAAGGAACACCCTATTGGATTCCTTAGTCGCCAGCTTAAGGACAGAGAGCTCAGGAGGTCCACAGTAGAGAAAGAATGTTTCTCTGTTGCGTGGGCCCTAAGGGAGCTGAGGCCCTACTTCTATGGGACCCACTTCACTGTGCAAACTGACCATAAGCCTTTAATGTCGCTAATGAACATGAACATGAAGGGAGAGAATCCAAAGTTGCTCAGGTGGTCAATAAGACCGCAAGGGTTTGACTTCACCATTGAGCATAGGCCAGGTGTCTAACATAGCAATGCTGATGGGTTGTCCATAATATTTAACCAACCTGAACATGAGACTCATCCAGGGGTTGATTAATTCCCCCTGTCCTTGGCCTTGGAGAGGCAAGTGTTAGGAAAGTTTCCCCAACTTTTTGCTGCTGTCTAAAAACCATAGTCGGTCTTTTGCCAGTGAACACAGCCTTCAGATGCACTCCACTGGGCTTTCACTAACTTTACTATGGGGAAACTGCCATGCCCATAAAGACAGTCATTACTGGGAGACTTTGTTTTCTTGAGTCCTTTCCAGTGTTGCAACGTTTCTGCAACATGTTACAAGTGCACAATGTACCTTACAGTACAATACACTTGGGTCTTCCTTTCATTTCCAAAGGCCCTAGACTCCCTCAAAGAATGTGGTAGGAGAAGTGCAGATGAGCCGTGCACATGGCTGGCGGCAGCTTATCTTTTCGCTTATTTCCAACCCTTTCATGCCATGCAAACCGAGTTTACTGCGGTTGGCACAGGAAGGTGGTCTGGCTCCAAAATGGCCATGCCATGAAGTTCTGTGTCCTGTCCTTTGGTCATCTTGACCCTTTACCTTCCCCAGGTCGAGCTGACCCGGGTCAGTCATTATTTGGGCATGCATTCTCCAACAAAACAACAAGCTTTTGCAGGCTTCAGCATGCCTTGTGTGTGTGCCTCCAGGATGTGGGCTGGACTGTCTAGTTTGAATACACATGCTGGGTGCCAGAGTGTCTGGTGTGTTGGGAATGACTGGGACCACCGTGGTCCGTGATTGATCCATGCCTGGTGTGCCGGTATGTGAGCAGATCTCCCATTGGGTCCTCTTTGTTTTGGCGTGAAGGAGATTCTGGATAAGAGGAGGCTCCAAATACTCATTTCAGGTCGATCTTTTTAGTTCTCACTGAATCTAGGGTAGGATCCAAGTATCCTGAAACTAAGAAGCCGAGTCGAGGAACTGCTGGTGACCCACTGGAAGGTTTGGCACCCTGAGCCCGCTGTTGTCCTGCTGGACCCCCCTGCATCTGATTGAACCAGAAGGTCTGCAAAGGAACTTCGACCCATTTGAATAGTGGGATCAACTATTAACGGCACTTTCATCTAAACCTGCAAGTGAGCTTCTTCAGAAGTTTTCCTGGCCCAACCAGTGAACTGACAAGCTTGCACAGGACCTTTGCTTTGAAACCGATGTCATTTTCAGTTAACACTTGAAACTTGGTAGATCACAAGCTCTGTGTTCACAGCACTCTCAAACCAAATTTCGTACACGTGGCATTCCCAAGTCTGGAATAATCATAGAGCTCCCGAACCAGAGTACATATGGTTACCATGTCTCCCAGCCGTGGTGGCGAACTTCGCAGATGCCTTGCTGCTGTGCCCCTCTGTGCCCTGAAGCGTGCTACAGTGAAACTGGCCTGATCCCTTCACCAGGAGCAGAGACATCTCCACTGTCCCGCCAGGGAATCATCGCTGTATCTTTGCCGCTGAATGCCACAGAGCCGCACAACTGCTGCATTTGCACCAGCAACCGAAGTGGACTCGACTGCCGAAGTTTGGTCCGGAGTGCACTGGGGGTCGGTGAGTACTTGAAACCCTTAGCTGTCGCTCCTAACCCATACATCCACCTGAGGGCCACTCACCTTTCCACAGGTAGCCTGTGCTACGGTCCCTTTCCCAACTCCTGGAACCCGTTCTGCCCTTTTGGGGAGACACTCCACGAATAGTGGGAACTTGTTCTTCACCGCCTCACCCACCTTTCTGAGCTGCTGCAGCCCCTGCAAGAGACCCTGTTTTTGCCTTTCTGCACTATCACTTGCACCAGCATTTGAACGTACATTTGAGCAATAGGCTCCACTCTTCGTAGAGAGTGGACTGCTTCTCAGTTAGGAATTGCTTGATGAAGAACTGCCTAAAGTCTATTTGGACTGCTTGCTCCCTTTCCTTTTAGGCTGTGGACCCATTCTGTGCTGTAATCCTTTAGGCCACTTGGTATTGCATAAATGTGTTATAGTAGTGTTGTATTGGTTTGGAGTATTAATGTTGATAATTCCTTTGTGTTTGAGTTCAAAGGCCTTGAATAAATGTAAATGTATTTTTATTATATACACACGTGACTGGGAGTGATTTGTAGTGTCCTTTACTGTGTGTTCTCATTGAGGTCTTTCAGTCACCTCTGGCTTGTCCAGAAGGTTATCCTGTTCCAAGAAACTAGGCTGTCCGTCTGAACCTCTGCCCACCAGGTCAGAGTTCAGAAATCCATCTTAACAACTGTGTGGGATTTCTCATCAACTGGAAAATCAGAACTGACTCCAGTTCATAGTGTGATGGTTCTGGGTTTCATAGTAGACAGTTTTAGCAACATATGGGAATATGCAACAGCCAGACTTCTTTATAAAATGGCATGCCAGCAGGACAAGCTGGGATGCAAGGTGTAGGAATCTTCTCCACTGGAGGGATGCGGAGCGAGCCTTGTATAAAAATTACTTGGAGATGTTAGCAAGTCCCCTTACAGTCAGTCTCTTCTGGGGGATCGAGTGTATCATTGTGTGCTTATGAGGATGGATATACATGACACACACAAGTGCAATTTCAAGCATTTCTTATAGTTGTCTGGATGAAATAAATGCCTACTGGTACTAATGTTTGGTTTATAGTGACTTTTTCGAACGTCACATTTTCGAAATGCCATTTTTTGCGACACCAAAATGCAGAAAAAAAATTTAGAATGTTTTTTTAATTTTAATTTTTAAATGCGGGGTTCCCCCCCAACCCCGTTTTTTTTTATTTTTGATACTTTTTTTACGAACAAAACCAAAATAAAACATAAAATAAAATAAAAACATTCAGTATTTTTTTTCGCCATTTTTATTGACAAAATGACATTTCGAAAAATGTGTTTTCGAAAATTTGACTGGATACCATAATGTTTGATATGATATGACATGGCATTCAGAACACGCCTATACACAAGTGTTTCACCTAGAAATTAAAAGTGTGTTACTGCCTTGAAACATTCTAAGCAAAATGTGTAGGATATGGTAGGGAAGAACAGCTGTGAGTAAGGGTTTGATTTGCCGTCTGCTTGGGAGTCTTGCCTCTTCTATCATCTCCCATTCCATTCGGGGGAAACAGGGAAAAACGTCTAAATTGCAAGTCGGTTTTTAAAAAAATCAAAAGGCTTTCTTGTGTTGAAAAAAGGTACGAAAAAAGTACTGCGGGGATTTTAAAAAAAGAGTACATTTGTGTATCCTAGCCAATAGGGGTACTTGTCTCCCTCTGCATCTAAGCTCTAAGTACAGCCTTTGGGCTATGATGTCCAGCCTGCATCCTGACACAGTCTCAGCGATATAGTGCCCAGGAGGCTTACTGACTGCAAACACAGACTCTGAGAATGAGATATAGTGCTGAGCTTACTATTTGTAATTCTTTCACGAGCCGAGGTCCTGGCTCGCTACTGTTTAAGTCCCAAATATATAGGACTCAGCTCTTTTCTTTCACAATGAAACATAATCTCAGGCTTATATCCTCCAGCTCACTCCTATAGGTACATGGGGCCTGATTTTCAAAATACGAACTCGAGCAAATGTGGAGATGTGCGTGAGAATTTCATATTTGTATCTGCTGCTTTTAACCTCTTCCTTAAAGCCAAAAACATGAGCAGATATGTACAGCCCAGAAACATGCTTTAAATGCTCTTGCAGAAATGTGACTCACAAAGATTTGCTCAACGGCATCTCAGACATGTACCTGACATCGCCTGATATGCTCCCGTCTTTCTCTATGAGATACAGGTATGAGGTAAGAGGTGCAAATCTGAGATGCACACGGGCGTCTGAAAATTGTTCCAATGCAATGTGTAGCATTCTCACTGTGTTTTGCATTCTTTGAAACATGGAATCAGCTGTACTTTCCCTGGTTCCATGTTTCACAGTTGTCAGTTTGAAAGGAGCCGGTACGGCGTAAGGATGCAAATACATCACATCTTCACTTACTGCCGTGAAGCCTCTATTTTACATGAAGCACTTGATTTTTATCATCATCCTCCTTGTCATCTATCACATTAGTGCGTCTCGATAAACAATCTGCCGCCTTATTCCGAATGCCTGGAACAAATTCTACATCCCATGCATGTTCCTGCAAGTTTGTAATCCATTTCCTTATACGATGCTTGGTCCAACCTTTGGAAGTCAAATCTTTTTTAACGGTTTGTGATCCGAGCTCAACACAAACCTAGCTTCATACAAGAGCAGTCTGAACTCCTCCACAGCCCAACAACTCTTTCCCTATAGTAGAATAGTTTATCTGTGATTGTCTCATTGCCCTAGATGCAAACGCCACAGTGAACTCCTGTTCTCCTTCTACTGCCCCCAAGCCTCTGTTGCTGTCATCCGTCGTCACCACATTCACTCTGGATGCATTAGAGCTACTCAGAATGGGTGCTTGATTGCGTGTCCTTTTAATGTCCAACAATTCTTTTCAAAGTGGCTAACCCACTCAAAATGCACTCCTTTCTTCGCTAATTTCCACACGTGACCAATCTTGATTGCAAATGCCGGAACTAATTTGGCATTGTATACAGCCATACCCAAAAACGGCAACAAATGTTCCTTGCTATGGGGACTCCCAAACCCACTAATATTCTACACTAAATCAGCTTGGGCTCAACAATGACTTCTTGGGCTTACTTGAGTAATTTGGGCCATGCACATGTAGCACATGATTGTTAAACCTTTTCTTTCATCTCTTCCACGGTATTTGAGGGTCCCCTTGGATTTCCAGAAATAAATGGTGAGGCTGCACATCTTGCATGGCCCTTGCATCAATTTGCCCTTGATTGTATTAGCGTTAGTGTGGTCCTCTGCATGTTCCACTTTGAATTTCTGAGGGCAGTGTGAAGAATCCTACAGATCCCTCACTGAACCCCTGCCTAAAGTCTCCTTCCAGGTGGACAGGGGAATGCAGACTCTTCCTGATCCCAACCCTGGGGTTGGAGTGCTGCGGGAGGGTCACCTGGGAAGAGACAGGGCCCAGGCTGGTGAGGAGATTTTGTGGGATGAGACACAGTATTTTTCCTCTGACAGGAAATTCTTACCACTGTACCTAAAGAGGTTATGGCTTATTATCATTTTAATGTCTCTCAACTTCATATGAGATGTAAAGCTGTGAATCCCAAGGTTTTGAAGCCAGAACAAACTATACTGAAAGAAAGATCCTTTTTGGTATCCCAGACTAAATACCTTCCTCAAACCTGAAGGTACAATGTAAAGTATTATGGAAATGTTGTCTTCACTAAACCATCTTCCTCTCTGAGAACTAATTCTAATAGTCCAACTGTAAAAAGCATTAAGGGAATTAATTCTACCCTAATAAATAATGCAGAAATTGAAAAAGCTAACTTTAGTGGAAGAAACTACAAGTCCCAGAATCCTAGAGGTACTGAGACAAGGAAGAGGAATGAAGAAGCATGTAGATGTAGTAGTCAGGCAATTAACCCTAGTAGCCATTAGAGTAGTCAGGCAATTAAGGCTAATAGCCTACACCTGAATCCTATCATTGAACCTGTTAGGCATAAAAGGCCCCAGCAAGAAAGGAAGAGTAGAAGGAGCAGGAACGAGGGCTGCAAGGCTGACTGTAGCAGCAGTAGTAGAGGAGAAGCACAAGGCTGGTAAATGACAAGAACGTGGAAGAGTAGAAGGGACACCAGAGCATGGAGACAGCAGATTTCACCTGCAAGCTCTTAGAGAGTCTTGTTCTTCCAAACTCTTACATGCTGAGGCTGCACAGAGGAGGTTGTGCTGATGGCTGAGTTTTCCCCATGTGAGTCGCATCACAGTGATTGCAGACCTGTTACTGTGCTGGAGACTAAGGCCACAAGTAGAGGCAAGCAGAGGGTCTCGGGAGAAAAGGACATTTCCAAAACAAGTGGCCAGACTGAAGACACCCATGCTGGAGCAGGGTGTGGGTTCCCACCGAGCCAGAAGTAGTAGCAGAGGCAGAAGAAGTCAGAGGCAGAGGAAGTCAGGAAAGCAGTAAAGGTTGTTCGATATCTTTGAAGTCTGGTTAAACAATGGACCTGTAACATGTGCGCTTATCGTAAACGCTTTAATGCTCATGTGAGAAAGGAAAGGCATTTAAATACCTTGTTGAACACTTTTAAGCTTTTTGCTGACTAGCAGAGTGGTTGTGTGTCCTTGATTGAAGAAAAGGAATGCTTTATAGACCTTACAGGATTCCTAACATTGATGCTATACTAGTTACAAGTACAAAGAGTGAAAATTCTATCAAAAGAAGGTTGCGTGTACCTAATTATGTTTCCCAATGGAAGTTAGAGTTGCTTCCTTTACCATTGCACAGGAATATAATGCTTCATTCAACTTTAAACTTTTAATTCTATCTTAAAGAGAATTTCCATGTGCTTAATTGTGTTTTCACTTGAAAGACTGAACTCTAAACAGTATCCAGAAATGACATTCTTTCTATTTCAAATAAGTAAAGAGTCTAAAACATTAAGAAGAAAAATCATTGCCCAAGACAAGAGGCATTCTCTTTTCATAGTGAAACCTGTCTTGCGAAGCGTTAAAGAGCCATCTAACTACACTGTATTGTTGTTAGCAATCAAGTACACCAATGTTACCTGAAGCTGTAAGAGTGACACATACGCTTCTGGGTAATTGCTTGGGCAGAAAACTGTCTGAAAGGTGGGAACAAACCTGGGAAGGGGAAGAAAATGCTTGTGAAGAATGCTCTGAAGTAGAATACAACCCGTGTTGCGAAAGACTGCTAAAGCTAGAAAGGAGAGAGTCGTTTGAGCAGAAGCAGGTTTTTCTCGTGGTAGTTAGACAGACTGAAGAGGCAAAGAGGCTACCCCTTTTAAGAATGCCATTAAAAGGAAGAGTGTCTTGCCTACCTGTAGATGTTGAAGTGTCTTTTCTAAGCTTGACCATCTATTCCAAAATACTGAGCAGTAGTAGTAATACTTGAGCTGTGGGGCTATATTAAGCTGTATGTGAATGTCACATTGAAGTGGTTTGAAGCAGTAACGTACTGTGGAACAAAGGTGACTGTTCCCATAGTACCAAAAGTAGAGGTGTGGTTGTTGAAAACAGAAGCAGCAGCACAAGGACAGCATCCTGACAAGTATAGCAAATGTAAAGGTGTAACTGAAGAAGTCTTAAAGAATTGTGTATTATTGACATGGAGAGAATATTACACTTTTGGTTGAACTGTGGCCAATTATCTTGAAGAAGAGATCAACTATCATAATAACCAGTATTAACGTTGGTTCTATTTCTTTTTCAGAAGTTGTAAAGGGATCTTTTATTCTAGGAAAAAAAGATGTTTTACCAGTGGATTTTTGTTTGTTGAACTTTGCCTTTCATTTTGAACTTTCAAGATCGGGTTCAAAACCTTTATTTTCTTATGTTGAAAATGTTTGAGTTAACTTGAATCCTGGGAAAGGATCTTACCCAGGACAGAAGAAAGCCATTCAGATATTGTGTTGATATTGTTTATTATATTGTGCTGCTATACAATTTCCTTTGTATGCTTGTTGTTTAGTGTGAGCGCCAGTTTACCCATGTTAGAGAATGTTCAATTAGCCTCTAGAGTAGGTAGGGAATTCCTCTGTAGAGTTGGGTAAGCAAGGTATTTTCTTTATATAATTTCTTCAATAAAATGGCATATTTTGAGAAATCTACAAGCAGTTGTTCCCCTCACAGCAGGTTCCACTTTTTTTTAATGAAAGCTGGATTTCACTATCAGTTGTTAGTATTAATTATTCATTTATATGTATGTATTACTTTGGGAAATATCTGTGGTGGCATTCCCCTTGGTCTCCCTTTCTCAATCAATGCTGAAAATTTCGTTGTTTCACTCAATCAATGCACTTCTATAGCACATTGCATTACTAAAAGCACTGACTGCAGCGTGTGCTCTACGACGGCACCAATCGTCACCCAGCTGCCGTCGTCTGTCGCTTAGCAACTCACAGTTGCCAACGCTATTCAGAGTTACGCTCTGCACGCTGATGGATGCTTTCCTCTGCGGTGCTTCTCTCAACGATGTGTGCGTAGACTGAGCACAGCAGGGCCTTTGCAGGGATGCCTATATTGGAGAATGGATGATCTCCAGAGAGGGCCCCCCCTATAGTATTCCTGTTGCTCTAGCCCTTCGCTACACCAGTGGCAATTATATAAATCCTCAGCACGTCGCTGCAACTGGACACAGCACAGTGACAACATGGCTACTCAGTGGGGCATTGCCTTCTTATCCCATCCTCATCACCAGTGTAGAAGAGAGGCTTCACAACAGTAAGTGAAGAAGTGATATTCTATTAGCATCCTTAGGCCCACTGGCTACTTTTCAACTGATAACTATGGAACATGGAATCAAGGAAGGAGGTATGGCTGATTCCGTGTTCCAAAGAATGTAACACCCAGTGAGAATGCTACACAGATCGGTGAAATCATGCCCATAGTGCCAAGTTCACTTCTCGAACTGATATAGTACCAGCTCAATTGCTAGTAGAAATATAGTGCCCAGCTCAGTTCATGAATAGGCATAGTGTTCAGCTCACTTCTGTTAGCAATGTAGAGTCACCTTACTTGTAAAGGTAATATTCTCAGCATTTCCAGCCTTCAATATAGCCAGTAAGCAAGCTCAGTGGGTTCAGCACTCGCTGCTGCAATATGTGTGTGATCTATAGGTCTCAGGCTCGAATCCCTTCAAGGCTAAGGCAGCCTTTCATCCTTTCGAGGTTGATAAATGAGTGCCAACTTTGGTTGGGTGATATTGTATGTAAAATGTTCTAAATAAAGCGCTTTGGTGAAAGCGCTATATAAGATAACACATCATTATCGTAGCTTCGTCTTAAAGCCATCAGCTCTCTCAGAAAAGTCAGTTGTTGCAATTTCTCAAGTTCCTGTCATCAAACTGCTTCATTATCCAGGTTTGTGCACTCTCCACCCTGTTAGTTCCCTCTGCTCTGGAGTACTTCCACACTGTAACTGACTTAAAACAGCCTTTTATACATCTTTCTTGTGGTAGAGTCATGTCTCATGGCCCAAAATTGGTGGTGTGGTCTCTGGCATCTTGGCCTCACTTGCATATCCCCAGTATATAGCCAAAGATCGAAAGACCCCGACGGCCATCTGGAAAGCACACTGCATTGCTGCGTTCTACTTTGGTCTACACTTTGGCTGTCAATGTGTTTCCGGATCAAGCCGCTCACTCTGCCTCACAATAAATAAATGAAATACATAATTAAATACTCAATATTCACATTCCTTAAGGTATGTCAGCATGTCTGCGCAAGGATCCTTTTTGACATACGATACCCTGGAATTGCAATTGACATGCTGCATTACCCTCCAGGGGTAGTCAGAGACAGCAGGCTGTCAAATCTCGCCTTGAGGTCCCCTCTGGTATATGGACCCGGCAGTGCAGGCTGGTACACTCAGTTAGTTCCTTGTTGGATGTGTTTGAGGTATTTGTGCCATCTATTTGTTTTTTAGATGTTTTCATTAATTATAACAACACAAGAAACAAAAAACCACAAAACAACTTTACAACATCTTATAACACCTTCACTTGCTTATTCTTGCCCTCCCTCCCCCCTACCCCCAGCTCAAGCATACTCTCCCTCTTCCACTGCCGTGGTGTCCTCCAAGGATTCATTGTCTTCTGTGTCACTAGAGGAGTTCTGTTCCTCGGACCCCTCCTGGGTGGACCCTTGCAGTGTGGCTATCAGAAGTCTCCATGCCATTAGGGCTTCAGCTTCCTCCTCCCCCACTCTATTAGTCACTTCATGCCATACAGCTGTTTCCGCCTCAGCCCATTTCAATAGGTCCCGCCACCACACTTCTATTCTGGGTCCATGACTCGCCTTCCATCCCATGGTGATTCTACGCTTGGCCAATATGTAGGCCAGGTCCTTGAGTTTGCTTACATGTCTCAGGTTGCGAGGTCTCATAAAGCCCCCCAACATACATGCCCACACTGATTCCACGTCCAGCCGGATTCCTTTCTCGGCTAATCTTTGGTTTATTTCACTCCAGAATTTCCCAATCTGTGGGCATTCCCAGAACATGTGCACTATCCCTGTGTTCTGTTCTCCGCCTTGTTGGGTGTCCTGACCCACGTTTGTACTATTATGCTGCAACATTTGGTGCTGTGGGCTTAGAAAATCCAAGATGGCCGAAAAAGCCCACATTGCGCCAGAATCCAGGAACACCGCGCAGTTTTGGCGCACACCAAAATGTTCCCCTGACCTGCCACCCACCAGTGCGAGCATGATGGGCCAGGAGTGCCATGGGTGAAATGTGTGCCAAAGGAAAAACAGCAGTGCCGGTTGACTCAAGAAGCGCTTTGTAATCACCTTTGTTTCTCTGAAATGCAAGCTAAAAATGCCTATTTCAAACATTGCAAGATATTCTAAAATCTCACTGAACACCAACAGACATTTGGCAGAAGGTAGACTTGTGTGCATACAAAATCTGGAAAGAGAAAGAGCCTAAAATAATGTTCATAATGGAACTCGCTGAGCTGTGGATGTCAGCAGCCTAAGTTAAATTGGACTGAAAGACACTAAAATCTAAATGTTTAAAATAAATGAGTGACCTACTGTTGAGTGTCACATAGTTTGCAACTGTTAAATGTCATAGTTTTGAACTTAGAATCAGCGTTCTTGCTGCATGTGTAAAAATTGTAAGTTTGATTTGGATGAAAAAAAACTGGGAACAAAAGTGACATTTAGCTGAAGCCTTGTCTTAAAGAGATTGAATTCTGCCTGACAACTACCCCCGACGGGAGTTGAAACTTGCTCAGCCACTCTTCCCAGGCCTGGCTGCATTCTGCTGCCCCCACCAAAAGGAGATGACACCTCCCTGATTGAATCAGGGGAGGAGCACTTAGGACTGGAGGGAAACAGAACAATGAGCCTTCCTTGGCTCAGGCAAATGTTAAATTAGGGGGGGTCATAAATGGCTTCTTCTTGAGAGAAACGGGGAGGGGCAGTGCCTCTGTGAGCAACTTGAGTTGGAGGAAGTGGACAAACCAGAAATTCCACCATGTGCTTTGGGAAACCACACCCCTCTGGGCCAGAGCATCATTTTAAAAAGATGGATAATTCATAGTACGGACTTGTCAAAATTATATAATTAATATCATTATTCTTGTGATTTTTCTGTGCACATTTTAAGAGGTGTACCATGTTCTGAGGCAAAACCCCATGAATTATGGAGATTGCAGACATGGGGTTCACACTAGAAAAATTATAATTTACTGGAATATGTGTAGAAAGGCGGTGTACATCTGTGTCATTTTTGGTAAAAATCCAATAAAACGAAAATAAGTTGCCATTTTTTAACCCTGCCTCTTAGAAACATCAGAGTTGGAACAGAGACCTACCCGAAGTAATATATGATATGTACATTTAATGTCAGCCACTTGTGTATTTGGGAAATATGTTTAGTTATGAAAATGATTTTCTAAGGTAAAAGCAAAGGGGAGTGTTCTTTCTTTGGAGCCATAAACATGACACCTGATGACATAGGATGACTCACTTCTCCCTTCTCAAATCAGGTCAAAGAGAAATCCTTGACCTATCAAAT
Source organism: Ambystoma mexicanum (assembly GCF_040938575.1). Classification (NCBI taxonomy): domain Eukaryota; kingdom Metazoa; phylum Chordata; class Amphibia; order Caudata; family Ambystomatidae; genus Ambystoma; species Ambystoma mexicanum. The sequence continues at coordinate 1,310,195,566 of NC_090930.1, read as the reverse complement.
CATGAGTGGGTTGGGCATAGAAAGTTAGCATCCACACCCATTTTCAAAAGACATAAAAAGAGCCACTGGAAGCCAGACAGGGACATTCATTTTCCAACCTCCAACCTTCAACTGAATTCCTGCGCAGCACGCTGACGGAGAACTCCAGACGCCAGAACTCCAGAGATCCAGACTAACTCCAGAACAAAAACTCCAAAGAGCTGAACTCTTCAGCAGGCCTCAAAATCTTTTGCAAACTATTCAACCGCCGGGCTGTGCGGTTTGCTGCTTGCTAAGAGTCCTGTGTATCCAGAACAGAGCCAGTACCCAGAAAGCAGTGCGGTATCCAGAATCCACTTGATCCAGACCAGCAGAACCAGAGACCCAGACCAGACCGCTGTGAACAGAACCGGTGCCTGATTGACCCGCCAACCGCAGCTAAACTTGTTGACCAGATCCGTGACGAGACCATTCCTTTCAAATTTATAGTGTGAGTATCCAGCTAGAACTGTGCAGAACCCAGCTCTTAGCTTAAAATAATCTGATTCAAAACATTTGAACCTGTTTAGAACTGCATCATAAGAAATCGTGTGTTCCTCCTGTTGATTCAAACCTTTCAAAGCGCATCTGTCATTCCTAAACTGTAATTTCATTTCTGAAAAACTACCTTTACAAAATCGTCCGTATCTTTGGAACCATGCATCCTAGGAACGAAATTTAACTTTTATTGTAAAGCTAAGATTCCCAGCTTTCCAACAAGCTATACTCCTTATAGCGCCTCTGTAATTGCGCTCGACGCACTCGAAAAAAAGTGCCACGATTTGACATTTTGCTTCATTTCAACCACATGTAGAAAGATCTGTCCTTTGCTTCCATTACTGAAATCCGTTTTCAACCTGATAATCCCTCATTAATCATTGTTAGTGTGGCCCTGAACTGATTTAAAGTATCTCTCACTCACCCTGAACCTCTAGAGGGAATTAAAATCAATTTTAGCATATTTCACTCCCTTGCAAATCACCTGAAAGTCTTTCGCCTGTGTTTCAAAATCATCCTTGGTGCTATAAGCTTGCTAGGGGGGAACTGAATTCGTATTGTACTGTGATTGTATTCCTCAAGACTATGTGTGTTACTTCCATCTCCTTACATTGCATAGGGGGGGAGTGGATTGTCAGAGAAAAAGTGATCATATTATCTTTTGCGGAAATCATATCAAGTTTATTTCTGTACTGCCTTTTATTCATCTTTGCATCTCCTTGAAACCATAAAGCATTCTCAGCTACCTTATCCTCTATACTACTCCTAAGTAATTAAACCAGTGTGCTAGTATAACATCATCCATTGTTGATCACTGTCATATGTCTAAGTGTGATATCAAATATTAATTTATTATAAAAGTGTGATATATATCTATTGTTTAATTTTTCAAATAAACCTTTTTAATTTGCAAAACAAACCTACTTCTTGGCTCAGTGGGGTCAGGGGGATTCTAAGAGAGGGGCGTTATACAAGGGTTTATCATCCAGATTATAACTTGTCATAAAACTATATAAATAAGGGCTTCCCTTGAGCAATCCCAGACAAGGCACTGACTTAGTGGGAATGCTTGATTGGAGTCATTAACAGCATTTAGGACAAGCTTGTATTCCCGTGTTTTTGAATCTTGCAATTCTTTGGGGGGTCATATATGCTCTGTGGATTACGTATAATTGGATCTGCTGTAACCTCGCATTCCTGGACACTTTTTTTGTGGTATGTTTGGGCTCTCTCCCACATCCCGTCGTGCATGGGTATCCCCACTTCCTCCTCCCAGTCCCTCCTTAATTGCACTACCTCCTTCCCCACCCTGGACATCAAGAGTTCATAGATTTGGGAGACCTCGTGTCCTCCCTCCGCTATATCGTATATTGTTTCTACGTACTCATCAGGCTGATCTTCCAGCGCCCCCACAGGCCACGTTTCTCGCACCAGCTGAACCACCCTGGCATAGATAGTATATTGACCAGGGTGTACTCCAGTACTCACTGCCAGTTGATGAAATTCTATGACCCTTCCCTCTTGCTATAGGTCTTCCACTGTAGCTATGCCCACCGTTTCCCAGTGCTTCTTGATCGTCTTATGCAGTTGTTCGTCTACTCCCTTTAGCGCCACTAGCGGCACCTGGGGGGAGCTTGGAGTTGGGTTCTCCAGTGCCCGACAGACCCATAGCCACATTTTCCATCCTGGCTCCAGCAGCCATGCCCGCCCTTTCAATACTGTGTTGGGCACCCATATAATTTCTTTCAGGACGAACGGGGTGCATTCAGATGGTGCAAGTTGGACTCTACTGTGGGGTCTTCCCTTAGCCATCTGGTCATGTGCTGTAATTGGCTAGCCAGGTAGTACATCTCAAAATTGGGCAATTTGATCCCACGCTTGTCATACGTGTTCCGCAGATTCCACAGCGCTACCTTGTTTCTGGTATTGTGCCATATGAAGCCCCGGCATAAGCTTTGTAGTTTGCCAAAGAATCATTTAGGTATCATTTAGGGGATATTAACAAAGAAGTGTAAAAGCCTGGGAAGTGCCACCATTTTCAACATTGCTACGCTGCCTACCATTGCCAGGGTTAGTTTTGCCCAAAATCTCATGCTCTTCTCTCGGTTTTCCACTGCCCTTTCCGTGTTATGTTTATGCTCGTCTTCCACCCTGTGTTATATGTCCACTCCCAGGTATCTAAATGTGTTGGTCTCCTGGGGTATCTGTAATACTGGTAAGTCTTCTTTCGGGGTACCTATGTATCTGCCTAGGGGAAATAGTCTGGATTTAATCCCAGAGAACGACACAAACCGATCCATCACTTCCAGGACGTATTGCAAGTTTTCCTCTGGGTATCTTAAATATAGTAGGATATCATCTGCATACAACGATATGAGGTGCGCCCCCCCCGTGTGTATTCCCACTGGTTCATATTGCTGTCTCAAATATATTGCTAAGGGTTCCAATGCGAGGATATACAACATCGGGGACCAAGGGCAGCCCTGTATAGTGCCCCTACTGAGCTGCCATCTGTCTGAGATGATCGCCCCCGTCTTGACTCTAGCCAGTGGGGAGCTGTACAACAGTTTCACCCATCGTAGATACCCTGGCCCTATACCGTATACGTTTCAAGGCTACCCACAGCCAGGGCCATCTGACCGAGTGGAAGGCTTTCACAGCATCCAGCGAGGCTATAGCCATGTCCTGCGTGTCCCAACTCACCTGTGCTATAACGTGGTGGAGCATCCTCAAGTTATCAGCTATGTGTCTGTGTGGTACGTAACCAGTCTGATCTGGGTGTATGAGCTTGCCTATGACTTGTTGCAATCTGGTCACCAGTACAGCCGTGAGAATCTTACTATCTTGATTCAACATGGAGAGCGGCCTATATGACCTGCAGTCTGCTCTGGGTTTATCCAGCTTAAGGAGTCAGATGATAATTGCCTCTCTAAGAGATTCCGGCAATTTCCCCACTTTCAGCGCCTCATTCAACATGTTTAGCATTGGGGGAAGTACCTCCATGCTGTACATTTTATAAAATTCACTTGGCAATCCGTCTGACCCCGGGGCCTTACAGGAGGTGGACAGCTCCTTAACCACTGCTTGTAGCTCCTCTAACGTTATCGGAGCATCCAAGCTTTTTCTCTCTTCTGTGCTTATTTTTGGTAGGCCTATATCCTGCAGTATTTCTGTGATCTCGCTCATCTCCCCTTTTCCCGAGTATTGGTACAGTTGTTGGTAAAAATTTGTGGACCGCCTCATTCACTCCCTCTTGAGTTTCTAGCATCTGCCCCTTCTCCTCTTTTATTGCTCTAATAGCTGCTCTGGGCGTTTCCTTCTTGTACAGCCATGCCAACAACCTTCCCGGCTTATGTCCCCCCGCATGCTATCTCTCTATATATTTCTTATAATTTAGGTTACATAGTCTCTCCCAGAGTACCTGGCATTCTTGCTGTAGGTTACTTGTCATTTCCACGCCCCTTAGGGGGTTACCCCCATGTTTTGTGGCTGTTTCAAGTTTCTCCACAGCCTTTCGTAGGTCCCGAATTATATCCCCTTGAAGCCCTATGGATTTTGATATGGCAGATCCCCATATCACCACCTTAAAAGTCTCCCACAGGGTGCCCGCTGATCGTTCTTGTGCCATCTTGATGAATTTCCATGGGAGTAGCAGTATTCTGGGTTATTGACCCATTCTAGCAAATATCTGCAAGGATCCCATGCTGCATAGGTTTCCCACAGTAAAGGCTAGCAAGCAGCTTTATGTGTCAGAGCATTTTGGTTTCTTCAAATGTCTTGGTGAATATCTGCAAGAGTCTCTGTTGGCATATGGAGCCCAGCAATGACTGTTTATAATGGGTTTCAACTTGGGCCTGTCTCCACAGTTATCAGTAGCTGCTAGAGACCCTGGTCCTCCCAACATAACATGGGGTGCCTGCTATTGTCCACCTGTACAGCTGAGGAAGTGGGCTTAATGCAAGGGTTTACGTTTGGCATAGCCAGTAATTCAGTAATGTCTTCTGCCTGTTTTACGGAGGTACTAGGAGGAGACACTGAAAATCTTTCCCCTTACCTTTTTCTAGACCATCTTTCCTGGTCTGTTAGCCTTGGTATTGTGTCAGGAACCTGGCTTTGTCATACAATGTAGTGGTGGACTGGAACTCCAGGTAGTAGAAAGCAGAAAGATCTCAGTGACCGATGACTGCATCTTAGGTCTTCGTACAGGGAATTGGGGCCAGTTCAGGAGAGATCGCTTTTGCTCTTGCCTCAACTCTCAGCTTCCTTGAGCTACCAGTTGGAGGCCAGATGCAACTGCAACTGAGTGTGGTACATTCACTGTAATCAGTCTAGTGGATAGAAAGCTGGAGAGACCAGGGATCTGGGACGACCACCCTCTCTGTGATGCTGTCTCTGGATACAGAATATGGAGCATTCACCTAGTCCTAGGATTATGTCTTACCCAAGTTCAGACTTACACAGACCTCCTTCTTGCTTCAGGGAGTTAAACGTCCATTAAATTACATGTGGAACTCTGTTGGCATGGCCTATGAGAGCTAGGTAGTCTGTGATTACGCAACATTAAATAACATGTGCAGAAGCCCAACATACAGAGAATGGTCCAGGTCAGCCATTGCTAGTTGGAGGAAGCTTAAGATGATCAGATCTGCAGCATGAAGAGCCTCCCAGACATTGCAATTTCAACATAACCCACTGTTTATGGATGCAGTTTGTTGATTCAGGGGATGCATGATTAGTTTGTATTTATAGCAGTTTCAGTTGCCAGACGTCTGATTGCTGAAGGCTGGACTGAGACCTATTGTCCTATGCCAGATAGCTTGTTTTTTATGAAAGCACCTTGTGGGAGTAGCTGGCATTGTTAAGACACTCTCTGAACACAGAAAAATCCTGTTCACATCCCACAGACAAAAAAAAAACTGGATTTGGGAGGCATGCAGACACCTGAGGAGTTTACATACCATTAAATGCTCGACCAAAGGTAAGTCATTCAAAACAATATTATTGAAAGAAGTAGCCTTACAATTTACATTGGGGGGCGTAAAGCAAGGAAGCAACTGATCAGGCCAAATGGTCTACAACCTGAATTGAACCTGCCTCTGCTCACATCTGACAACTGATATCTTCCAAAGAGAGCTATAGGCCCTGATAGGGCAGAGCCCAATACCCATGTATGAGCTCTGCAGCCTCTGACAGAAAGACCTTTGTGCCCATCTGCCCCTGATTTCTGCCAAGTCATCAGTCAAAGAGATCTTACAAGAATATGTGGTTGAGGGAGATGCTGATGTTTCAAAAGGAGATCATGAATTTCTGAAAGAATGTGGGCACTCACTGACAGTTCCAGGGCCAGGGAACACAATAACGGAGAAAGCAAAAATTGAATGTCCAACACCAACGCATAATGAATCCCAATGCACCAGTGTTGAAAGAATGAATTGATTGTCCTTACCTCCAGGTGAAGCACCAACAGAAAAACAACAGGAGATAAGCAGACAGACAGGACGCAAATATGTCCACCTAGAAAGGGCCCCATTATCATCAACAACAACAAGTAGGACAAGAGTTATGGGGAGATTCTGTTCCTCTGGTCCACCTAATGCCGGGTGTACTAACACTCCCCTAAGTTCCGGTCTCCCTGACAAAATTCTGCCTGGACCTTTTTGTGGTACCAATGCTAAAAATCATAAAAGTCATTAGATAAGTTCAATAGTACTTAAATACCTCCCCATTTTCTAAATAGTTGTTAAGAGTTTGCATCTTTAAACCTTAAAGGGCACTCTAATGAAATGGAGTTGGACACATTGCTTGGATGGATGTAGATAGAAGGCCTGTGACACTCTCAAGAACAAGGCAAAGTGCCTGTCACAATTTCTTCTTGCTGGATACTTTTGAGCAAGTGAGTTGAAGGAGGACTGCCTTCAGTTGATCATAAATCCCAGAAATTGCATGGTTTGAGTGGGACAGATCCAACTTATTCATAATGAACCCAGAGAATTTTTAGAAGTGGAACTGCCTAATGGAGATGCTCGCTTAGTTGTGGGCCCAGATTGACTTATATTTTAGTTCTCTTAACTGACGTGTTCTTCCTCATGCCCATGGTGCAATTGGTTGCCCATAGCACATAGGTCATGCACGGTCTGACTACTATTTGTGTTCTAGAATTTACAGGCTCAGAAGGTAAAACAACACAGTCAATTGCCACACACTCTGAGTGTTTCCTTTTGTCATGGGCTTTTTTGTGTGTGGATGGAAAATCCTTGTCACCAATCAATGCCCTGATCTCCTCATCACCAAACCTGGGTTTGTCAGAGGTAGAGGGACATTTGGATATGGCCTCAACAAAGATTCATCAATGTCCCAGCAATTCCTACCATTGAAGATTAAACTAACTTCCTCTAAGCATACACCATGCCATAGAGGGATCCAAGAAGTCAATGAATTCCCCTGTCAAGCATCCTTCTCAAGGGGTAGAAAGGTGCACTGAATCTAACTATCTTCTCTAAGACCCTGCATATCAGACAGACACTCCAACAATAAAATCTGTCAGAAATCACAAACATATGGTGAAAGGTGTGGTCAGGATAAATACCTCTACCCCCTACACACCAGAAAAAGAGAATGACACACTTTCTGCATGCTAGTAAAATGCCTGATTTACTCACTGCTTCCTTCCCACCTGTAAATACCAAGAGGAAACACTAACAATAACACAAAACACTTTCCTCCAGTGAAGCCGCCAAAGCACTAACAAAGCAAGCGACGCGCCATCGCATTGCCTGACCCGCACTGCCTGACCTAATGATGCCGGGCGCAGCGCGGCGCCAAAGCGAGGCTGTTGCCTCGTTGCTAGGTAACTAGCGTATACTTCTACCGCCCACATCCGCCGGCAGGCGGAAGCGCCGGCAGCCACACGAAGGCCATACAAAGGCCCCTGTTTGCCCCCTGTTCGCCTAACTGTGCGCATAAAGAACAGCTACATGATCTGAATACCAGCCCCTACGGTGAGTGCTCATATGCTGTTTGCACTACCTCCGCACGCTGTGAAATATGACTCTACTACGATATGTTATAATCTTCTCAGCATCAAAGTAAATACTGTAACCTGTCCCATCAATATATCTGGCTCAGGCCAACGTCACGGCATTATCAGACCCTCTTCTTCAGAGCAGGAGCTCTGGCTGCTCCCCCCCCCCCCTTTTGCACCCTAGCTATGATCTCGAATTTAGCCTGTGCCTACTTGTGTTTGCTTCATTTGAACTGCCCTTTTGCACCCTAGCTATGATCTCGAATTTAGCCTGTGCCTACTTGTGTTTGCTTCATTTGAACTGCCCTTTTGCACCCTAGCTATAATCTCGAATTTAGCCTGTGCCATCTGTGGCTGTATTACTGAAACTGCCCTTTCTGCACTATAACAGCAACCTCAATCTGTAACCTCGGCTGTGCTTTAATTGAAATTGCCCATCTCCGCACTACACCAGCTAGCTCGAACCTTGCCCCTGCCTATCTTACTGTGTCAACAACCAAACTACCCACGCTCTCCTCAATTCCAATTATGATCCATTGGCTCATACTCACCATGTTCCCGTTCTGTATCTTAAACAATAACACTCCATGTAGCAACAACAGCTACATACCATACAACAATGGACTAGCCAAACTAGGCTGCCCTAGGCACCACCCCATCCCCTGCCCCACACCCTTCCTCCCCTCCCTTCCACCCTTCACACACACCCCTCACCAACAACTCATCGCTAAAAGCAAGGCCACACCAGCCAACATCCTACCTAACAGTACCAACTCAACAAATGCCAACCATACTGCCTCCAACCTTCTCCTTCCCAACCCATTAGATCACTGCCCCACAACCTACCCCACCCTCCAAGACCGCAATAATAGACTTGGCGATAGACTCCCCACCACATCTAGCAAACTGCCTACCAAACCTATGACTAAGACCTCAACCACTAAGGATAGCGCTAAGACCACTAACGCAACTTCTCTAAAAGGTGCACTACTCAATGTTAGATCTCTAGTAGCCCACCCCACCGAAATTGCTGACATTATCCTCTCAGGAGACCTCGACTTCCTTGCCACTACAGAAACTTGGTTACATGAAGCAGCAGGACCCTACCTCACTCTGGCCGTCCCCGACAACTACTCCATCCTCAGAGCAGACAGACCTAATGCTCGCGGAGGAGGTGTAGCTATCATTTTCAAATCCTCACTCGACTTCAGACACATCACCTCCCCCCTGCTAAAGTCCTGCGAGCACCTCACCTACAAAGTACATACCACCCCTAAGAGCACCATTACCGTGCAACTAATATATAGACCCCCAGGCCCCACAGGATCCTTTGAGGAAGACATTACCACTCTCATAACAGAGAATACCAAACCCCACTCCCAAAATATCATTCTAGGAGACTTCAATTTAGGATTTAATGACCCTAACGACTCTCCAGCTGCCTCCCTGGCCAACGCCTTATCCGAGCACGACTTCATTCAAGTCTTTACACTACCCACCCACCAGAAAGGTAGAACCATAGATTGGATCGCAGCCCACAACTGTAATATCACCTGCAAAGCCCCACAACCACTCGTATGGACTGACCACTCCCTCATATCATTTGAAATCAACCTAAATAATCCCAACCCCAAGCAGAGCCCCTGTGCACCAGCCTGCCTGTCTAGAAACAAGCGCAATATCTCAGCGGAGACCCTCACACCTCTGATCCTCCCCTCTCTAAACACACTGCCTGCCACCGCCGACCTGGACCTTCTAGTCAACACCTACAATGATGCCCTCACCAGCGCCATTGATGCTGTTGCACCCCTAAAGGAACGCAAAGGTAAACCCATAGCCCACCTGAACCCTTGGTTCACACCAGAACTCAAATCTATAAGAAAAAAGAAAGCCAAGATGGAAGCCTTATGGAAATCCAACCCCACTGCAGAAAATAAATCTAATCTCAAAACCATCTCCTCCTTCTATAAGAAAGAGATAATCCGCACTAAAAAAGAAACCTACAATACTAGAATAAATAATGCCCAATCGTCGACTAAAGAACTCTTCACCATCCTGAAGGAACTAGAAAACCCTAACCCTCCTACCGATACCTGCGTGAAGGACAAGCCTTGGTGCACCAGTATCCAAAATGCCCTCGCCAATAAAATTACTGGTCTCCAAAACAAAATTGAGACCAAAAGACGACAACTCTCCAACAGCAATGCCCTCATTCCTAGCCAACAGAACCATGAGGGTTTTTTCATCTGTGGCTGCAGCAGACCCCATCCCCATCACATGCTTGTCCCACAAGGGTCCTGCGTCTCCCCTACCCTCTACAATATCTTTACTAAACCCCTCTTTGACAAATTGGACCATCTGGGTGTCACCTACACTAACTACGCAGATTACACCCAGATACTCCTCACCATCACTGGCAACTACAACACTGACGCCACCAGGATCAACGAAATCTTCGCCATCATTCAGGCATGGATGGCCATACACGGCCTCTGCCTGAATGATGAGAAGACCGAGCTCCTCCTGGTCGGCTCCCCCAATAACCTACAGAAACTCAGCCCTGACTACTCCAACTTCATCATAGATGGCAACATCATTCCAGTTGTAAATCATGTGAAAACCCTAGGCTTCTACCTAGACGCCAATACCAACCTCTCCAAACAAGTTAATATGACCGCCTCAGCTACCGCCTACACGGGAAAATTAATTAGGGCTTGTAGACCCTTTCTATCTACAAACAGCTGCCTCATTCTGGCGAGGGCCCTCATACAATCTAAGCTTGATTATTGTAACAGCCTCTACCTTGGTGCCAACCAAGCTATAATCAAGAAACTTCAGATCCTCCAGAATAATGCGCTGAGAGCAGCACTAAATATTCCCAGGAGAGAGCACATCTCCCACATAAGAATATCTTGTAAATGGTTATCTATCCAACAAAAAATCGACCTGAAAACCCTCTGCCTCACCTATAAAGCCCTAAATCACCTTGCCCCCCAGTACCTCACCAACAAACTCTCCCTCAAGCCTAACACAAGACTCACCAGATCATCCAATACTCTCTCCCTCACCGTGCCCAGATTCTCCGCCAAAAGAGCGGGGGGCTCAAGCTTTAGTGTCCTTGCCCCTCAACTCTGGAACACCTTGCCACTGAGTATTAAATTGACCAAATCCTTCCAACTGTTCAGAAGATTAGTCATTAGTTGGCTTCTGGAAAAGGAAATCCTCAGATAAATTAAGCTCAGTCCCAATTGCATTTACTGTACATACTTTGAATAGATTGACTTAGATCAGTACCAACTGTATATATTGTACATACTTTGAAATGTTCCTACTTCCTGCCTGTACATTCTATATTTGGCATCTTAACGCCACAATTGTATAACTGATTATTTACTGCAATTATGTAACCTATCCTTAAGCGCCCATTTACCCCTGGGTCTGGAGCGCTATATTAAATAAAACAAACAAACAAACAAACAAACAAACTAACATTTCCACACAGTAGGTGAAGGCATTGAGAATTGACATGCTAAGGGGGCACTGAGGCCCCCCTAATCCATGATCGTTAGAGCCACCGTGAGCCATGCACAGTAAGCAACCTGACATAAAAAACATCAAACAATAGGGTAATTGCTAAAGGAATCACATAAAGGAGTGGTTTTGACCTAGTTGAGGGAGCGGAAATAAAAGGGGAGAAGTGACTTGCTCATGAAGCTTATATTCCACCTTATATATGGAACATGAATGTAGCAGATTACATGGAAGTATTAAGGACTGAGCCAGAAAAAAAGGGGCAATTTATGGGATCTCTAGTTCTGTTGATGAATACAGGGAGATCTTCACCTCTCCCCATATGGGATCCAACCACTTTGCGACTAGGGAGGTGATCCTGCTATGCTTTACACCCCCTCGTAGACAGGGTAGCGGGGCAGCTCTGAAGGTGACTGCTCCTTAGGGGACAGGAAAACTGCAGATAGGGGTACAAGTCAACATACCTCCCCCTAGACACTAACATCTTTGTTCGTTATACAGGGACTAGGTGATATGACCACTCCATACATACTTTCATCATGCTGACCTGTCAACTCACTCTATCTATCACTCTATAGAGGAGAGTATCAGCCGTCCTGAGGAGCGTCCAAGGAAGAAGCGATCAGGCAAGAGAGACCAGAGGTCCAGCAGTGTTTAACTACCTCAAGGACACAACAGGAGGTGTGGGCGGTGAGAGAGTGAGAACGCCAGTCTCAGCGTGCAGCTCCGCAATGTGCTCTTGGAAAGTGGAGCAAGGCGCACCCTATGAACGACCCGAGCAGCCCGGGGAAGTGGCAAGACTGGAGACAAAGCAAAGCACCTGGGCGAGCTGAAACAAAAGATGGCTGAGAAGCCGCCTAACCGACCTTTCATGGTGCAACCAAGCGGGAGACAAGACTCACCAAAGGCCAATGTGGAGCTCAGTTAAAAAGTTGAATAAGGGGCTCCACGAAGAGAGGAGAGCCAAGCCAATCCAACACCCCTCCTTAGGAGCACCACCTACAGCAATAAGGTACGTGGAAGCTCCACTGAATATAGGCGGAGGAGCAAGGAAGAGAAGAAAGAACCCAAGAGTCGGGAGAGGCTGCAAGAAACCCAGACCCGGCAGAGGCTGAAAAAAACACAGAGGGCAGAGAAGCTTAAAGAACCCCAGAGTGGGGAGCGAGAAAGAGATAAACCCCAGAGTGCGGATACGTTGAAAGAGAGCCCTAGCATAAGAAGAGAAAGAAGGAACCCCAGGGGCGTGTGTGAAAGAGGAGCACCACAAAGAGGGGAGAGAGGAAAGAAAACCCAGATTGGGAAGACAGAAGAAAGAGAACATCAGGAGTGTGAGTGAGAAAGAACACCCCGAGAGAATAGAGAAGGAAGAACCTCCAGAGTGGAGAGAAAGGGGAAGCACTAGAGTGGGCAGGAAGAAGAAACAATGGAATAGGGAGAAAGAGGAAAGGCAAGACTTAAAGTGGGCAGCGAGAAGGAGCAGAGCCCCAGAATGGGGAGGGACTGAAAGTATTCATGGCTGGTCAGTAGGTAGGAAGAAGGAAAGCCCCAGTGTGGAAGTACCCAAGAAGAAGCGGTGAGAAGAGGTGCACCAGTGGGTGTAGAGACTAAAGGAACTCCCACAAGTGGAGTGAAAAGTAGGGAAACCCTGGAGTGGGGAGAGACAAAAGAAATCTTAAAGTGGAAAGAATAGAGCACGAGAGGGGACTAAAAAGCAGGAAGGACCAATAGTGGGGAAAGACTGAAGAAACCCCAGATTGAAGAATGAGAAGGAGAGGAGCCCTACAGTGGGGAGAGACTGAAATGATCCAAGTGTCAGAAGCAAGAAAAAAGGAAGCCCTCACAGAGTGGTAGAAAGAATGAAAGAAACCCACAGTGGAACAGGTCCAAAAAAGATACCTGGGCTGGAGGACCTGTATAGTGAGCGTAGGGCACTTTAGGAACATGAATGCAATGGATGGGATCACACAGAATAACTATGAATCCAAATAACCAAACCAACTCAGGAAGATGGCAAAGTACTGTTTTATTATCAACTATCTAAAACAGGGAGTTTACAACAAACATCAATAGAAGTACACTCAGGTTCTCTCAGCGATCTTTCCACAAAACATTGTTTATATGTCAAAAATAAATCAGAAGTGACATCATACTATGTGGCAAATAATGAAAAACCTACTAAGGGTTGGGATTGTCTAAGAGGAACATCTAAGTACACATTCTATAGGAACTAGGATTGTGATTGGCTGCCCACTATCAGATGGACAACATATGCCCACCACTAAAACATGTCATCTTCAGAAACATTAGATACACAGTTTCTCATTGGTCTTCAAATTATAAGGTCCTTCGTTATATGGACCACTACAATTGGTTGGCAACCTTTGCCATGTCTGGAGCATTTGGTTCTCTTAGCAGCATGTAAGCCCAGACGCCGGTGCAGGGAGGTGGGGCATGACACTACCTCCCCACCCAATCAGCCCAGCATCTCTCATTACCCATGCCTTCTGCCATGAAGATTGTCTTTGAACTTGGTCTTGCAAAAATATCCTTGTCTTCAGAATACATGAGAGTGTGAGCACTTACTATCATGTTCTGGGACTCTAAGTTCGAACACTATTTTCATCCTTCGCCCATGTGACAGGAGACCATGTTTTGGTCCATTTCGCAGGTTTTAAATGCTCTAAATGAATGAAACTTGGCACTTGTGGTGTTCTTTCTTTGCACCTTAACAAGGGATGATTCATCCTCTGCACGTTTGCTCATTTCCAGAATAGATAGTTGACCTTGGATACTTTGGTCTTGACTCCAGGCCAGACAACCTCACCATACAGCTCCACGATTAAGCTTATTCTCGCCGTGACACAGTTTTTCCCTTCTCTCTTCATGGGTCCTGGCTTACTAAATTCATGATACCGATATCCAGCTCCCATATAATGGCGGCTACGCCTGCATTCTGTTTACTACGTATGGCCATCTTCTATGATGACTTAGTCTACTTGCGTTTCAGCAACTGCACAATTGTTGAACAGTTAACTTTCTGCAGCACTTCATGCAGGTGTAACCCACTTCTTCGTATTTAAAAGTTCACTTAACCCTTTAGTTCCTGTAGGATCCATACATCTTCTTCAGCCAGTATCTCCGGACGTCGTGTTATGTCGCTTGTGACATCACTAGCTTCTTTCTTTGCTCTTTTTCATTTTCTTTCAGGTTGTCATCACTTCGGGGATACATTCTGTAGGGTTGTCTCAACGGGTATATTCTTTCGAACACACACTACGGTATTGGCACAATGACAGGTATCAAACATGGCACGGTCTCATTCTTCCAACATATGGGGGGAGGAAAGGGGGCGGGGTCTGCTGCAGAGGTATATAGCTGCTCCTCTACAATAGCATTCCAGCCATCAAGAACTGTACCACTTGAACTATAAACATGGGCTAGGGTCTATGATACAAAAGCTAGGGTAGGGGTCGGAAGCCAGCAACCATCCCTTTCTGTGGGTAGCTCCCTGAAATATTTTTTCTGTTGTTTTATTATTTTCTGTTGGTGGATAGGGAAAGTGAGCAGGTGAGAGCAGGTTTCCGGACACAGGACTTTATTTAATTTGAGACTTCTTGAGCTCTTGACGGGCACCCTTTAGAACTTTCTGTTGTTATAGAATAGGGCTTGAGCTCTAGGGGAAGGGAAAGACTAGCTTTGACTTTGATGAAAAATAAAACTCTTAAAACCTGTCCTGTAGTCCAAACTCTGATTCTGACTCATCAAATTCTATATTGTGGAAGCAAACAAACTACAGATTGCAATTTCAAGTCGCACCAGGTCACAGTGTTAGTTTATTCTTTCTTGTAATGCAAGAAAATACACTGGCAAAGTATCCCCATTCGACCAACTAAACCCTGAGCCACAAGTGCAGACTCTTTTTATACACTTCAGGTGGACTAACTAATAAAAGAATATTTTCTTACCACATGAATATCACCTTGTTTACAGACCCCTTATCAGAGTGAGAACTGTCTCCTTGCACTGCTCTGCCTGGCAAAGTCACGTGCCTCACTTCTCGCCTTAGCATAGTCCATCTCCATATAGTCACGTGTTCTATCCTGCCAAACTTCCTCCTACAGATCTGTATGGGTCCTGCTGCTTCTCAACACAATTCTTCATGAGTGTTCCTGCTTTCTAGGGATACATGTTCACTAATTCACTTTCCTGTGCCTACAAGCAAGACTCGCATTATATAATTCCTCCTTATGCTCGTTTCAAATACACTTAAGTCTGTTCACAGTGTTCATGGAAACTCGTAAGGTTCATGCAATTGTCTGACACCAAATATTAATGTTGTTGCTGCTATTAATAAAGAAAATAAATGAAATGCATAACCGGAAGCCCCTGTGTCATATATTGTCACAGACTAATCTTTACTATTCTTCACTTCACAATATCTGGGTCGAAGAGTTGAGAGAAATAATGGATATTCTGGTTCTGTTCTATGTTTAAGGCATAAGGAGCAGATCATTAAAAGCATCAACGATATGTGTATAAGGTTATTTGAACAGTTAGGAATTTAGTTAGAAAGAGATTCATGAGTGCAGTGGTTATTATGACACAATGAGTAAAAGAATGGTGCAGGAAACGTAAAAGTATTCATAACAGCAGAGTGAAGAGTTGTTGTGCCCCATTAAAAATTAGTTTTACATGGTTGTAGGAGGTGGTAGCAGGTTTTAGCTGAACAGTACAACACTGAAGAGTTATGGCTGAAATATTCTAAATCTAGCAAAGTGCTGGACAAACCCTGAGGGCCATCATTTGCCAGCCTGCCATTACGGAGGAGAAACGACCATGCGTAAATCAGACTTGATCCTACCCGAAAAACAAGGTTACAGTGCTACTACTCGAGACCATGGGCCTCATTCCGAGGTTGGCGGTAAGTATTGGTTTTTACCGGCATGGCGGAAAGAGCGAGTCCGATCTGGTACCACGCCGCTATTTACAGGCTATTCCGACCTCGCGGGCACGAGCTTTCCGCCATGCCGGTAAATCCCCTAGCGGCATACCGCTAAAGGGCCCGTTAAACCCCTTAACGGCATGAAGCGAGACGTTCTTTACAACACCGCCATTGAAGCTTCGCCGTCCGTAATTAGCGGTGACCGTAATTTACGGATACCGTAAATTACGGTCACCGCTAATTAACGGATACGGAAATTACGTCATCGCACAGGAACGGGAAGGAGCGCGGCGGCCATCTTTAAAAACACAATCCATTGCCATCCTCTTCATACAGGACCCGGAGGCATATTTGGATCGGGAAAATAGCCATTAGAGACCAGCATTATGCCGAAAGCACTGAAAAAGGGTGCCGCCCGCATAAGGAAGGAGCGCTTTACACAGGACGAGCTCCAGGTCCTGGTGGACACTCTGCACGAACATGCAGAGATAGTATTCAGCAGTGACATGCGTAGGCCCAGCCCAATGAAATCGTGCCGTAACAAGTGGGACCCAGGCTGATGTCAGGTGCAAGGCTGCAACCCATATTGGCCATACCACACAAAGAGGCTGTCAATGTGAGTCACCACAGTACTCCGCCAACATGAGTGACCCAGACATCTGCATGCATTTTCCATCCAAGCCAGATCACTGTCCCACTCACCACCCAAATGTCAACAAAACGCTGCAATCCCATTGTTATACCATAGGCTTGAAGAAATGCTGACCCCCAAATCATTGCTCATGCCGTCTCTCTCTTCCCCCCCACAGGCAGCGGGCATGAAAGTGAGGACCAGGAAGCCACCCAGCCCAGTACCTCCAGGGGCAGAGCCAGGGGAAACTGTATACCTGCAAGCAGGAAGAAAACACATGCAACAACACCTGCTCCAGCAACCCCCATGGAGGGTGCACAACCCCCACCCGCACCCCTACCCATGCCTGCAGTGCCGCCGGAGACATGCCCCACGGTTCACTCTGAGGAGTCCAGTGTGGCAGGGGAGAATGCTGCCATGTGCCTCCTCGATGTGCCAGATAGCCCAACATTAATTTCCGTGGCCAACTGGAGGACCCCAATGACATTGGACATAGCCCAGACACTCCATCATACAGCCAGGTGGCACACAGCGACTCCGGGGAGAGTGACACCCCAGGGCTCACAGGCCAAGGAGTACCACCTGCCTGTCCTGGATCCACTTCCCCTGCAGAAAGTCCCGAAAGGGCTGCAGGCTCAATACCAAGCCTGCCAAGCACATCGGCCACACCGGCCATGGATGCAGTGCGCTCCCAGCACCTCACGGGCCTGATTGAGGAGTTTATCCGGGACAACCACGAATCAAGGTTGGAGTGGCACAATGACCTTCAGGCTCTGGGCGAAGTGATCACTGCGAGCACAAACCGTCTCTGTGAGGTGCTGGGCCGGATCGCAGATGCCCTGGAGGCAGCACCCCCCAGACCACAGCCCCAGTGGGAGTACCCACCCTCCCATGAGGGTGTGTGTGGGAGTTGGGGGGGAGGGGGAAGGGGGTAGGGTGGAGGTTTTGTTGTACACGTTTCTACATTATTATTCAATACACTGGTTGATCATCCCTAAAAACAGAGTGGACATTGATCATTGTGCATGTGTCTTTTAATGTTGCACAGTGCATGGTGTACATGTATCCCCAGACCCAGTGCCCAATGTCCTGTCATCCTCACACCCTCAGCTGACTTGTGAGTCAGAAATATTGTTTGATCAATGATTGCCGCACGGAACGTCCCTCCTGTGCATCGGCACCGTGATGCTGTCCTGCCATTCCTTCCTCCTCCCCCTTATCATCATCTGGTGGTAGCAGTTCCACGTCAGGGGGTAGTGGCACGTTCTGACGGATGCACATGTTGTGCAGCATTACACATGCCATGGTGATCTTGGGCACCTTCTCGTGGCTGTAGATGAGTGCCCCACCCGACCGGCTGAGGCAACGAAATCATGCCTTCAACAGGCCGAAGGTCTGCTCTATCACCACCCGTGTACGGGTATGGGATCTATTGTAGTCCTCCTCGTGCCTGTTCTGGGGGTTGCGGACCGGGGTCATGAGCCACGGCTTCAAAGTGTAGCCAGCATCACCTTCATGAGAGTGGAATGAAGGTAAGTGTTTGTGCATTCATGGTGGAGAATTGTACTAGTCTTACATGGCTGCAGGTGATTACTGGCCATACACACATGTCCCAGGATACAGTCACCCCATTACTGGGCCGGCTATGTGTCATGTGCAATGGAATGGTGGAGGGGGTAGCTTCTCCCTGATGGGTCATGGTGTGCACACACGTCTTGTTGCATGTGCATCGTACATGCATGCAGCAGTGTTGGACTGCATTCATTGATGTCTTGCGCGAGACTTGGTGAAAGGGGGTGTTGGCTGTAGTTGGTAGCATACTCGTCATTCTGCACGGATCCCTACCATGGTGACTTGCAGCAATCCTATGGGGGTGCAGGACCAGTGACACGCTGTAGGATCCCTGTTAGACTCACTTCTATGCACTCCCAGGGATGACTGTCCTGTGTGTTGAGATGCAGGAGTCAGCGACATGGTGCTATTGCACTGCATGGTGCAGGATGCCGCTACGGTGTGTAAGGTCCGCCGATGAGTGGTGCATGTGTTGTGGTATCTGGCCAGGCTTCCTGTTAGTCATGTAGTGTTAGGTGTCGGCTCAAATTCATCACTGTGTGGTTATGTGGTCATGTGCCGTGTCACTTACCTTGGGGCACAGTGTGCTGTGAGCTGAACATCGTGCACTGGCGTGGACATTCCCACCCAGGTGGAGTATGTATCCCCCCCCTTTCCCACCCAGGTGGATTATGCACCCCCCCCTTTCCCACCCAGGTGGAGTATGCATCCCCCCCTTTCCCACCAAGGTGGAGTATGCATCCCCCCCCCTTTCACACCCAGGTGGAGTATGCAGACAACCTACTCACAGCCCCAATGCACTGCCATTGCCCATTCAGGTTACTCACCAAGCAGCCAGGCACGTCGTCCAGCATGTCGCTCCATGTAGCGTGGTAGTGTTGAGTTCCGCAGGACCAAGGAGTCATGAGTTGATCCGGGGTATCGGGCATTGCAATGTGTGATGGCTTTACTGGCATTACACACCATCTGGACATTGATGGAGTGGTATTGCTTGCGGTTGCGATACGGCACCTCCATGGCATGCGGGACCACCAATTCAACGTGGGTGCAGTCGAGGGCACCTATGCAATTTGGCATGCCTGCCAGTGCATGAAAGGCAACTTTGGTGTCATATTTCTCCTGGGGAGTCTGGGGTAGGGATATGTAGTCCCTTGTGTGGTTGAGGAGGCCATCCAGCACTTGGTTGAGTATCCGGGAAAATATGGGCTGTGAAATGCCATGCATGTGCCCCACTGTATGCTGGTAGGTGCCTGTGGCAAAGAAGTGGAGCACAGACACTACCTTCAGTAGAGGGGGGATGGCAGTGCTGATTTCTATGCGGCTCACTATATCGTCATGTATCAGGTCCACTATGGTGGTAATGGCGTCCCGGTCAAGCCGGTACAGGGTGTGGATCTGCTCTGGTGTGAGGTTGAAGGGGGTGGCTCTGATGCGGGGGATTGGGGGCTGCCGGCGTGGTAATGGTGGCTGCACCGGTAGGGCATGCTGGGCCTGTCTCACCCTCCTTCTCCTCCTGTGTATCCTCTGTGGTGGGGGCTGTGGTTGTTGTTGTTGCTGTTGTTGTAGTTGCTGCCTTGCAAGCAGGGCCTCCAGCTCCAGGAATGCTGCTACAATTGGTATCATCTTGGTGTGGGAGGGGGTGTGGTGTGTGGGTGTGCTCCTTTTGTGCTGTGCCAGACTCCATTGCCTCCACCTGTGCTGATTGAGTGCACCTGTTCCTCTTGGAAACACTGCTCAGGGTTCTTTACACCTTCTCGGCGATGCCGGTATTTACTCCATGGCGGTAAGGTACTTTGCGGTCTTGTGGAGGCCGTTTTTTCCATGTCCGCTTTACTTGGGATCAGCTCCGGTTTACACCATGCCGCTAATTTCGGCATGGCGTGTCGGGCGCCCGCCACTAAACCGCTATTTACGGCCTCGTACTTTCCAGCGCCGTAAATAACGGTCTGGTGGGTCAGAATGGGCCGTAACGGGAAACGATGCCGGTAGTCCTTTACCAGCATCGTTTTTCCCTTACCACCCAACTCAGAATGACCCCCCATGTGTTCTTGTTTTCCCTTGACTCTTTGTATTCGATTTAAATAATCAATGTCTACTTGTATTTAAAGTATTGCTTTATATAAGCAGTGCATCAGGCTTTTGACTTTGTTTTTAATTGTTTGAATGTGTTCAGAACTGTGAATTATCGTATATCTGTAGATATACAATCCTAGCCTACACAAGTCTGTAACAATGCATATTCTGAATATAAGAAATCAGTAAAACATAGCAATGCAAAACATTACCTGGGAGGATAGTTCAAGCACAACATGCTTGCATTGGAAACAGGATGATACCATGCACCCTGCGTTTGATACAATGACCTGGTTGGCTAAGCCCTTCACTCCACTGATCCTTGCACGCCAATAAACTGAGTACCACATTGCGGGTAATAATGGCCGAAATAAAAAACAGCATTCCCCAAACTATCTGAAACTGGATGGGCAGTAACAGCAGCCCTACATAAAACACCAGAATTATTATTAGCTCAATTTACTTGATCAAAATACAACAAATTGAAAAACACAAGCAGGCCGATTCATGGAATAATTAGCGCGGCGCAAGTGGCCAAAAACGTGCGATTCGCAGTGGAATAGGGAAAATCGCAGTGCAAGTGCGAAATTCGCACGAAAAGCAGCGCACATCGATTCATGGAAGGCCGTGCGCGAGAAAACCATCAGATGTGCTCTAAAAAAGTGCAAAGGGGTACCCACAAACACGGACACCCGCTGACTGAAAAATAACGTGTGCGTGTATTTCGGGGTGCGTGGGAAGTTTCACACGCGATTTGGCAGGGTACGTGGATTTCAGGGGTGCGCGGGAAGTTCCATACGCGATTTTGCCGGGTACGTGCACGGGAATTTCCACACGCGATTTGGCTGGGCACGTGGATTTCAGGGGTGCGCGGGAAGTTTCACACGCGATTTGGCTGGGTACGTGGATTACAGGGGTGTGTGGGAAGTTCCACACGCGATTTGGCCGGGTACGTGCGCGGGAATTTCCACACGCGATTTGGCTGGGTACGTGGATTTCAGGGGTACGCGGGAAATTCTACACGCGATTTGGCTGGGTGCTCCCAGGTATTCCCTGTACACCCTCCACGGCCCCTGCAGGCAGCCGACAGCACAGGGGACGACCCTGCACACCTGCTCATGTCACCCAGCACCCCCACCCCCCAGCACTGTGGGGTACCCTCAACCAGGCCCCCACTCATGTCTCCCTGCACCCCCACCCCCCAGCAGTGCAGGGGCAGCCTCCACCAGGCCCCCACTCATGTCCCCTATCACCCCCACCCCCCAGCCACCATGGGCAGCCTCCACCAGGCCCCCACTCATGTCTCCCACCACCCCCACCCCCCAGCAGTGCAGGGGCAGCCTCCACCAGGCCCCCACTCATGTCTCCCTGCACCTCCACCCCCCAGCACTGTGGGGCAGCCTCCACCAGGCACCCACTCATGTCCCCTATCACCCCCACCCCCCAGCAGTGCAGGGGCAGCCTCCACCAGGCCCCCACTCATGTCTCCCACCCCCCCCCAGCACTGAGGGGCAGCCTCCGCCAGGCCCCCACTCATGTCCCCTATCACCCCCACCCCCCAGCCACCATGGGCAGCCTCCACCGGGCCCCCACTCATGTCTCCCACCACCCCCACCCCCCAGCCACCAGGGGCAGCCTCCACCAGGCCCCCACTCATGTCCCCTATCACCCCCACCCCCAGCAGTGCAGGGGCAGCCTCCACCAGGCCCCCACTCATGTCTCCCACCACCCCCACCCCCTAGCAGTGCAGGGGCAGCACCACCAGGCCCCCACTCATGTCCCCTATCACCCCCACCCCCCAGCAGTGCAGGAGCAGCCTCCACCAGGCCCCCACTCATGTCTCCCACCCCCCCCCCACCCCCCAGCCACCAGGGGCAGCCTCCACCAGGCCCCCACTCATTTCTCCCATCACCCCCACCCCCCAGCAGTGCAGGGGCAGCCTCCACCAGGCCCCCACTCATGTCTCCCACCACCCCCACCCCCCAGCCACCAAGGGCAGCCTCCACCAGGCCCCAACTCATGTCCCCTATCACCCCCACCCCCCAGCAGTGCAGGGGCAGCCTCCACCAGGCCCCCACTCATGTCTCCCACCACCCCCACCCCCCAGCCACCAGGGGCAGCCTCCATCAGGCCCCCACTCATGTCCCCTATCACCCCCACTCCCCAGCAGTGCAGGGGCAGCCTCCACCAGGCCCCCACTCATGTCTCCCACCACCCCCACCCCCCAGCCACCAGGGGCAGCCTCCACCAGGCCCCACTCATGTCCAACTCATGTCTCCCTGCACCCCCACCCCCCAGCAGTGCAGGGGCAGCTTCCACCAGGCCCCCACTCATGTCTCCCATCACCCCCACCCCCCAGCAGTGCAGGGGCAGCCACCACCAGGCCCCCACTCATGTCTCCCACCACCCCCATGTCCTGCGTGTCCCAACTCACCTGTGCTATAACGTGGTGGAGCATCCTCAAGTTATCAGCTATGTGTCTGTGTGGTACGTAACCAGTCTGATCTGGGTGTATGAGCTTGCCTATGACTTGTTGCAATCTGGTCACCAGTACAGCCGTGAGAATCTTACTATCTTGATTCAACATGGAGAGCGGCCTATATGACCTGCAGTCTGCTCTGGGTTTATCCAGCTTAAGGAGTCAGATGATAATTGCCTCTCTAAGAGATTCCGGCAATTTCCCCACTTTCAGCGCCTCATTCAACATGTCTAGCATTGGGGGAAGTACCTCCATGCTGTACATTTTATAAAATTCACTTGGCAATCCGTCTGACCCCGGGGCCTTACAGGAGGTGGACAGCTCCTTAACCACTGCTTGTAGCTCCTCTAACGTTATCGGAGCATCCAAGCTTTTTCTCTCTTCTGTGCTTATTTTTGGTAGGCCTATATCCTGCAGTATTTCTGTGATCTCGCTCATCTCCCCTTTTCCCGAGTCTTGGTACAGTTGTTGGTAAAAATTTGTGGACCGCCTCATTCACTCCCTCTTGAGTTTCTAGCATCTGCCCCTTCTCCTCTTTTATTGCTCTAATAGCTGCTCTGGGCGTTTCCTTCTTGTACAGCCATGCCAACAACCTTCCCGGCTTATGTCCCCCCGCATGCTATCTCTCTATATATTTCTTATAATTTAGGTTACATAGTCTCTCCCAGAGTACCTGGCATTCTTGCTGTAGGTTACTTGTCATTTCCACGCCCCTTAGGGGGTTACCCCCATGTTTTGTGGCTGTTTCAAGTTTCTCCACAGCCTTTCGTAGGTCCCGAATTATATCCCCTTGAAGCCCTATGGATTTTGATATGGCAGATCCCCATATCACCACCTTAAAAGTCTCCCACAGGGTGCCCGCTGATCGTTCTTGTGCCATCTTGATGAATTTCCATGGGAGTAGCAGTATTCTGGGTTATTGACCCATTCTAGCAAATATCTGCAAGGATCCCATGCTGCATAGGTTTCCCACAGTAAAGGCTAGCAAGCAGCTTTATGTGTCAGAGCATTTTGGTTTCTTCAAATGTCTTGGTGAATATCTGCAAGAGTCTCTGTTGGCATATGGAGCCCAGCAATGACTGTTTATAATGGGTTTCAACTTGGGCCTGTCTCCACAGTTATCAGTAGCTGCTAGAGACCCTGGTCCTCCCAACATAACATGGGGTGCCTGCTATTGTCCACCTGTACAGCTGAGGAAGTGGGCTTAATGCAAGGGTTTACGTTTGGCATAGCCAGTAATTCAGTAATGTCTTCTGCCTGTTTTACGGAGGTACTAGGAGGAGACACTGAAAATCTTTCCCCTTACCTTTTTCTAGACCATCTTTCCTGGTCTGTTAGCCTTGGTATTGTGTCAGGAACCTGGCTTTGTCATACAATGTAGTGGTGGACTGGAACTCCAGGTAGTAGAAAGCAGAAAGATCTCAGTGACCGATGACTGCATCTTAGGTCTTCGTACAGGGAATTGGGGCCAGTTCAGGAGAGATCGCTTTTGCTCTTGCCTCAACTCTCAGCTTCCTTGAGCTACCAGTTGGAGGCCAGATGCAACTGCAACTGAGTGTGGTACATTCACTGTAATCAGTCTAGTGGATAGAAAGCTGGAGAGACCAGGGATCTGGGACGACCACCCTCTGTGATGCTGTCTCTGGATACAGAATATGGAGCATTCACCTAGTCCTAGGATTATGTCTTACCCAAGTTCAGACTTACACAGACCTCCTTCTTGCTTCAGGGAGTTAAACGTCCATTAAATTACATGTGGAACTCTGTTGGCATGGCCTATGAGAGCTAGGTAGTCTGTGATTACGCAACATTAAATAACATGTGCAGAAGCCCAACATACAGAGAATGGTCCAGGTCAGCCATTGCTAGTTGGAGGAAGCTTAAGATGATCAGATCTGCAGCATGAAGAGCCTCCCAGACATTGCAATTTCAACATAACCCACTGTTTATGGATGCAGTTTGTTGATTCAGGGGATGCATGATTAGTTTGTATTTATAGCAGTTTCAGTTGCCAGACGTCTGATTGCTGAAGGCTGGACTGAGACCTATTGTCCTATGCCAGATAGCTTGTTTTTTATGAAAGCACCTTGTGGGAGTAGCTGGCATTGTTAAGACACTCTCTGAACACAGAAAAATCCTGTTCACATCCCATAGACAAAAAAAAACTGGTTTTGGGAGGCATGCAGACACCTGAGGAGTTTACATACCATTAAATGCTCGACCAAAGGTAAGTCATTCAAAACAATATTATTGAAAGAAGTAGCCTTACAATTTACATTGGGGGGCGTAAAGCAAGGAAGCAACTGATCAGGCCAAATGGTCTACAACCTGAATTGAACCTGCCTCTGCTCACATCTGACAACTGATATCTTCCAAAGAGAGCTATAGGCCCTGATAGGGCAGAGCCCAATACCCATGTATGAGCTCTGCAGCCTCTGACAGAAAGACCTTTGTGCCCATCTGCCCCTGATTTCTGCCAAGTCATCAGTCAAAGAGATCTTACGAGAATATGTGGTTGAGGGAGATGCTGATGTTTCAAAAGGAGATCATGAATTTCTGAAAGAATGTGGGCACTCACTGACAGTTCCAGGGCCAGGGAACACAATAACGGAGAAAGCAAAAATTGAATGTCCAACACCAACGCATAATGAATCCCAATGCACCAGTGTTGAAAGAATGAATTGATTGTCCTTACCTCCAGGTGAAGCACCAACAGAAAAACAACAGGAGATAAGCAGACAGACAGGACGCAAATATGTCCACCTAGAAAGGGCCCCATTATCATCAACAACAACAAGTAGGACAAGAGTTATGGGGAGATTCTGTTCCTCTGGTCCACCTAATGCCGGGTGTACTAACACTCCCCTAAGTTCCGGTCTCCCTGACAAAATTCTGCCTGGACCTTTTTGTGGTACCAATGCTAAAAATCATAAAAGTCATTAGATAAGTTCAATAGGAGGGGCGCTGTTGAGCAGCCGGCAAAATGGCTGCCTAGTCTAACAGCTCCGTGCGCCACCGCACTTCATCCACTCGCATCTGCGGCAATTCGATACATTCAGCGAAGAAACCTGTCTCCCTGCATACCTGCTGCTCTGGGCTATCTGCGGCCGTAACTTGGGCTGGAATCCGC
Organism: Ambystoma mexicanum; assembly: GCF_040938575.1. Lineage (NCBI taxonomy): Eukaryota > Metazoa > Chordata > Amphibia > Caudata > Ambystomatidae > Ambystoma > Ambystoma mexicanum. Next base: position 1,310,169,671 of record NC_090930.1, on the reverse strand, counting down.
GCCCTGGAGCCGAGCCTCGGGCCATCTCACTCGCTCTGGGCCTGAACCCGGCCGGCTCTGCCGGGGCCGACTGCTTCCGGGAGGTCGCGCAGTGGCCTGACGGGAGCCGCTCCTTTTCTGGGCAGACTCACATCCCGGGCCGCTCACATCTTACTGCGGCCGATCCGCGGTGCTGCTCTCCTGCCTCTCTGTGGCCCGCGTCGGAGGCTGGGGGCTGCCCGAACTCGCGCTCCCGGAGGCTTCCGGACCTCTACTGCGGCGGCGCCCGCTCTGATTCCCCGGGGCCCGTCCTCCTGCTTCTCGGCACCGGACCGCTCCTTGCCCCCCCGGCGGGCACCCTTTGAGATCCAGTGGTGCCGCACCCCTGGAGGGGCGCCGCGTTACCTGGGGGCTGTCCGCGCTGGTGCGATTTCCTGTGCAGTGCATATCAGGTGAGGAGTCGGCGAGGGGGCAACTACACGGAGGGACCTCGACGCCCCCCCTGCAATACATACCTGCTCCCATACAGCCTCTGACACCAATTAAGTCCAGCGCGCTCCCACTCATGCTGCGCCGAGCCGGCTGAAGCAGTGGGCTGGCGCTGGCTGTACTTCTGTCCTCCCTGGCCTGATTGCACTGTCTGCCCACTGTCCGTCATCACTACTAACTAGTGGAGCTGCGCTGGTGGCGATCTGCTTGACCCCGCAACAACTCTCCGTGCATCGATTGCCTACATCACCATCTGCAACTTACCCGTGGCACCGGTGGGTGGCTCCCGCACACCTGAAGGATCCGTGCTCCATTCCTGACATCGCCTCCCTGCGCCGCACACTCTCTTTGCTTTTGCAAGATGTCTAATAGATCCAGAAATGTAAATAAGTCCGGCGCAATGGATAAATTCGCCAAGCCGACTCCGAGTCTTGAGGTAGCCCAGTCACCCGATGGTCAGACGGACAAGGCTGTCCCTGCTGAGGCATCAACCTCGGAGCTAACTGTAATGATGGAGTCCATGGCCAGAAATTTTGCCTCGTTCCATGAGAAATTGGACGACATTAACGCAAATGTTGCATCTCTCAAAGCCAAACTGGACCACCATGGCTCGAGAATCACCGAAGCTGAGACCAGAATAGGCGCTTCCGAAGACAGCATTGCCGCATTGCAAGATACAGTGGCTACACTGGCCCGGGACATGAAGTCTGTCAAAGCTAAGTGCGATGATCTCGAATCTAGGTCCCGCAGAAACAATATACGCATTATTGGCGTCCCCGAGAATGCACTCAAGGGCCGACTTGAACTGGCAACCGAGGACCTCCTGAAGGAACTACTGGGCAATCCCGTCCTATCACCCTTCTTCACCATCGAGAGAGCGCATAGAGCACTCGCTCCACGCCCCAAACCCGGGGACTTCCCGCGGCCTATCATCGCGAAAATTCTGAGCTTCAGAGACCGTGACCTGATCCTCCGGCTGGCGCGAGAGAAGGGTGAACTCAGGCTGGATTCACAGATAATCAGGATATTCCCGGACTTCTCCACTGGTGTGCAACAGGAGCGCCGCCAGTTTCTGGGGGTCAAACAATTGCTCAGGGAAAGGAACATTCCTTACGCCATATTGTTTCCGGCACGGTTGAAGTTCACATTCAACAATAAACTTTATTTTTTCACGGTACCCGCAGAGGCTGTGAAGTTTATAGAGGCGCATATCCCTCTGCACGCCCCGGCCGAGGACCACATGGTCACCGAGTGAGCACCCCGCTCCCATCCTATCGTGAAGCTCCTGCTTGCATGATGACATGACGCCAGTTTACCCTGCACTGCCAATTATTCGACGACCGGCTAGGTTGCACCAGGCGCCTTGCCTCATTGATCCCGCTGCTCATACCGTATAAAACTACGGTGCCCCTGTCTGCTGGGCTTACGCTGGCCTGTCCCACACCTCTAAGTATCCCTACTGCTCGGTAATGGCCGGGCTTTACTACTCCGTGGTCCACGTCCTCTATGTGCCCCGGCTCTGTGCGCAGTTGGGGTCTGCCCGGGCTCGGGCCCAACTCCCACCTGTCTTACGTCACCCCTGACTGCCTGCCTTATGGCTTTACCTATGCAAATGCTGATTTCTTTACCTGGTACACACACTGTTTTCTTGCTGGCACAAAGTTGGACTGATCACTTTGCTCATATCTTCGTTTATTCGTGATCATACTACCATATTCTAACCTTATACTTTGGTCCCTGATCTCCGCCTAGAAATGCGGGGAAACGCACTAAATTGTCGCAGACACTGCTCGCTCTGTAACGTAACTACTGGTTCTATGCGTGCTGGCGCACGGCAATGGCGCACCCCATTGCGATTGCACTGTTCTTCAACACACCTCTGTTGTGGGTTAGCCCCAGTTGGGCTGTTTTACAGGCTGAGCCATGTTGGGGTCGGCTTAGCCGGGTACAGTTAAGGGTGGTTGATGGGTACACTGCTACTGTTGGTCTAGTAGTGAGGGAGGTGGGAGGGTATGGGGTGTTATTGGAAATTGGCACACGAGGTTGCACGTCACACGTACTGAATGTCCACGTCCTCACTCTCAATGGTATTGATTGGAGCTTGTACTACTGCTGGATCTGGGACGTTCATTAAACATACACTATGGGTTTAGCTATATGCTGCTGAAATGTCTACTAGCATAATGTCCTGGAACGTCCGGGGATTAAGCAACCACACTAAGTCCCGCAAGGTGATGGCCTATGCTAATAGGCATGGCTGTAAGATACTGTTCCTACAAGAAACACACTCTCAAGGCTATTTGTCAAAACTGATGGCCCCATCCTGGGGCCCCGCGAGATACTACACTTCCTTCTCTACCCAATCCAGGGGTGTCCTCACGATGGTACATAAAACAATCAAGTTTGTCCTTCACAAAAGCTACGTAGACCCCGCGGGACGATATGTCATATTGCACTGTATGTTGGTGAATAGGGATTACTTACTGGTTAACACCTACTGCCCCAATGTCGACTCCCCCGAGTTTTTTGACAATGTAGCTACCATACTGCTGGGCTATGTTGGAGTTCAGGTTATATGGGGGGGGGACCTAAATCTTATCCTCGACACTGCCCTTGACCGAACTGGCACTGCCGTCCGTGCCCAGTCCAGCGCTGCACGTAGACTGCTTGGCCACATCAAGGCACTTAATATTTGCGATGTTTGGAGAGTACTACATCCCCAGCTGCGAGAGTATACTTTCTATTCATCTGTCCATGACAGCTCATCCAGGATAGACTTGTTTTTAGTGTCAGCCGAGATCGTGGGCAGGGTTGAGGACTCTCGGATCCTACCCCGCACGCTCTCAGACCACTCCCCAATCACACTAACTATAGGGTTGGGAATACCCACTCCGACATTTAGCACCTGGCGCTTTAAACCGGAGGCCCTCAGGGATATTGTGTTTAAGGCTGAAATATTAGCTGACGTCGACTCCTTCTTTGAACACAATTCCCTTCAGGACACTTCCGCTGCGGTCAGATGGGACGCCTTCAAGGTGTTTATCAGGGGAATGTCTATCTCCCGGGAGGCTGGGGTGTTGAAGGCAATCAGGGCCGCCCTCGGTCGCTCTGAATCCAAACTAAAGCAACTGGAGCTTCAGAGCTCCACTGATGCGGAACCCGCCATACTCGCCCAAATCAGTGAAGAACTCAAATCGTACAATGCACTCGCCACCAACGAGGTCCAGTACTTTAGCCGCCCACAGGCTGCCAGGAAATACGGTGAGGGAGACAGACCTGGGAAAACACTGGCAGCACTAGTGAGAGGAGAGTCTGGCGGGACCCAGATTGCCTCTATAAAAAACGAACATGGCGACACACAATGGTCGGACCAACAAATCCTAAATACATTCACTGAGTTCTATAAATCCCTCTACACCCAGCCTGCTGAGCACACGGAACAACATATGCGCAATCTCCTCGACCAGATCCCCACCACAGAAATTGCCCCCTCTACGAGGGACCAGCTAGATTCCCCAATAACGTTAGACGAAATTGTCACGGCCATCTCGGAGCTGCCCAAGGGGAAGGCGCCGGGCCCTGATGGGCTTACCACTGAATTTTACCAGGAGCACATTGCCATTTTAGCCCCTAAATTGCTGGAGGTATGGAACGAAGCACTCCGAGACTCCATCCTCCCGCCCTCCATGCGCGAGGCTCTCATCACGATCCTACTTAAGCCTGGTAAACCTGACGATGAGTGCGGATCCTATAGACCCCTCTCCCTCATGAATCTAGACACAAAAATCTTTGCTAAAATCATAGCGAATCGGTTCCTGCCAATCATGACATATTTAGTTCATGAGGACCAGGCAGGCTTTGTCCCTGGAAGATCCACCTCCCACAACATTAGAAGGTTACTCAATGTCATGTCCCGGATTGATCAGGGGGCGCAGGCTGTGGCGGTCACACTTGACGCTCAGAAGGCCTTTGATATGGTCTCTTGGAAGTACATCTGGTTGGTATTGGAGACAATGGGTGTTGGGCCAAAAATGATTAGCTACATTAAACTTCTGTATACCTCACCAGTGGCGCGCGTAAGAGCCAATTCACTGACATCTGACCTCTTTACACTTTGCAGGGGCACTCGTCAAGGTTGCCCCTTCTCCCCGATCCTGTTTGCCTTAGCAATAGAACCAATGGCGGACTATGTTCGCGCACACCACGCCCGCAAGGGAATTAGACTGAAGGACGACCCCGAGATCATATCTCTATATGCGGACGATGTACTATTATACATCAGGGATCCCGCGAATCACCTTGACCCCATACTTCGTGACATCACGCGCATCGGCACTCACTCCGGGTTCACAATCAACTATTCAAAATCCGAGATCTTCCCTCTCACTAAGTCTACCCAACAACCTGCCACCGAATTCCCTCTTCGATGGTCCCCGCACGGTGTCAGATATTTAGGCGTTAGGATATCCCTTACTAAATCCGCCTTGCTTGCGGATAACTACCTTGCGGTGGCACAAATAGTTGATACTAAACTCTCGCGGTGGCGCACTCTCCCATTGTCCCTGGCAGGGCGACTGTCCCTCATTAAAATGATACTACTTCCCAAATTACTCTATACCTTCAACAACATACCTGTATGGCCTGGGAGGGAATACTTCGTCAAACTACATACACTATGTGCACAGTTCCTATGGCACTCTGGCGCGGTCCGCAAGAAGTGGTCTGACATGGCGTTACCATACGAACAAGGGGGATTCACGGCTCCGGACTTCTCACATTATTGGACTGCGGCCCAGGCCCAACACGCCACTCACTGGTACCCGGGCTCCCCGGCGCATCCGCATGTTAAATTGGAAAGGATGGCAACCAATGGCACTAATATAATGTCCCTTATACTGCATCAACATTATACACCCGACTCTCCCATTGATCCTGTTGCCACAACTCTTCAAGCCTGGGCGCGCCTACTGTACCCAGCGCCAGAATCCTCCCCATACTATAAGTGGCTCCCAGTGTGGTCTTTCCCTGGTCTGGAGCCCACGCACGACGCTGCTCTGGCCCGACATTGGGGGGCGTTGGGATACCGGGCGCTCTCAGACTTCTACCCCGAGGGCAGGTTTATTGACCCCCAAACATGGAAACAAGGGCATACCAGATCCGCACTAGAGACCCTTCAATTTTACCGTCTCCGGGCCGCATTTCGCACCAGATGGCCATCCTTCCCGGATGAACCCCCTGATAACCCTGCTATTGCATACATTGCTAACTCGGGCGGTGCCCGGGGAGTCATCTCCTCATTGTACAAGATTACGCAGGACTCCACCCCGGTGCGAGCCCTGGGGGCAAGAGATGGGTGGGTTGCTGAATTGGGCCTAGAAATACCCGACGAGTTGTGGGGGAAGATGTGCCAACACACTAAAAAGGTTTCCCTCAATTTCCGCTACCGCGCAATGCAATATAAGCTTCTAAATAGACTATACTATACTCCGTATAGAACCTCGAGGTTTAACCACAACTCACAACACCCCTGTCCCCGATGTGGGGAGGAAGTAGCTGATCACTTACACATGTTCTGGTCCTGCAACAAATTGTCTGAATTCTGGGAAAGTGTTTTAGAAACGCTCACCACGATCACTGAAGCTGTGGTTGACCCTGATCCTTTAGCAGTCCTGTTTGGGATCTGGAGAACAATGGACACTAGACGTTCGGCTAAATTCCTGAACATAAGCTGCATGGTAGCCAAAAAATGCATACTCCAGAATTGGAGGAGCTCCTCTCCGCCAGCCTATCAGAAATGGCTACGATTGCTTGCCTGGTCGCGAAATTGTGAGGAGGAATACCTAACCATGCTCCCGACCCGGTCCCGTCCCCAAAATATATGGACTGCGTTCAACACATATCTCAACAACCTAAGTGCGGGTACACCCGGATCCGATTTGTCCCCTGCCCCCCCAGGACCTACCCCCACTCCATGATCCTTTGTATCTTCTTCACCTCTGTAAGGATGTATGGACATTGTTGTGCTTAATGTACTATGATTATTGTACTGCTCCAGTAATTGCCTTTCCCTTTTCATTTTTATGTTTGCTACATACTACTGTTGCCATGATGTATGTGTTTACTGCAAACCTCTGCCACCAAAAATAAAAGTTTTAAAAAAAGATAAGTTCAATAGTACTTAAATACCTCCCCATTTTCTAAATAGTTGTTAAGAGTTTGCATCTTTAAACCTTAAAGGGCACTCTAATGAAATGGAGTTGGACACATTGCTTGGATGGATGTAGATAGAAGGCCTGTTACACTCTCAAGAACAAGGCAAAGTGCCTGTCACAATTTCTTCTTGCTGGATACTTTTGAGCAAGTGAGTTGAAGGAGGACTGCCTTCAGTTGATCATAAATCCCAGAAATTGCATGGTTTGAGTGGGACAGATCCAACTTATTCATAATGAACCCAGAGAATTTTTAGAAGTGGAACTGCCTAATGGAGATGCTCGCTTAGTTGTGGGCCCAGATTGACTTATATTTTAGTTCTCTTAACTGACGTGTTCTTCCTCATGCCCATGGTGCAATTGGTTGCCCATAGCACATAGGTCATGCACGGTCTGACTACTATTTGTGTTCTAGAATTTACAGGCTCAGAAGGTAAAACAACACAGTCAATTGCCACACACTCTGAGTGTTTCCTTTTGTCATGGGCTTTTTTGTGTGTGGATGGAAAATCCTTGTCACCAATCAATGCCCTGATCTCCTCATCACCAAACCTGGGTTTGTCAGAGGTAGAGGGACATTTGGATATGGCCTCAACAAAGATTCATCAATGTCCCAGCAATTCCTACCATTGAAGATTAAACTAACTTCCTCTAAGCATACACCATGCCATAGAGGGATCCAAGAAGTCAATGAATTCCCCTGTCAAGCATCCTTCTCAAGGGGTAGAAAGGTGCACTGAATCTAACTATCTTCTCTAAGACCCTGCATATCAGACAGACACTCCAACAATAAAATCTGTCAGAAATCACAAACATATGGTGAAAGGTGTGGTCAGGATAAATACCTCTACCCCCTACACACCAGAAAAAGAGAATGACACACTTTCTGCATGCTAGTAAAATGCCTGATTTACTCACTGCTTCCTTCCCACCTGTAAATACCAAGAGGAAACACTAACAATAACACAAAACACTTTCCTCCAGTGAAGCCGCCAAAGCACTAACATTTCCACACAGTAGGTGAAGGCATTGAGAATTGACATGCTAAGGGGGCACTGAGGCCCCCCTAATCCATGATCGTTAGAGCCACCGTGAGCCATGCACAGTAAGCAACCTGACATAAAAAACATCAAACAATAGGGTAATTGCTAAAGGAATCACATAAAGGAGTGGTTTTGACCTAGTTGAGGGAGCAGAAATAAAAGGGGAGAAGTGACTTGCTCATGAAGCTTATATTCCACCTTATATATGGAACATGAATGTAGCAGATTAGATGGAAGTATTAAGGACTGAGCCAGAAAAAAAGGGGCAATTTATGGGATCTCTAGTTCTGTTGATGAATACAGGGAGATCTTCACCTCTCCCCATATGGGATCCAACCACTTTGCGACTAGGGAGGTGATCCTGCTATGCTTTACACCCCCTCGTAGACAGGGTAGCGGGGCAGCTCTGAAGGTGACTGCTCCTTAGGGGACAGGAAAACTGCAGATAGGGGTACAAGTCAACATACCTCCCCCTAGACACTAACATCTTTGTTCGTTATACAGGGACTAGGTGATATGACCACTCCATACATACTTTCATCATGCTGACCTGTCAACTCACTCTATCTATCACTCTATAGAGGAGAGTATCAGCCGTCCTGAGGAGCGTCCAAGGAAGAAGCGATCAGGCAAGAGAGACCAGAGGTCCAGCAGTGTTTAACTACCTCAAGGACACAACAGGAGGTGTGGGCGGTGAGAGAGTGAGAACGCCAGTCTCAGCGTGTAGCTCCGCAATGTGCTCTTGGAAAGTGGAGCAAGGCGCACCCTATGAACGACCCGAGCAGCCCGGGGAAGTGGCAAGACTGGAGACAAAGCAAAGCACCTGGGCGAGCTGAAACAAAAGATGGCTGAGAAGCCGCCTAACCGACCTTTCATGGTGCAACCAAGCGGGAGACAAGACTCACCAAAGGCCAATGTGGAGCTCAGTTAAAAAGTTGAATAAGGGGCTCCACAAAGAGAGGAGAGCCAAGCTAATCCAACACCCCTCCTTAGGAGCACCACCTACAGCAATAAGGTACGTGGAAGCTCCACTGAATATAGGCGGAGGAGCAAGGAAGAGAAGAAAGAACCCAAGAGTCGGGAGAGGCTGCAAGAAACCCAGACCCGGCAGAGGCTGAAAAAAACACAGAGGGCAGAGAAGCTTAAAGAACCCCAGAGTGGGGAGCGAGAAAGAGATAAACCCCAGAGTGCGGATACGTTGAAAGAGAGCCCTAGCATAAGAAGAGAAAGAAGGAACCCCAGGGGCGTGTGTGAAAGAGGAGCACCACAAAGAGGGGAGAGAGGAAAGAAAACCCAGATTGGGAAGACAGAAGAAAGAGAACATCAGGAGTGTGAGTGAGAAAGAACACCCCGAGAGAATAGAGAAGGAAGAACCTCCAGAGTGGAGAGAAAGGGGAAGCACTAGAGTGGGCAGGAAGAAGAAACAATGGAATAGGGAGAAAGAGGAAAGGCAAGACTTAAAGTGGGCAGCGAGAAGGAGCAGAGCCCCAGAATGGGGAGGGACTGAAAGTATTCATGGCTGGTCAGTAGGTAGGAAGAAGGAAAGCCCCAGTGTGGAAGTACCCAAGAAGAAGCGGTGAGAAGAGGTGCACCAGTGGGTGTAGAGACTAAAGGAATTCCCACAAGTGGAGTGAAAAGTAGGGAAACCCTGGAGTGGGGAGAGACAAAAGAAATCTTAAAGTGGAAAGAATAGAGCACGAGAGGGGACTAAAAAGCAGGAAGGACCAATAGTGGGGAAAGACTGAAGAAACCCCAGATTGAAGACTGAGAAGGAGAGGAGCCCTCCAGTGGGGAGAGACTGAAATGATCCAAGTGTCAGAAGCAAGAAAAAAGGAAGCCCTCACAGAGTGGTAGAAAGAATGAAAGAAACCCACAGTGGAACAGGTCCAAAAAAGATACCTGGGCTGGAGGACCTGTATAGTGAGCGTAGGGCACTTTAGGAACATGAATGCAATGGATGGGATCACACAGAATAACTATAAATCCAAATAACCAAACCAACTCAGGAAGATGGCAAAGTACTGTTTTATTATCAACTATCTAAAACAGGGAGTTTACAACAAACATCAATAGAAGTACACTCAGGTTCTCTCAGCGATCTTTCCACAAAACATTGTTTATATGTCAAAAATAAATCAGAAGTGACATCATACTAAGTGGCAAATAATGAAAAACCTACTAAGGGTTGGGATTGTCTAAGAGGAACATCTAAGTACACATTCTATAGGAACTAGGATTGTGATTGGCTGCCCACTATCAGATGGACAACATATGCCCACCACTAAAACATGTCATCTTCAGAAACATTAGATACACAGTTTCTCATTGGTCTTCAAATTATAAGGTCCTTCGTTATATGGACCACTACAATTGGTTGGCAACCTTTGCCATGTCTGGAGCATTTGGTTCTCTTAGCAGCATGTAAGCCCAGACCCCGGTGCAGGGAGGTGGGGCATGACACTACCTCCCCACCCAATCAGCCCAGCATCTCTCATTACCCATGCCTTCTGCCATGAAGATTGTCTTTGAACTTGGTCTTGCAAAAATATCCTTGTCTTCAGAATACATGAGAGTGTGAGCACTTACTATCATGTTCTGGGACTCTAAGTTCGAACACTATTTTCATCCTTCGCCCATGTGACAGGAGACCATGTTTTGGTCCATTTCGCAGGTTTTAAATGCTCTAAATGAATGAAACTTGGCACTTGTGGTGTTCTTTCTTTGCACCTTAACAAGGGATGATTCATCCTCTGCACGTTTGCTCATTTCCAGAATAGATAGTTGACCTTGGCTACTTTGGTCTTGACTCCAGGCCAGACAACCTCACCATACAGCTCCACGATTCAGCTTATTCTCGCCGTGACACAGTTTTTCCCTTCTCTCTTCATGGGTCCTGGCTTACTAAATTCATGATACCGATATCCAGCTCCTATATAATGGCGGCTACACCTGCATTCTGTTTACTACGTATGGCCATCTTCTATGATGACTTAGTCTACTTGCGTTTCAGCAACTGCACAATTGTTGAACAGTTAACTTTCTGCAGCACTTCATGCAGATGTAACCCACTTCTTCGTATTTAAAAGTTCACTTAACCCTTTAGTTCCTGTAGGATCCATACATCTTCTTCAGCCAGTATCTCCGGACGTCGTGTTATGTCGCTTGTGACATCACTAGCTTCTTTCTTTGCTCTTTTTCATTTTCTTTCAGGTTGTCATCACTTCGGGGATACATTCTGTAGGGTTGTCTCAACGGGTATATTCTTTCGAACACACACTACGGTATTGGCACAATGACAGGTATCAAACATGGCACGGTCTCATTCTTCCAACATATGGGGGGAGGAAAGGGGGCGGGGTCTGCTGCAGAGGTATATAGCTGCTCCTCTACAATAGCATTCCAGCCATCAAGAACTGTACCACTTGAACTATAAACATGGGCTAGGGTCTATGATACAAAAGCTAGGGTAGGGGTCGGAAGCCAGCAACCATCCCTTTCTGTGGGTAGCTCCCTGAAATATTTTTTCTGTTGTTTTATTATTTTCTGTTGGTGGATAGGGAAAGTGAGCAGGTGAGAGCAGGTTTCCGGACACAGGACTTTATTTAATTTGAGACTTCTTGAGCTCTTGACGGGCACCCTTTAGAACTTTCTGTTGTTATAGAATAGGGCTTGAGCTCTAGGGGAAGGGAAAGACTAGCTTTGACTTTGATGAAAAATAAAACTCTTAAAACCTGTCCTGTAGTCCAAACTCTGATTCTGACTCATCAAATTCTATATTGTGGAAGCAAACAAACTACAGATTGCAATTTCAAGTCGCACCAGGTCACAGTGTTAGTTTATTCTTTCTTGTAATGCAAGAAAATACACTGGCAAAGTATCCCCATTCGACCAACTAAACCCTGAGCCACAAGTGCAGACTCTTTTTATACACTTCAGGTGGACTAACTAATAAAAGAATATTTTCTTACCACATGAATATCACCTTGTTTACAGACCCCTTATCAGAGTGAGAACTGTCTCCTTGCACTGCTCTGCCTGGCAAAGTCACGTGCCTCACTTCTCGCCTTAGCATAGTCCATCTCCATATAGTCACGTGTTCTATCCTGCCAAACTTCCTCCTACAGATCTGTATGGGTCCTGCTGCTTCTCAACACAATTCTTCATGAGTGTTCCTGCTTTCTAGGGATACATGTTCACTAATTCACTTTCCTGTGCCTACAAGCAAGACTCGCATTATATAATTCCTCCTTATGCTCGTTTCAAATACACTTAAGTCTGTTCACAGTGTTCATGGAAACTCGTAAGGTTCATGCAATTGTCTGACACCAAATATTAATTTTGTTGCTGCTATTAATAAAGAAAATAAATGAAATGCATAACCGGAAGCCCCTGTGTCATATATTGTCACAGACTAATCTTTACTATTCTTCACTTCACAATATCTGGGTCGAAGAGTTGAGAGAAATAATGGATATTCTGGTTCTGTTCTATGTTTAAGGCATAAGGAGCAGATCATTAAAAGCATCAACGATATGTGTATAAGGTTATTTGAACAGTTAGGAATTTAGTTAGAAAGAGATTCATGAGTGCAGTGGTTATTATGACACAATGAGTAAAAGAATGGTGCAGGAAACGTAAAAGTATTCATAACAGCAGAGTGAAGAGTTGTTGTGCCCCATTAAAAATTAGTTTTACATGGTTGTAGGAGGTGGTAGCAGGTTTTAGCTGAACAGTACAACACTGAAGAGTTATGGCTGAAATATTCTAAATCTAGCAAAGTGCTGGACAAACCCTGAGGGCCATCATTTGCCAGCCTGCCATTACGGAGGAGAAACGACCATGCGTAAATCGGACTTGATCCTACCCGAAAAACAAGGTTACAGTGCTACTACTCGAGACCATGGGCCTCATTCCGAGGTTGGCGGTAAGTATTGGTTTTTACCGGCATGGCGGAAAGAGCGAGTCCGATCTGGTACCACGCCGCTATTTACAGGCTATTCCGACCTCGCGGGCACGAGCTTTCCGCCATGCCGGTAAATCCCCTAGCGGCATACCGCTAAAGGGCCCGTTAAACCCCTTAACGGCATGAAGCGAGACGTTCTTTACAACACCGCCATTGAAGCTTCGCCGTCCGTAATTAGCGGTGACCGTAATTTACGGATACCGTAAATTACGGTCACCGCTAATTAACGGATACGGAAATTACGTCATCGCACAGGAACGGGAAGGAGCGCGGCGGCCATCTTTAAAAACACAATCCATTGCCATCCTCTTCATACAGGACCCGGAGGCATATTTGGATCGGGAAAATAGCCATTAGAGACCAGCATTATGCCGAAAGCACTGAAAAAGGGTGCCGCCCGCATAAGGAAGGAGCGCTTTACACAGGACGAGCTCCAGGTCCTGGTGGACACTCTGCACGAACATGCAGAGATAGTATTCAGCAGTGACATGCGTAGGCCCAGCCCAATGAAATCGTGCCGTAAGAAGTGGGACCCAGGCTGATGTCAGGTGCAAGGCTGCAACCCATATTGGCCATACCACACAAAGAGGCTGTCAATGTGAGTCACCACAGTACTCCGCCAACATGAGTGACCCAGACATCTGCATGCATTTTCCATCCAAGCCAGATCACTGTCCCACTCACCACCCAAATGTCAACAAAACGCTGCAATCCCATTGTTATACCATAGGCTTGAAGAAATGCTGACCCCCAAATCATTGCTCATGCCGTCTCTCTCTTCCCCCCCACAGGCAGCGGGCATGAAAGTGAGGACCAGGAAGCCACCCAGCCCAGTACCTCCAGGGGCAGAGCCAGGGGACACTGTATACCTGCAAGCAGGAAGAAAACACATGCAACAACACCTGCTCCAGCAACCCCCATGGAGGGTGCACAACCCCCACCCGCACCCCTACCCATGCCTGCAGTGCCGCCGGAGACATGCCCCACGGTTCACTCTGAGGAGTCCAGTGTGGCAGGGGAGAATGCTGCCATGTGCCTCCTCGATGTGCCAGATAGCCCAACATTAATTTCCGTGGCCAACTGGAGGACCCCAATGACATTGGACATAGCCCAGACACTCCATCATACAGCCAGGTGGCACACAGCGACTCCGGGGAGAGTGACACCCCAGGGCTCACAGGCCAAGGAGTACCACCTGCCTGTCCTGGATCCACTTCCCCTGCAGAAAGTCCCGAAAGGGCTGCAGGCTCAATACCAAGCCTGCCAAGCACATCGGCCACACCGGCCATGGATGCAGTGCGCTCCCAGCACCTCACGGGCCTGATTGAGGAGTTTATCCGGGAGAACCACGAATCAAGGTTGGAGTGGCACAATGACCTTCAGGCTCTGGGCGAAGTGATCACTGCGAGCACAAACCGTCTCTGTGAGGTGCTGGGCCGGATCGCAGATGCCCTGGAGGCAGCACCCCCCAGACCACAGCCCCAGTGGGAGTACCCACCCTCCCATGAGGGTGTGTGTGGGAGTTGGGGGGGAGGGGGAAGGGGGTAGGGTGGAGGTTTTGTTGTACACGTTTCTACATTATTATTCAATACACTGGTTGATCATCCCTAAAAAACAGAGTGGACATTGATCATTGTGCATGTGTCTTTTAATGTTGCACAGTGCATGGTGTACATGTATCCCCAGACCCAGTGCCCAATGTCCTGTCATCCTCACACCCTCAGCTGACTTGTGAGTCAGAAATATTGTCTGATCAATGATTGCCGCACGGAACGTCCCTCCTGTGCATCGGCACCGTGATGCTGTCCTGCCATTCCTTCCTCCTCCCCCTTATCATCATCTGGTGGTAGCAGTTCCACGTCAGGGGGTAGTGGCACGTTCTGACGGATGCACATGTTGTGCAGCATTACACATGCCATGGTGATCTTGGGCACCTTCTCGTGGCTGTAGATGAGTGCCCCACCCGACCGGCTGAGGCAACGAAATCATGCCTTCAACAGGCCGAAGGTCTGCTCTATCACCACCCGTGTACGGGTATGGGATCTATTGTAGTCCTCCTCGTGCCTGTTCTGGGGGTTGCGGACCGGGGTCATGAGCCACGGCTTCAAAGTGTAGCCAGCATCACCTTCATGAGAGTGGAATGAAGGTAAGTGTTTGTGCATTCATGGTGGAGAATTGTACTAGTCTTACATGGCTGCAGGTGATTACTGGCCATACACACATGTCCCAGGATACAGTCACCCCGTTACTGGGCCGGCTATGTGTCATGTGCAATGGAATGGTGGAGGGGGTAGCTTCTCCCTGATGGGTCATGGTGTGCACTCACGTCTTGTTGCATGTGCATCGTACATGCATGCAGCAGTGTTGGACTGCATTCATTGATGTCTTGCGCGAGACTTGGTGAAAGGGGGTGTTGGCTGTAGTTGGTAGCATACTCGTCATTCTGCACGGATCCCTACCATGGTGACTTGCAGCAATCCTATGGGGGTGCAGGACCAGTGACACGCTGTAGGATCCCTGTTAGACTCACTTCTATGCACTCCCAGGGATGACTGTCCTGTGTGTTGAGATGCAGGAGTCAGCGACATGGTGCTATTGCACTGCATGGTGCAGGATGCCGCTACGGTGTGTAAGGTCCGCCGATGAGTGGTGCATGTGTTGTGGTATCTGGCCAGGCTTCCTGTTAGTCATGTAGTGTTAGGTGTCGGCTCAAATTCATCACTGTGTGGTTATGTGGTCATGTGCCGTGTCACTTACCTTGGGGCACAGTGTGCTGTGAGGTGAACATCGTGCACTGGCGTGGACATTCCCACCCAGGTGGAGTATGTATCCCCCCCCTTTCCCACCCAGGTGGATTATGCACCCCCCCCTTTCCCACCCAGGTGGAGTATGCATCCCCCCCTTTCACACCCAGGTGGAGTATGCAGACAACCTACTCACAGCCCCAATGCACTGCCATGGCCCATTCAGGTTACTCACCAAGCAGCCAGGCACGTCGTCCAGCATGTCGCTCCATGTAGCGTGGTAGTGTTGAGTTCCGCAGGACCAAGGAGTCATGAGTTGATCCGGGGTATCGGGCATTGCAATGTGTGATGGCTTTACTGGCATTACACACCATCTGGACATTGATGGAGTGGTATTGCTTGCGGTTGCGATACGGCACCTCCATGGCATGCGGGACCACCAATTCAACGTGGGTGCAGTCGAGGGCACCTATGCAATTTGGCATGCCTGCCAGTGCATGGAAGGCAACTTTGGTGTCATATTTCTCCTGGGCAGTCTGGGGTAGGGATATGTAGTCCCTTGTGTGGTTGAGGAGGCCATCCAGCACTTGGTTGAGTATCCGGGAAAATATGGGCTGTGAAATGCCATGCATGTGCCCCACTGTATGCTGGTAGGTGCCTGTGGCAAAGAAGTGGAGCACAGACACTACCTTCAGTAGAGGGGGGATGGCAGTGCTGATTTCTATGCGGCTCACTATATCGTCATGTATCAGGTCCACTATGGTGGTAATGGCGTCCCGGTCAAGCCGGTACAGGGTGTGGATCTGCTCTGGTGTGAGGTTGAAGGGGGTGGCTCTGATGCGGGGGATTGGGGGCTGCCGGCGTGGTAATGGTGGCTGCACCGGTAGGGCATGCTGGGCCTGTCTCACCCTCCTTCTCCTCCTGTGTATCCTCTGTGGTGGGGGCTGTGGTTGTTGTTGTTGCTGTTGTTGTAGTTGCTGCCTTGCAAGCAGGGCCTCCAGCTCCAGGAATGCTGCTACAATTGGTATCATCTTGGTGTGGGAGGGGGTGTGGTGTGTGGGTGTGCTCCTTTTGTGCTGTGCCAGACTCCATTGCCTCCACCTGTGCTGATTGAGTGCACCTGTTCCTCTTGGAAACACTGCTCAGGGTTCTTTACACCTTCTCGGCGATGCCGGTATTTACTCCATGGCGGTAAGGTACTTTGCGGTCTTGTGGAGGCCATTTTTTCCATGTCCGCTTTACTTGGGATCAGCTCCGGTTTACACCATGCCGCTAATTTCGGCATGGCGTGTCGGGCGCCCGCCACTAAACCGCTATTTACGGCCTCGTACTTTCCAGCGCCGTAAATAACGGTCTGGTGGGTCAGAATGGGCCGTAACGGGAAACGATGCCGGTAGTCCTTTACCAGCATCGTTTTTCCCTTACCACCCAACTCAGAATGACCCCCCATGTGTTCTTGTTTTCCCTTGACTCTTTGTATTCGATTTAAATAATCAATGTCTACTTGTATTTAAAGTATTGCTTTATATAAGCAGTGCATCAGGCTTTTGACTTTGTTTTTAATTGTTTGAATGTGTTCAGATCTGTGAATTATCGTATATCTGTAGATATACAATCCTAGCCTACACAAGTCTGTAACAATGCATATTCTGAATATAAGAAATCAGTAAAACATAGCAATGCAAAACATTACCTGGGAGGATAGTTCAAGCACAACATGCTTGCATTGGAAACAGGATGATACCATGCACCCTGCGTTTGATACAATGACCTGGTTGGCTAAGCCCTTCACTCCACTGATCCTTGCACGCCAATAAACTGAGTACCACATTGCGGGTAATAATGGCCGAAATAAAAAACAGCATTCCCCAAACTATCTGAAACGGGATGGCCAGTAACAGCAGCCCTACATAAAACACCAGAATTATTATTAGCTCAATTTACTTGATCAAAATACAACAAATTGAAAAACACAAGCAGGCCGATTCATGGAATAATTAGCGCGGCGCAAGTGGCCAAAAACGTGCGATTCGCAGTGGAATAGGGAAAATCGCAGTGCAAGTGCGAAATTCGCACGAAAAGCAGCGCACATCGATTCATGGAAGGCCGTGCGCGAGAAAACCATCAGATGTGCTCTAAAAAAGTGCGCGGCGCACGTTGGCGCACAGGCCATCCAACGGCGTGCGCCAGGTCACAGCGAAAATCGCACAGGCCACAGCGAAAATCGCACATAGCGCGGCGCACACAACAAAAGTAGGCGGAACACGGGGCGTAACACTCGGAATGGGGAACAACTTGCCAAAATGTGGGCGTCACGGGGGAAGAACAGGGTGCAAGTGCGCAGAACGCCCACACGCTCGCCTACAACACGTATTCATGGAATCGAATAGGGCAAAACAGCGCACGGTCAAACCAGCGCACAGGCACAAACACGACCGCCACAAGAAAGCAGGCGGTAGCGTCTCTGCGCCTGTAATAAATGTGCGGCAAAAGGTGCGCCAACAAATAGCACCTATATACAGCTATGATGAATGTCCTATACTGTGGCCCCCCATGACAAATGACATGCAAAGGGGTACCCACAAACACGGACACCCGCTGACTGAAAAATAACGTGTGCGTGTATTTCGGGGTGCGTGGGAAGTTTCACACGCGATTTGGCAGGGTACGTGGATTTCAGGGGTGCGCGGGAAGTTCCATACGCGATTTTGCCGGGTACGTGCACGGGAATTTCCACACGCGATTTGGCTGGGTACGTGGATTTCAGGGGTGCGCGGGAAGTTTCACACGCGATTTGGCTGGGTACGTGGATTACAGGGGTGTGTGGGAAGTTCCACACGCGATTTGGCCGGGTACGTGCGCGGGAATTTCCACACGCGATTTGGCTGGGTACGTGGATTTCAGGGGTACGCGGGAAATTCTACACGCGATTTGGCTGGGTGCTCCCAGGTATTCCCTGTACACCCTCCACGGCCCCTGCAGGCAGCCGACAGCAGAGGGGACGACCCTGCACACCTGCTCATGTCACCCAGCACCCCCACCCCCCAGCACTGTGGGGTACCCTCAGCCAGGCCCCCACTCATGTCTCCCTGCACCCCCACCCGCCAGCAGTGCAGGGGCAGCCTCCACCAGGCCCCCACTCATGTCCCCTATCACCCCCACCCCCCAGCCACCATGGGCAGCCTCCACCAGGCCCCCACTCATGTCTCCCACCACCCCCACCCCCCAGCAGTGCAGGGGCAGCCTCCACCAGGCCCCCACTCATGTCTCCCTGCACCTCCACCCCCCAGCACTGTGGGGCAGCCTCCACCAGGCCCCCACTCATGTCCCCTATCACCCCCACCCCCCAGCAGTGCAGGGGCAGCCTCCACCAGGCCCCCACTCATGTCTCCCACCCCCCCCAGCACTGAGGGGCAGCCTCCACCAGGCCCCCACTCATGTCCCCTATCACCCCCACCCCCCAGCCACCATGGGCAGCCTCCACCGGGCCCCCACTCATGTCTCCCACCACCCCCACCCCCCAGCCACCAGGGGCAGCCTCCACCAGGCCCCCACTCATGTCCCCTATCACCCCCACCCCCAGCAGTGCAGGGGCAGCCTCCACCAGGCCCCCACTCATGTCTCCCACCACCCCCACCCCCTAGCAGTGCAGGGGCAGCACCACCAGGCCCCCACTCATGTCCCCTATCACCCCCACCCCCCAGCAGTGCAGGAGCAGCCTCCACCAGGCCCCCACTCATGTCTCCCACCCCCCCCCCCCCACCCCCCAGCCACCAGGGGCAGCCTCCACCAGGCCCCCACTCATGTCTCCCATCACCCCCACCCCCCAGCAGTGCAGGGGCAGCCTCCACCAGGCCCCCACTCATGTCTCCCACCACCCCCACCCCCCAGCCACCAAGGGCAGCCTCCACCAGGCCCCAACTCATGTCCCCTATCACCCCCACCCCCCAGCAGTGCAGGGGCAGCCTCCACCAGGCCCCCACTCATGTCTCCCACCACCCCCACCCCCCAGCCACCAGGGGCAGCCTCCATCAGGCCCCCACTCATGTCCCCTATCACCCCCACTCCCCAGCAGTGCAGGGGCAGCCTCCACCAGGCCCCCACTCATGTCTCCCACCACCCCCACCCCCCAGCCACCAGGGGCAGCCTCCACCAGGCCCCACTCATGTCCAACTCATGTCTCCCTGCACCCCCACCCCCCAGCAGTGCAGGGGCAGCTTCCACCAGGCCCCCACTCATGTCTCCCATCACCCCCACCCCCCAGCAGTGCAGGGGCAGCCTCCACCAGGCCCCCGCTCATGTCTCCCACCACCCCCACCCCCCAGCAGTGCAGGGGCAGCCTCCACCAGGCCCCCACTCATGTCTCCCACCACCCCCACCCCCCAGCCACCAGGGGCAGCCTCCACCAGGCCCCCACTCATGTCTCCCACCACCCCCACCCACCAGCCACCAGGGGCAGCCTCCACCAGGCCCCCACTCATGTCTCCCACCACCCCCACCCCCCAGCAGTGCAGGGGCAGCCTCCACCAGGCCCCCACTCATGTCTCCCTGCACCCCCACCCCCCAGCACTGTGGGGCAGCCTCCACCAGGCCCCCACTCATGTCCCCTATCACCCCCACCCCCCAGCCAACATGGGCAGCCTCCACCAGGCCCCCACTCTCCCACTCATGTCTCCACCCACCAGGGGCAGCCTCCACCAGGCTCCCACACATGTCCCCTATCACCCCCACCCCCCAGCAGTGCAGGGGCAGCCTCCACCAGGCCCCCACTCATGTCCCACCCCCAGCACTGAGGGGCAGCCTCCACCAGGCCCCCACTCATGTCCCCTATCACCCCCACCCCCCAGCCACCATGGGCAGCCTCCACCAGGCCCCCACTCATGTCTCCCACCACCCCCACCCCCCAGCCACCAGGGGCAGCCTCCACCAGGCCCCCACTCATGTCCCCTATCACCCCCACCCCCCAGCAGTGCAGGGGCAGCCTCCACCAGGCCCCCACTCATGTCTCCCACCACCCCCACCCCCTAGCAGTGCAGGGGCAGCACCACCAGGCCCCCACTCATGTCCCCTATCACCCCCACCCCCCAGCAGTGCAGGGGCAGCCTCCACCAGGCCCCCACTCATGTGTCCCACCACCCCCACCCCCAGCCACCAGGGGAAGCCTCCACCAGGCCCCCACTCATGTCTCCCACCATCCCCACCCCCCCAGCCACCAGGGGCAGCCTCCACCAGGCCCCCACTCATGTCCCCTATCACCCCCACCCCCCAGCAGTGCAGGGGCAGCCTCCACCAGGCCCCCACTCATGTCTCCCACCACCCCCACCCCCCAGCCACCAGGGGCAGCCTCCACCAGGCCCCCACTCATGTTCCCTATCACCCCCACCCCCCAGCAGTGCAGGGGCAGCCTCCACCAGGCCCCCACTCATGTCTCCCACCACCCCCACCCCCCAGCCACCAGGGGCAGCCTCCACCAGGCCCCCACTCATGTCCAACTCATGTCTCCCTGCACCCCCACCCCCCAGCAGTGCAGGGGCAGCCTCCACCAGGCCCCCACTCATGTCTCCCATCACCCCCACCCCCCAGCAGTGCAGGGGCAGCCTCCACCAGGCCCCCACTCATGTCTCCCACCATCCCCACCCCCCAGCAGTGCAGGGGCAGCCTCCACCAGGCCCACACTCATGTCTCCCACCACCCCCACCCCCCAGCCACCAGGGGCAGCCTCCACCAGGCCCCCACTCATGTCTCCCACAACCCCCACCCACCAGCCACCAGGGGCAGCCTCCACCAGCCCCCCACTCATGTCTCCCACCACCCCCACCCCCCAGCAGTGCAGGGGCAGCCTCCACCAGGCCCCCACACATGTCTCCCTGCACCTCCACCCCCCAGCACTGTGGGGCAGCCTCCACCAGGCCCCCACTCATGTCCCCTATCACCCCCACCCCCCAGCA
This sequence comes from Ambystoma mexicanum, assembly GCF_040938575.1. Lineage (NCBI taxonomy): Eukaryota > Metazoa > Chordata > Amphibia > Caudata > Ambystomatidae > Ambystoma > Ambystoma mexicanum. Next base: position 1,310,148,296 of record NC_090930.1, on the reverse strand, counting down.
GTGCAGGGGCAGCCTCCACCAGGCCCCCACTCATGTCTCCCACCCCCCCCCCAGCACTGAGGGGCAGCCTCCACCAGGCCCCCACTCATGTCCCCTATCACCCCCACCCCCCAGCCACCATGGGCAGCCTCCAACGGGCCCCCTCTCATGTCTCCCACCACCCCCACCCCCCAGCCACCAGGGGCAGCCTCCACCAGGCCCCCACTCATGTCCCTTTTCACCCCCACCCCCCAGCAGTGCAGGGGCAGCCTCCACAAGGCCCCCACTCATGTCTCCCACCACCCCCACCCCCTAGCAGTGCAGGGGCAGCACCACCAGGCCCCCACTCATGTCCCCTATCACCCCCACCCCCCAGCAGTGCAGGAGCAGCCTCCACCAGGCCCCCACTCATGTCTCCCACCACCCCCACCCCCCAGCCACCAGGGGCAGCCTCCACCAGGCCCCCACTCATGTCTCCCACCACCCCCACCCCCCAGCAGTGCAGGGGCAGCCTCCACCAGGCCCCCACTCATGTCTCCCACCACCAACACCCCCCAGCCACCAAGGGCAGCCTCCACCAGGCCCCAACTCATGTCCCCTATCACCCCCACCCCCCAGCAGTGCAGGGGCAGCCTCCACCAGGCCCCCACTCATGTCTCCCACCACCCCCACCCCCCAGCCACCAGGGGCAGCCTCCATCAGGCCCCCACTCTTGTCCCCTATCACCCCCACTCCCCAGCAGTGCAGGGGCAGCCTCCACCAGGCCCCCACTCATGTCTCCCACCACCCCCACCCCCCAGCCACCAGGGGCAGCCTCCACCAGGCCCCCACTCATGTCCAACTCATGTCTCCCTGCACCCCCACCCCCCAGCAGTGCAGGGGCAGCTTCCACCAGGCCCCCACTCATGTCTCCCATCACCCCCACCCCCCAGCAGTGCAGGGGCAGCCTCCACCAGGCCCCCACTCATGTCTCCCACCACCCCCACCCCCCAGCAGTGCAGGGGCAGCCTCCACCAGGCCCCCACTCATGTCTCCCACCACCCCACCCCCCAGCCACCAGGGGCAGCCTCCACCAGGCCCCCACTCATGTCTCCCACCACCCCCACCCACCAGCCACCAGGGGCAGCCTCCACCAGGCCCCCACTCATGTCTCCCACCACCTTCACCCCCCAGCAGTGCAGGGGCAGCCTCCACCAGGCCCCCACTCATGTCTCCCTGCACCCCCACCCCCCAGCACTGTGGGGCAGCCTCCACCAGGCCCCCACTCATGTCCCCTATCATCCCTACCCCCCAGCCAACATGGGCAGCCTCCACCAGGCCCCCACTCTCCCACTCATGTCTCCACCCACCAGGGGAAGCCTCCACCAGGCCCCCACTCATGTCCCCTATCACCCCCACCCCCCAGCAGTGCAGGGGCAGCCTCCACCAGGCCCCCACCCATGTCCCCCCCCCAGCACTGAGGGGCAGCCTCCACCAGGCCCCCACTCATGTCCCCTATCACCCCCACCCCCCAGCCACCATGGGCAGCCTCCACCAGGCCCCCACTCATGTCTCCCACCACCCCCACCCCCCAGCTACCAGGGGCAGCCTCCACCAGGCCCCCACTCATGTCCCCTATCACCCCCACCCCCCAGCAGTGCAGGGGCAGCCTCCACCAGGCCCCCACTCATGTCTCCCACCACCCCCACCCCCTAGCAGTGCAGGGGCAGCACCACCAGGCCCCCACTTATGTCCCCTATCATCCCCACCCCCCAGCAGTGCAGGGGCAGCCTCCACCAGGCCCCCACTCATGTCTCCCACCACCCCCACCCCCAGCCACCAGGGGCAGCCTCCACCAGGCCCCCACTCATGTCTCCCACCACCCCAACCCCCAGCCACCAGGGGCAGCCTCCATCAGGCCCCCACTCTTGTCCCCTATCACCCCCACTCCCCAGCAGTGCAGGGGCAGCCTCCACCAGGCCCCCACTCATGTCTCCCACCACCCCCACCCCCCAGCCACCAGGGGCAGCCTCCACCAGGCCCCCACTCATGTCCAACTCATGTCTCCCTGCACCCCCACCCCCCAGCAGTGCAGGGGCAGCTTCCACCAGGCCCCCACTCATGTCTCCCATCACCCCCACCCCCCAGCAGTGCAGGGGCAGCCTCCACCAGGCCCCCACTCATGTCTCCCACCACCCCCACCCCCCAGCAGTGCAGGGGCAGCCTCCACCAGGCCCCCACTCATGTCTCCCACCACCCCCACCCCCCAGCTACCAGGGGCAGCCTCCACCAGGCCCCCACTCATGTCCCCTATCACCCCCACCCCCCAGCAGTGCAGGGGCAGCCTCCACCAGGCCCCCACTCATGTCTCCCACCACCCCCACCCCCTAGCAGTGCAGGGGCAGCACCACCAGGCCCCCACTCATGTCCCCTATCATCCCCACCCCCCAGCAGTGCAGGGGCAGCCTCCACCAGGCCCCCACTCATGTCTCCCACCACCCCCACCCCCAGCCACCAGGGGCAGCCTCCACCAGGCCCCCACTCATGTCTCCCACCACCCCAACCCCCAGCCACCAGGGGCAGCCTCCACCAGGCCCCCACTCATGTCCCCTATCACCCCCACCCCCCAGCAGTGCAGGGGCAGCCTCCACCAGGCCCCCACTCATGTCTCCCACCACCCCCACCCCCCAGCCACCAGGGGCAGCCTCCACCAGGCCCCCACTCATGTTCCCTATCACCCCCACCCCCCAGCAGTGCAGGGGCAGCCTCCACCAGGCCCCCACTCATGTCTCCCACCACCCCCACCCCCCAGCCACCAGGGGCAGCCTCCACCAGGCCCCCACTCATGTTCCCTATCACCCCCACCCCCCAGCAGTGCAGGGGCAGCCTCCACCAGGCCCCCACTCATGTCTCCCACCACCCCCACCCCCCAGCCACCAGGGGCAGCCTCCACCAGGCCCCCACTCATGTCAAACTCATGTCTCCCTGCACCCCCACCCCCCAGCAGTGCAGGGGCAGCCTCCACCAGGCCCCCACTCATGTCTCCCACCACCTCCACCCCCCAGCCACCAGGGGCAGCCTCCACCAGGCCCTCACTCATGTCTCCCACCACCCCCACCCACCAGCCACCAGGGGCAGCCTCCACCAGCCCCCCACTCATGTCTCCCACCACCCCCACCCCCAGCAGTGCAGGGGCAGCCTCCACCAGGCCCCCACACATGTCTCCCACCCCCCCCACCCCCCAGCCACCAGGGGCAGCCTCCACCAGGCCCCCACTCATGCCCCCCACCACCCCCACCCCCCAGCCACCATGGGCAGCCTCCACCAGGCCCCCACTCATGTCTCCCACCACCCCACCCCCCAGCCACCAGGGGCAGCCTCCACCAGGCACCCACTCATGTCTCCCACCACCCCCACCCCCAGCAGTGCAGGGGCAGCCTCCACCAGGCCCCCACACATGTCTCCCACTACCTCCACCCCCCAGCACTGTGGGGCACCTGACAGCAGGCCCCCACTCATGTCTCCCTGCACCCCCACCCCCCAGCACTGTGGGGCACCTGCCAGCAGGCCCCCACTCATGTCTCCCACCCCCCACACCCCCCCAGCAGTGCAGGGGCAGCCTCCACCAGGCCCCCACTCATGTCCCCTATTACCCCCACCCCCCAGCCACCAGGGGCAGCCTCCACCAGGCACCCACTCATGTCTCCCTGCACCCCACCCCCCAGCACTGTGGGGCACCTGCCAGCAGGCCCCCACTCATGTCTCCCTGCACCCCCACCCCCCAGCACTGTGGGGGCACCTGCCAGCAGGCCCCCACTCATGACTCCCACCCCCCACCCCCCCAGCACTGAGGGGCAGCCTCCACCAGACCCCCACTCATGTCCCCTATCACCCCCACCCCCCAGCCACCATGGGGAGCCTCCACCAGACCCCCACTCATGTCTCCCACCACCCCCACCCCCCCAGCACTGTGGGACACCTGCCAGCAGGCCCCCACTCATGTCTCCCTGCACCCCCACTCCCCAGCACTGTGGGGCACCTGCCAGCAGGCCCCCACTCATGTCTCCCACCACCCCCACCCCCTAGCAGTGCAGGGGCAGCACCACCAGGCCCCCACTCATGTCCCCTATCACCCCCACCCCCCAGCAGTGCAGGGGCAGCCTCCACCAGGCCCCCACTCATGTCTCCCACCACCGCCACCCCCCAGCCACCAGGGGCAGCCTTCACCAGGCCCCCACTCATGTCTCCCACGACCCCCACCCCCCAGCCACCGGGGGCAGCCTCCACCAGGCCCCCACTCATGTCCCCTATCACCCCCACCCCCCAGCAGTGCAGGGGCAGCCTCCACCAGGCCCCCACTCATGTCTACCACCACCCCACCCCCCAGCCACCATGGGCAGCCCCCACCAGGCTCCCACCCATGTCTACCGCCACCCCCACTCCCCAGCAGTGCAGGGGCAGCCTCCACCAGGCCCCCACTCATGTCCAACTCATGTCTCCCTGCACCCCCACCCCCCAGCAGTGCAGGGTCAGCCTCCACCAGGCCCCCACTCATGTCTCCCATCACCCCCACCCCCCAGCAGTGCAGGGGCAGCCTCCACCAGGCCCCCACTCATGTCTCCCACCACCCCCACCCCCCAGCAGTGCAGGGGCAGCCTCCACCAGGCCCCCACTCATGTCTCCCACCACCCCCACCCCCCAGCCACCAGGGGCAGCCTCCACCAGGCCCCCACTCATGTCTCCCACCACCCCACCCCCCAGCCACCAGGGGCAGCCTCCACCAGGCTCCCACTCATGTCTCCCACCACCCCCACCCCCCAGCAGTGCAGGGGCAGCCTCCACCAGGCCCCCACACATGTCTTCCACCACCCCCACCCCCAGCCACCAGGGACAGCCTCCACCAGGCCCCCACTCATGCCCCCCACCACCCCAACCCCCCAGCCACCATGGGCAGCCTCCACCAGGCCCCCACTCATGTCTCTCACCACCCCCACCTCCCAGCCACCAGGGGCAGCCTCCACCAGGCACCCACTCATGTCTCCCACCACCCCCACCCCCCAGCAGTGCAGGGGCAGCCTCCACCAGGCCCCCACACATGTCTCCCACCACCCCCACCCCCCAGCACTGTGGGGCACCTGCCAGCAGGCCCCCACTCATGTCTCCCTGCACCCCCACCCCCCAGCACTGTGGGGAACTTGCCAGCAGGCCCCCACTCATGTCTCCCACCCCCCACCCTCACCCCCAGCAGTGCAGGGGCAGCCTCCACCAGGCCCCCACTCATGTCCCCTATCACCCCCACCCCCCAGCCACCAGGGGCAGCCTCCACCAGGCACCCACTCATGTCTCCCTGCACCCCACCCCCCAGCACTGTGGGGCACCTGCCAGCAGGCCCCCACTCATGTCTCCCTGCACCCCCACCCCCCAGCACTGTGGGGCACCTGCCAGCAGGTCCTCACTCATGTCTCCCACCCCCCAGCACTGAGGGGCAGCCTCCACCAGGCCCCCACTCATGTCCCCTATCACCCCCACCCCCCAGCCACCATGGGCAGCCTCCACCAGGCCTCCACTCATGTCTCCCACCACCCCCACCCCCCAGCACTGTGGGGCACCTGCCAGCAGGCCCCCACTCATGTCTCCCTGCACCCCCCACCCCCCAGCACTGTGGGGCACCTGCCAGCAGGCCCCCACTCATGTCTCCCACCCCCCACCCCCCCAGCACTGAGGGGCAGCCTCCACCAGGCCCCCACTCATGTCCCCTATCACCCCAACCCCCAGCCACCATGGGCAGCCTCCACCAGGCCCCCACACATTTCCCACTGCACCCAGGTCCTCACAATCCCCAATCATGTGTGTTATGGTCAGCCTCCACAGCCAAAAGGCCCTACCAAGTAACCCATTCATCCACATGGAAATGGAAATTACATGTTACACCCCCAATGTTCATAAAGCAAATGAACCCATGTCCGTCACACACAATGGTTGCAATTGAATGGGAAAACACCCAACATGACATGCATGAAACCAATGAGATGATACCACACAGTGAAGTATGAAAACAAAATTGTATTTAAAAAAATTGAATGCAAATGAAATGAAACAAACTACAATGGCAATAAAAAAAGATAAGCTGCATGTCCATCAAAAAAAAATAAAACTACAAATCCAAATTCAAAAAAATGTTGTCCAAAGTCACATTAAAAATAAAATCAATCCAAGAGAGAAAAATAAATGCAAAGACCATTGCTTTATGGTGAATAAATAAAACCAAAAAAAATAAAACAATCCAATGAAGAACTATGTACAAAACATCCAAGGGTCCATGAGCCCAACTGAACAAAGGAAACCTACAAAAAACCCTAACTAAAATGCAACTATATACAAAAAGTGGAGCAGTGTCCGTCGACTCCAAATCATAAGAAGAAACAAAGGAAACCTAAAACTAAAGAACTATATACAAAGGCGGCGGGCAAGTCCAGCGGCTCACTCCGTGGTGTTCCGGGCCAGGGCATCATCAAACTCCTCTTCGATGTCCCAGAGGCGGTCCTGTTCCATGGCCCGAGGGTCCGCAGGGACGACGCCATCTGCTCCTCCAACCCCCTGCGGATTGCCTCGAGGCACTCGGCCCGCCTCAGGGCCCTCCGCATGGAGTTCTCCGCCCTGACCATCGTGAGCCGCGCCTCTTTCGCCCGCCGCCGCTCAGCACCTATCTGCTGGCCCAACCGCAGCCACACGGAAGACACTTCCCGTCCTGGGTCCTCCTGCCCTCCGGCCGATGCCTGCCCCTCCGATGTTGATGGCCCCGAGCCATGATGCCTCCCACGTTGACTCTGATGCTGCCTCCGACGCAACCGCCTCTGCCAGCACGACGGCATCCAGGCTGATGGAATCCACCAACGCCGTCGTGCACGTGCCCTGCCTGATGATGCCGGCACATCCTCCATCTGCTGGGGTACAGTTGCTGTGGTGTCCACCCCTGCTGGACCTCCGACTCCCGACTGTGGCAGGGATGGGATCCCCACCGAGCTGGCTGCATTGGTCAGGGCAGGTCAACAGGGGGCCCTGGTGGCATCTGGGCCGGAAGACGGCAAGGAGAACGACCGGCGTATAGCCTCCACAGAGGAGGAGAGGGCTGCCAGATTGGCCGACACATGCAGGAAACCCCCGTACATGGAAGATCCCAATTGGTCCACATCAGCACGGTGCTCTTCGTGATGACGTGCGTGCTCCTCCCGGGAAGCACGCACGTCATCACAAATTGCACCCACGCGCATCGCAACCCTAATCAGGACCTTCTCCATACGGCCACGGGTCCCGTCGTCCACAGGTGGAGGGGAGTCAGGTGACATGGACATCCCCTCTACCTGCGGATGGGCCTGGGACGGGGCATCCCTGCTGGTGCATGGTGGTGCACTCACAGGGTCAGGGACAGCGACATGCACAGGCCCCTCCACGGTGACCTGTGCTGCCTCCTGCCCCTGCCCCTGGACTGCACCACTTGCACCAGCAGGGATGCCCCCACCAGGCCCCATGTGCGCTTCAGTGGTGGCCTCCTCCTCCTCTGTGGAAACCACCAACCTGGATGGCTCCTCACCGTCTTCCGCCGTAGCAGGCCCCTGTGGGGGATCACCCACCCCTTCCGCTGCAGCCGTGGGGGCATCCCCGCCGCCTTGCTCCACAGCGCCGTCTCCGCCCTCTTCTTCACTAGCCGCTGCGTAGAGGGAGACATAGAACACAAGCATCAGGGTACTGTACAATGGTCCCCTAGACAGGAAGCAATGGCAGATGAGTACCACTGTCAAAGTACACTTCCATCATGTCCCTCCACAATACATGGGTCAGTCCAGGCAAAACACACACAGTAACAGGCATGGTGCATGCCATGGACATTTCCATACATGTCCAATGGACTCTTGAAACATACAATGATATGGAACTCACATGCATCATGGGTCATGCCTATCACATGCACACACTTCACCTCAGTCACATCCATCTGGCCTCATACACCCCAAACACAGCGGATACAAGGATAACTAGGCTGCATCAGTGAATCTGTGCATTGTCACAGACATGTGTCATGCATCCATGGCATTCACAAGTCACAGACACGCAGGTCAGGCACACAGACATGGCTACCATATATGTACCTGGCATCAGCACCCATCCCTCACCCCCACCCATGTCCAGGAACAGAGACTGGCATGCTCTCATGTGTAAAATCTGCTCACCCCCACCCATGTCGCATTTAAACACATGCAACGAACATGTGGTTCACACATCACTGGTCGCACATGCATTAGCATGATTTCCCTGCACACATACATGCATACATGGCCTATGTCACACATACAGGCAAGTATCAGACAACCAGCACGCCGCAACATGCCCTGTCTCACACAGCAATGCTTGGCCACTTACCGCTCAACTCCAGACGGGTCTCCCTCTCAAGGATCTGGGCGTGGAGCGCTGGGCGTACGCGTTCCAGGACCCTCATCTGGATGGAACTCATGCGGCCCTGGCCCCCCTCCACGAGGCGCCGGGCCTTCACGAGGGTCCTGGACCTTAAGTCCTCCCAGCGCTTCTTGATCTTCTGGACGTTGTGGGTTGCCACCCCCTCCGCGTTGATGGCAACCACACAGTCGGCCCAGATCCTCTCCCGTCCTTCCTTGCTGGCGCGGGACAATCCAAAGAGGGCATCATACTGCCCCAGGACATGCTCCACCAGGACACCAACTTCGATGGCAGTGAAGCTGGTGCCCCTCTGCCCCTCTGGCCTGGGGTTGCCACTGGTGCCAGATGTCGAAGTGCCTGACATGGCAACCCCAGAGGCAGGAGTGGGTGGGCAACTGGGTCCTGGGGCTGGGCTGTGGAGCGATGTTATCCCAGTCGGGAGTCTTCTGTTCCAGCAGGGGTGGACACAGCAACTGGACCCCTGCAGATGACTGATGTGCAGGCACCAAATGGCAGGGCACGGTGGCAGCAGGCAGGCAGGCAGGCAGCAGCAGATGTCACGTGGGAGGCTGCTCGGGGCACTGGGGGGCAGTAATTCAGCCTTCTGGGCAGGAGCGTAGTCTTCCGTGTGTTTTCGCGTGGCCAGCTTGATACGGAGTGATTTGGCATGTGAAAATCCTGCACGTCAGCGTGAAATTCGAGGAAAGGCCCTTAGCGCGTAAGCACGTCAGCACGCATACGTGATTCTATTGGACCAAAGGCCCTCAGCGCGTAAGCGCGTCTGTGACGTGACCCGCACGGGTGTTTCCCTCATAGCACGTGATGACGGAGCACACGTGAAAAGACTGCACGTCAGAGTGTCATCGCGTGTAAGTGGACAAAAGTGCGCGTACACGCGATTGGCCTATGTACGTGTATTTCAGGGGTGCGCGGGCACTTACACACGCGAGTACATCAGCGCACGTGTATTCCGGGGTACGCGGGAATTTCCACACGCTATTGGCCTGGGTACGTGGATTTCAGGGGTGCGCGGGAAGTTTCACACGCTCGCCTACAACACGCGCAAAGAAACACGTACGCCAGTAGGAAGCAGGCATACGTCGACCCGCGACGCATAAATTTGCGCGCAAAAAACTAACAAGCTCAGACGCCAGGATGAATATACCGTTCCTAGCAGCAGTGGCTGTGGGCTACCAAAGGAGGAGGAGAAGGATAGTCAGGGCCAGAATTTTCACACCCAGAACCAGCCTTTTTGGGATGCATGATGACCAGGTGTATGGGAGGTGCAGGTTTCCACCACACATAATACTGGACCTGGTGAGTGAGTGGGAGGATGACCTCACATCACCCACCCTGTGCTCCCAAGCACTCAGCCCCCTGGAGAAGGTCCTCAATGTACTGCACTTCTTAGCCACTGGATCATTTCAGCGGACAAGTGCCATAGTGGGTGGGGTGTCACAGGCCACGCAGTCACGCTGCCTACACCAGGTCTTGAACATCATCACTGCACGCCCATCAGTCCGCAGGCACATATACCTGCCCAGAACACCTGCAGAAAGGCATGCTGCCGCCCTGGATTTTTTCGGTGTGGCACGATTCCCCAAAGTGCTAGGTGCCATCGACTGCACCCATGTGGCTCTACGTCCCCCCAGTGCATCTGAGCACATCTATAGGAACCGCAAGCACTGGCATTCCATCAACGTGCAGGTAGTATGTAATGCCAAGGGAATCATCACCTCAGTATATGCCAACTATCCCGGGTCCACCCACGACAGCTTCATTTACCGAATGTCCACCCTAAGCTGGGACCTAGAAGCTGGGCGGCATGGCGATACATGGCTGCTTGGTGAGTATGAATGCCACTGCACATGCATGCATGTCAGATACTGAGCAAGGTCACAACCCCACAAATGATACCCATCACCACCTCCACAGGGGACAGTGCCTACCCTCTCAGCCCCCACATGATGACGCCAATTTGGAACCCCACCACGCCACCCGAGGTAAGATATAACACAGCCCACATTGCAACCCGGGGCATAGTGGAGCGCACATTCGGAGTGCTTAAGTCACGCTTTCGCTCCCTTGACCGTTCTGGCGGGCAGCTGTTATACGCTCCCCCAGTAGTTTGCAGGATCATAGTGGCTGCATGTGTCCTGCACAACGTTGCAACATGCCGGGGCCTGGCCGTGGACATGGTGGTGCCCCCACATCCCCAACCACATGCACGCCCGCTGCGCATGGGAGGGGAAAGGGCACGGGGGAGGCAGCCCGTACACAGCTAGTGGCTAATTACTTCACATAGAAATCACGCCCCTGTGGAGTGCACACTGCCCTGGCACATACCATCTGACAATCAATGATGACTCAACCTGACAATGATCCTGAATGTCTGGAGAATCAACCGTCAAAACCATATCAGCCTGAGATTGTTCACCTGGAAGTGTTACAATGTGTGCATCCCTACCTACACAGACACCACCAATGCAGTTTCATGAAAAAACACATTCATGCAGCTAAAATGAATACCCACTTGCAAAATGCAACATGAGGACAGTGCCATGTCACCCAACCCATCCCCAGCACCGCCACACGACACACCATGCCATGTCATGCTATGTGCGGGTAAACAAAGTAATCCCCACAACATGACACAAGTGTCACAAAGTACAGTGTCCCTAATTGAAACTCTCGACACCTGAAATGCTCACAGGAATGCAGGACCAACAACACACTTGAGCAGGTATTTAGCAATAACACTTATCAGCTACTGACCCTCAAAACTACCATTAACATGACATTACGAATGTAAGAAATTAGTAGTCTCACCACTTGGAAATGCCTGCACTCCCACCACTTCCAACTGTACAGTGTTGCCGCCATGTAGAGTTGTAGGTGCACTGCTGCCAACATGGACTCCATCTCCAAAGTAGAGGGCCTTGTGTAGACATGAGGAAAGGACCTGCAAATTAGGAGGTAGACATGGATGATGAGTTACACATCTATGCAACAGAGTTACACATCTATGCAACATGCAGTGTACAACACAACAGCAATATGCACTAGGAATGTATACACAGTATTGTCTAGACTACCCACACATGTAGTGGGAGTCCCACGTCACCGTGTAAGTCAATGTCACTTGGGGACACCCTTTGCAAGCCCATGGAAACGGGAAACAGGGGGGTGTGTGTCTCACAAACCCAAGCATCTAACCCAAAATCAGGACAAGCCTGCACGTGCCCAGCCACAATACAGCGGATGCCCACGGGAGACACACAAGGCAACACACTGTAATAAAAAAATATGAAAAAAAAATAAAAAAAATAAAATAAAACAAAAATCAAAAATGGCCATTAATGGGCCAGGGGGGGTGGGGGAGGCCACCCAGGAGGTCCAAGGTCAGGATGCACACGAGAACCCACCTGTGTGGATTCTGGGAAAAAAAACACCTCCATGGGCTTGTGGCCGACACGGCTACCCTATTGTGAGAGAATCACTGTGGTCGCTCTCCTCAGACTCTGCAGCTTCATCAGGAGGTGGTGGCACTATGGGAGGCAGCCCACGCAAAGCCCTAGTCTGCTCCTCCATGGCAGCAAGCATGCGAGTGTGGAAGGTCTGGTTCTGGAGGATAATCGTGCGGAGGTCCCCATGCAACAACTCACGGGATGACCGGACCTCCGCCCGAGTTGCCTGCATCTCAGCTGAGAGCGTACGTGTGAGACGCTCCAGCTGCTCTTCCGTCCTTCTGTGTGTTGAAGCCTCAAGCTCAACAAGGGTCGTCCTGATCTGACTGAGTTCCACCCTCAGGGCTTCCCTGTGGCCCTGGGACTCTATGGAAAGGGCATCCTGCAGAGTCGCCAGTGCCGCCCGCCTGTCCCTGTTGGACGCCAACATGTCCTCCCTGTGTGACTGGCAGATGGAGTCTGTTGCCTGCTGCAGTCGCTCCATCAGCCTTTCTGGGGGGACAATGGAAGTGGCCACCCTATCCATGGCCTGAGCCATCATCTCTGATGATGCTGCCTGTTGGGTAGCCATACCGTATATGGATTGCTCCCATGCGGTATTGCCAGGTGGCGTACGGCCACCACGTCGGTGGGCACCACACCTGTCTGGGGCAAGGCAAACTGCGCCTTGCTGTGCCGGCACTGCCTGAGGCTGCAGGACTGCATTCCCCCTCTGATCTGCTGGCCCAGGAACAGGATCAGATGTTGCGGAGTGTGACCCTGCATCCGTAACCACCAAAGGCGGACCTGCCAACACTGACATCCCCATTGAGGGTACTACCCCTGGTGCGGGTGGGTCGGACAGAAGAGAATCCCTCCCAGGAACACTCACCTGCGATGCCACATAGGTCTCATCATCCGAATCGACACCTGAATACAGCTCAGGGAGGTGCACCCAGAGACATCCCTTGAGAGCACGACCTGCAGCAGTTGTGGGTTTTCACCCACCACCACACCACGTCCCTCACTGGTGGTCGGTCGGCCCTCAGACCCCTCCTGGGTCTGCACCATCTCCACAACCCCAGCTGTATCAAGTGCGTCATCCCCTGCAAAGACATGAAAGAAAAGAAATGGAAACAGGCATTAGCACTATGGCACACAATTAGGGCTAAGAAGCAACAGAACCAGTACTTGATTGACACATGTCCCACATGACTAAAACCCTCCCATGCATGCACCCTCACTGCGTATGAAGGGGAGGCAAATGGCACACATTGATGACACCAAGATGGAAGATCAACACATTTGCTGCATGCTGCCTAGCAGTGGCATCACACATTGGCCTGTGATTGCCAGGTGAAATACACATGCCATCACACAGGTGGCATGTACCATTGCTATTGAGTGAAGATGGAGAGGAGGGCAGCACTTATTCATTCAGTCCAGTTCCCTCATGTAATAGCTTTTCTAATTCAAACAGGTCTGATTTTTCACCTGGAGCTGCCAGTCCAAAATGGTCCGATTGCACAGGGACATGTCTAAACAAATGATATCCAGGTAACAAAGTCACTCCACTTTACCATAGCCATGTCAGACATGTGACTAGAGGACTGAGAAATGCCTAGTAAAAGTCGTGGAATGCAAACAATCTGCCTGAATGAACAGAGAAAAATAAGCAACAATGTTGTGGCAAGGTGACACTTCAAGGGCAACTGGCGTGCTGTTGGGCTAGATGTCTACTGTTGGCAGAAGGGATACTGCTATGGCCAAATGCTGCTGCGCAGGATGTATTGGATGAAGCACATGGGTGACCCAAACAACTCAGGCGCACACACCCTCACCTGGCACACAAACAGAAGCCCTCACACACACACCATGCACATGGATGACACACACATGCATGTGCACTCACCGGACAATGCCTCATAATCTGGCACATCTCCCACGCCTTGGATCTGTTCCTCCGTGACGTAGGTCCCAGCGACTGACTCATGTGGAGTGAGTTCCATGTCTTCTACTGGAGACCCACCTCCAGTCACTAGAGTTGTGGCATGACTTGAGGCCAGCTTATTCTTTGCCCTGCGCTTTAGGTCATTCCAGCGCTTATAGCAATCATTGGCTGTGCGCCTCACGATTCCAAGGGCACTTACGATGTCCGCAACGGTCTGCCAGTGTGCCTGCCGTTGTGCAAGTGTGGTCTTGGATCCTGCAACAATGACCATTTCGTTATCATGTGCGGACACATACTCGACAAGTGCATTCAGTTCGGCATCCGTGAAGCTGGGCTTCCTCGACGGGCCAGACTGTGTAGCCGTGTCTGGGGCATCAGCCTGTGCCGGACGAGCACTCTTCCTCTTCCGCTTGGAAGGTGGTGGGGATCCTGAGTGTCCTACACCGCTCTGGACACTAGGGGCAGGAGCCCTGGTGAACTCTGTATCAGGAGTGTGGGATTGTACACTCAGCATGGGAGTTGGTACAGGCATTGGCTCAAGTGTAATGGTGTCAGGGGGAATGTCAGCAGGATGGACTAGGACCAACACTGTCCTGGCTGGGTGTGTGAGAGCTGGGGTGGATGGAGCCGCAGCTGCCCCGGCAGCCTCTCCACCCTGCCTACTTGGGGCAGCAGATGACCTTGCAGCCCCTGATCCACGTGGCCTGATGACATCAACGTGCACCAGCGCACGTGTCATAGGCCTGCTGACCTGGAAGTCAGCCATGGAGTCAGCCAGGTCTGGTGCCACAATGGGCTGGTCCAACAAGGGCTGAGCATGGATGGTGTGAGCCACATCACCCTCAACCAGGGGGGGCTGGGGGGGGATTATGGGTGCCCTTGACTGGTCCTCCACACATGGGGGGACAGGGTCACCCTGCAAGTAACGACCACGTCCCCTACCGGATTCACCACGGCCACCATTTGTGGCTCGTCCACCTTTGCCACCCTTACGGATTCCTCGCCTCCCAACCATGGCACTGATGTTAATGTACTTATGGGAGTGGCTGTAAACTATTGTCCTGGGCAATTGAGGGTCAAAGGGGTTGGGTACCAGATGGTAATCGTACCCTAGTGCTCTAGCAAGGCTGAATGTGACCCCTGGGGAAAGATGACGGGTCACGCAACGCACAGGAAGCCCAAAAAAGGGAGATAACGTGCATGCAACCCCTCCTAGACCACGTGTGCGGAAAAATAAACCTGCACTACGCTGTGGCACCCAGTAACACAAGAATGAATGTATGCGTGTCACATGCAGCCTAGAATGACCTCTGAAGGGGTAGGCTATACACGGAGCAAGCACAGATGTTAGATACGTGCGTGACTCACCGTCTGCCAGGAAAAAGAGCGTGAAAAAGAAGCGTGTGTGCGCGTTGGCAACACCCCAGCCAAAAGAAGAATTGTACGCTGTCTGAGGAGACAGGACAACAGTAGAAGGGAACGCTGTTTGAGGGAACAGGCCCAGGAAAACCAGAAAAAGAGAAAAAAGAGAAAAAGCTGTCAGAGGTAACAGGGAGTACGAACTTGAAACGCTGTGAAGTAAATCGCGTGTGAAATGACAAGAAGTACAGATTTCACCCACTCGCTCTCCACGAAAAGCACGTACAAGGAAATGGTGTTCTACACGTACCTTTTATGCAGGCCCACACGTCCAGCGTCACTTCCGCGTGTACGCGCTAGGGCCATTTCCACCAATTACACGCTTTGTCACTTCCGCATGTACGCGCTAAGGCCATTTCCACCAATTACACGCTTTGACACTCGGACGTGTCTTTCATTTTTTTAACACGCAACATTTCAAACGTGTGCCATATTCAACGTGCACGTGACTTCATAGACGCGCATACGCTGGTGGCCTTTGGGCCAATGAATGTACAGACGTGTGCTGACGCGCTTACGCGCTAAGGGCATTTCCTCGAATTACACGCAGACGTGCTGGATTTTCACGTGCAAAATCACTCCGTATCAAGCTGGCCACGCGTTCACACACGGAAGACCACGCTCCTGCCAGAAGGCCGAATTACTGCCCCCCAGAGCCCTGAGCACGCTCCCACCTGCCATCTGCTGCTGCCTGACTGCCTGCTGCCCACGTGCCCTGACATTTGCTGCCTGCACATCAGCCAGGGGTTGCTGTGACCACCCCTGCTGGAACCGAAGACTCCCGACTGCTTTTCCATCGCCCCACAGCCCAGCCCCAGGACCCAGTTGCCCACCCACTCCTGCCTCTAGGGTTGCCATGTCGGGCACTGCAACATCTGGCACCAGTGGCAACCCCCGGCCAAGGAGGAAGAGGGGCACCAGCTTCACTGCCACCAAAGTCGGTGTCCCGGTGGAGCATGTCCTGGGGCAGTATGATGCTCTCTTCGGAAGGTTGCGCGCCGACAAGTAAGGACGGACTCGGATCTGGATGGACATCGTGACTGCCATCAACGCGGAGGAGGTGGCAGTCCGCGACTACGAACGTGTCAGGAAGCGCTGGGAGGACTTCAGGACCAGGACCCTCAACAAGGCCCGGCGCCTCCTGAAGGCAGCGGATGCTAAGGGGCGCCGGGGCCACTTGTCGGAAGATCAGATGAGGGTCCTGGAACGCATATCCCCAGCGCTCCACGTCCAGGTCCTTGAGAGGCAGACCCGTCTGGAGTCGAGCGGTAAGTGTACATGCATACTGATTGTAAGCTGTGCGTGTGGTGGTGTGCCAGGAGTGTGCAGGTTGAACATGTATTTTTATGTGGGCAAGTAGGGGGGGGTGTACAGGGCCGTGAGGGTGACACATGCGAGGGGTCTCATGTGTGACACATGGATGGTGCTTGTGTGTGTGGGCTTGCATGGCACAGGATGTGGAGGAATGATTGTCAGGTGTGACATGGATGTCGATCGGAACACTGCGACAGTTGGCGGAGGTGTACACATGCATGCAAGTTTGGTGGTGTGTGTGCATGTGTAGTGTACTCCCTATGTTGCATGTGATGTGTGGATGACCTTTGGCTGCTCATGCTGTTGTATGTGAATGGATGGTGCTGGCTGTTGCAATATGGCTGTGGTATGGCTCATGTGTGCAAGTTGAAATGACATGTGTGTTGGGGATTGTGATGCCATGTCTGAGGTTTACCAATGCCACTCATGTATAACTGTCATGTGTGTATGAGTCCATTGTACAGTGCCCTGATGCCTGTGTTTTCTTTCTCCCTGTCTGCAGCGTCAACTGATGAAGAGGGCGGAGAAGGTACTGTGGAGCACAGCGGCAGGGGTCGCACCACCAGCCGGAGACGCAAGGCCCGGATCCCCTCCCAGGTTCTGATCTCGTCGGGGAGTGAGGAGTACGGTGCCGTGTCCCAGGCCGCAGCTGCCGAGGGGAGGTCCAAGAGGTGGAGGTTGGAGTTGGTCTCCTCAGCAGCAGAAGGGGCAGCTGGGACCCCACAGGGCCCAACGGAGGAAGATGGCACGGAGTCATCCAGGTTGGTGGGGGGTTTGGAGGAGGCGGAGGCCGTGCAAGCGACAGAGGCGGGGTCTGGAGGTGGGGATTCCACTGGTGCTAGTGGTGCAGTGCAGGATCAGGGACAGGAGGCAGCACAGGCCACCGCGGAGGTGCCTGTGTGCAATCCTGTCCCTGGTCCTGTCACTGCATCATCTTGCTCCAGCGGGGATGCCTACCTCCAGACCCGTTCTCAGGGAGGGGATTGGCTTACAACACCTGGCCTTCCTCTCCCTGCGGATGTGGCTATCCTGCACCAGGTTGAGCCTGTCCAGGGTGGGGTGGCGTTGCGTCAACGGGCCATGCGAGCTGACCTGCAGTCTTTTCATGAAGAGTCTGCACGTCTTCTCGCATGACTCGTTGACCGCGTTGACCCACTGGGACAGCTCACCAGGGCTGGATTCCTCCGTTTCCTGGACCTTGTTCCGACCCCCTCCTCCACAGAACCCCCTATGCCCCAGTCGTCCTCCATGCCATCTTCCCACCCATGTGTCACCTGGGTGCCCTGTGGAGCTGCCTCCGACCGTGCGGCCAGGCTGGTGGACAACAGATCCCTGCCACAGTCGGGAGTCGGACGTCCAGCAGGGGTGGCCACATCAACGACTGCACCCCAGCTGGAGGAGGATGTGCAGGCACCATCGGACAGGGCACATGGACAGCAGCAGCTGCAGCAGCAGGAGGCTGTAGGTGGGAGCCACGATAGCTCGGGGCCTTCAACATCGGAGGGGCAGGCATCGGCTGGAGGGCAGGAGAACCCTGGACGGGAAGTGTCTTCCGTGTGGCAGCGGTTGGGCCACGCCATAGATGCGGAGCGGCGGCGGGCGGAAGAGGCGCGGCTCATGATGATCAGGGCGGAGAACTCCATGCGGAGGGCCCTGAGGCGGGCCGAGTGCCTCGAGGCAATCCGCAGGGAGTTGGAGGTGAACATGTCGGCGTCCCTGCGGACCCTCGGGGCCATGGAACAGGACCGCCTCCGGGACATAGACGTGGAGTTCGATGATGCCCTGGCCCGGAACACCACTGAGTGAGCCACTGGACTGGCCCGCCGCCATTGTATATAGTTATTTAGTGATAGGTTTCCTTTATTGTTTATTTTTATTTGGAGTCGACGGACACTGCTCCACCTTTTGTATATAGTTCCATTTTAGATAGGTTTTTTTGTAGGTTTCATTTCTTCTGTTGGGATGATGGACCCTGAATACTTTGTACATAGTTGGACTTTGCATTTGGATATTTTTTTTACTATGAATATTTTTTTCCATGGAGCAATGGTTTTCTATTTCTTTTTTCCCTTCATTTCCTTTTTATGGACTTGAACTTTGGAAGACATTTTTTTGGATTATCATTTATTGATTTTAATTTGAAAAGGGACAGCCAGCTTAATTTTTTTTTTATCTTGTGTATTTTGTTTAATTTTGATTGCCATTACTGTTGTTTTTAATACATTATTTTGATTTTTTCATTCTTCAATGTGTGGTTTCATCTCATTGTTTTCATGCATGTCATGATATGGGTTTTCAGGTTCACTTGCAACCATTGTGTGTGTGTGAGACACATGTGTTCATTTACATTGTTTCCATTGGAGTAGTATCATGGGCGCATGTAATACTTGGTTGTGTCTTTGGGCTGTGGTGGCTGGCCATGAGGCCCATGCTTGAGGATTGTCAGGGCCTGTGGGCAGGGGGACATGAGTGGGGGTCTGGTGGAGGCTGCCCCTGCACTGCTGGGGGGTGGGGTGGGTGGATGACATGAGTGGGGGCCTGGTGGAGGGTGCCCCACAGTGCTGGGGGGTGGGGTGGGTGGATGACATGAGTGGGGGCCTGGTGGAGGCTGCCCCTGGTGGCTGGGGGGTGGGGGTGCCAGGGAACATGTGTGGGGGCGTGGTGGAGGGTGTCCCTGCACTGCTGGGGGGTGGGGGTGGTGGTAGACATGGGTGGGAGCCTGGCGGAGGGTGCCCCTCAGTGCTGGGGGGGTGGGGGTGTTAGACATGAGTGGGGGCCTGGTGGAGGGTGTCCCTGCACTGCTGGGGGTGGGGGTGGTGGTAGACATGGGTGGGAGCCTGGTGGAGGCTGCCCCTGCACTGCTGGGGGTGGGGGTGGTGGTAGACATGAGTGG